>NC_069500.1:1449920812-1450268034 GCF_027579735.1 Bombina bombina | reverse complement strand
GCAAGCTAATGATATAAGCACTAGACTGAGATGGACTGTCAGCAAGCTATTGATATAAGCACTAGACTGAGATGGTCTGTCAGCAAGCTAATGATATAAGTACTAGACTGAGCTGGTCTGTCAGCAAGCTAATTATATAAGTACTAGACTGAGATGGTCTGTAAGCAAGCCAATGAAATAAGCACTAGACTGAGATGGACTGTCAGCAAGCTAATGATATAAGCACTAGACTGAGATGGTCTGTAAGCAAGCTAATGATGTAAGCACTAGACGGAGATGGTCTGTAAGCAAGCTAATGATATAAGCACTAGACTGAGATGGTCTGTAAGCAAGCTAATGATATAAGCACTAGACTGAGCTGGTCTGTCAGCAAGCTAATGATATAAGTCCTAGACTGAGATGGTCTGTAAGCAAGCTAATGATATAAGTACTAGACTGAGCTGGTCTGTAAGCAAGATAATTATATAAGCACTAGACTGAGATGGTCTGTCAGCAAGCTAATGATATAAGTACTAGACTGAGATGGACTGTCAGCAAGCTAATGATATAAGTACTAGACTGAGCTGGTCTGTAAGCAAGCTAATGATATAAGTACTAAAATGAGATGGTCTGTCAGCAAGCTAATGATATAAGTAATAGACTGAGCTGGTCTGTAAGCAAGCTAATGATATAAGCACTAGACTGAGCTGGTCTATAAGCAAGCTAATAATATAAGTTCTAGACTGAGCTGGTCTGTAAGCAAGCTAATGATATACATTCTAGACTGAGCTGGTCTGTAAGCAAGCTAATGATATAAGTTCTAGACTGAGCTGGTCTGTAAGCAAGCTAATGATATAAGCACTAGACTGAGCTGGTCTATAAGCAAGCTAATTATATAAATTCTAGACTGAGCTGGTCTGTAAGCAAGCTAATGATATACATTCTAGACTGAGCTGGTCTGTAAACAAGCTAATGATATAAGTCCTAGACTGAGATGGTCTGTAAGCAAGCTAATGATATAAGTACTAAAATGAGATGGTGTGTAAGCAAACTAATGATATAAGTACTAGACTGAGATGGTCTGTGACCAAGCTAATGATATAAGCACTAGACTGAGCTGGTCTGTAAGCAAGCTAATAATATAAGTTCTAGACTGAGCTGGTCTGTAAGCAAGCTAATGATATAAGTTCTAGACTGAACTGGTCTTTAAGCAAGCCAATGATATAAGTTCTAGACTGAGCTGGTCTGTGAGCAAGCTAATGATATAAGTTCTAGACTGAGCTGGTCTGTAAGCAAGCTAATGATATACAATCTAGACTGAGCTGGTATTTAAGCAAGCTAATGATATAAGTTCTAGACTGAGCTGGTCTGTAAGCAAGCTAATGATATAAGTACTAGACTGAGCTGGTCTGTCAGCAAGCTAATTATATAAGTACTAGACTGAGCTGGTCTGTCAGCAAGCTAATGATATAAGAACTAGACTGAGATGGTGTTTAAGCAAGCTAATGATATAAGTACTAGACTGAGATGGTCTGTCAGCAAGCTAATGATATAAGTACTAGACTGAGCTGGTCTGTCAGCAAGCTAATGATATAAGCACTAGACTGAGTTGGTCTGTAAGCAAGCTAATGATATAAGTACTAGACTGAGATGGTCTGTCAGCAATCTCATAATATAAGCACTAGACTGAGTTGGTCTGTAAGCAATCTAATGATATAAGTACTAGGCTAAGATGGTCTGTCAGCAAGCTAATGATATAAGTACTAGACTGAGCTGGTCTGACAGCAAGCTAATGATATAAGTACTAGACTGAGCTGGTCTGTATACAAGCTAATGATATAAGCACTAGACTGAGATGGTCTGTCAGCAAGCTAATGATATAAGTACTAGACTGAGCTGGTCTGTCAGCAAGCTAATGATATAAGTACTAGACTGAGCTGGTCTGTCAGCAAGCTAATGATATAAGCACTAGACTGAGATGGACTGTCAGCAAGCTAATGATATAAGCACTAGACTGAGATGGTCTGTAAGCAAGCTAATGATGTAAGCACTAGACTGAGATGGTCTGTAAGCAAGCTAATGATATAAGCACTAGACTGAGATGGTCTATAAGCAAGCTAATAATATAAGTTCTAGACTGAGCTGGTCTGTAAGCAAGCTAATGATATACATTCTAGACTGAGCTGGTCTGTAAGCAAGCTAATGATATAAGTTCTAGACTGAGCTGGTCTGTAAGCAAGCTAATGATATAAGCACTAGACTGAGCTGGTCTATAAGCAAGCTAATTATATAAGTTCTAGACTGAGCTGGTCTGTAAGCAAGCTAATGATATACATTCTAGACTGAGCTGGTCTGTAAACAAGCTAATGATATAAGTCCTAGACTGAGATGGTCTGTAAGCAAGCTAATGATATAAGTACTAAAATGAGATGGTGTGTAAGCAAGCTAATGATATAAGTACTAGACTGAGATGGTCTGTGAGCAAGCTAATGATATAAGCACTAGACTGAGCTGGTCTGTAAGCAAGCTAATAATATAAGTTCTAGACTGAGCTGGTCTGTAAGCAAGCTAATGATATAAGTTCTAGACTGAGCTGGTCTTTAAGCAAGCCAATGATATAAGTTCTAGACTGAGCTGGTCTGTGAGCAAGCTAATGATATAAGTTCTAGACTGAGCTGGTCTGTAAGCAAGCTAATGATATACAATCTAGACTGAGCTGGTATTTAAGCAAGCTAATGATATAAGTTCTAGACTGAGCTGGTCTGTAAGCAAGCTAATGATATAAGTACTAGACTGAGCTGGTCTGTCAGCAAGCTAATTATATAAGTACTAGACTGAGCTGGTCTGTCAGCAAGCTAATGATATAAGAACTAGACTGAGATGGTGTTTAAGCAAGCTAATGATATAAGCACTAGACTGAGATGGTCTGTCAGCAATCTAATAATATAAGTACTAGACTGAGCTGGTCTGTAAACAAGCTAATGATATAAGCACTAGACTGAGTTGGTCTGTAAGCAAGCTAATGATATAAGTACTAGACTGAGATGGTCTGTCAGCAATCTAATAATATAAGCACTAGACTGAGTTGGTCTGTAAGCAATCTAATGATATAAGTACTAGGCTGAGATGGTCTGTCAGCAAGCTAATGATATAAGTACTAGACTGAGCTGGTCTGACAGCAAGCTAATGATATAAGTACTAGACTGAGCTGGTCTGTATACAAGCTAATGATATAAGCACTAGACTGAGATGGTCTGTCAGCAAGCTAATGATATAAGTACTAGACTGAGCTGGTCTGTCAGCAAGCTAATGATATAAGTACTAGACTGAGCTGGTCTGTCAGCAAGCTAATGATGTAAGCACTAGACTGAGATGGTCTGTAAGCAAGCTAATGATATAAGCACTAGACTGAGATGGTCTTTAAGAAAGCTAATGATATAAGCACTAGACTGAGCTGGTCTGTCAGCAAGCTAATGATATAAGTCCTAGACTGAGCTGGTCTGTAAGCAAGCTAATGATATAAGTACTAGACTGAGCTGGTCTGTAAGCAAGATAATGATATAAGCACTAGACTGAGATGGTCTGTCAGCAAGCTAATGATATAAGTACTTGACTGAGATGGACTGTCAGCAAGCTAATGATATAAGTACTAGACTGAGCTGGTCTGTAAGCAAGCTAATGATATAAGCACTAGACTGAGCTGGTCTATAAGCAAGCTAATGATATAAGCACTAGACTGAGCTGGTATATAAGCAAGCTAATAAAATAAGTACTAGATTGAGATGGTCTGTAAGCATGCTAATGATATAAGCACTAGACTGAGCTGGTCTATAAGCAAGCTTATTATATAAGTTCTAGACTTAGCTGGTCTGTAAGCAAGCTAATGATATACGTTCTAGACTGAGCTGGTCTGTAAGCAAGCTAATGACATAAGTTCTAGACTGAGCTGGTCTGTAAGCAAGCTAATGATATAAGTTCTAGACTGAGCTGGTCTTTAAGCAAGCTAATGATATAAGTTCTAGACTGAGCTGGTCTGTAAGCAAGCTAATGATATAAGTTCTAGACTGAGCTGGTCTGTTTGCAAGCTCATGATATAAGTTCTAGACTGAGCTGGTCTGTAAGCAAGCTAATGATATAAGCACTAGACTGAGATGGACTGTAAGCAAGCTAATGATATAAGCACTAGACTGAGCTGGTCTATAAGCAAGCTAATGATATAAGTTCTAGACTGAGCTGGTCTGTAGACAAGCTAATGATATACGTTCTAGACTGAGCTGGTCTGTAAGCAAGCTAATGATATAAGTTCTAGACTGAGATGGTCTGTAAGCAAGCTAATGATATAAGTTCTAGACTGAGCTGGTCTTTAAGCAAGCTAATGATATAAGTTCTAGACTGAGCTGGTCTGTAAGCAAGCTAATGATATAAGTTCTAGACTGAGCTGGTCTGTAAGCAAGCTAATGATATAAGTTCTAGACTGAGCTGGTCTGTAAGAAAGATAATGATATAAGCACTAGACTGAGATGGACTGTCAGCAAGCTAATGATATAAGCACTAGACTGAGATGGTCTATCAGCAAGCTAATGATATAAGTACTAGACTGAGCTGGTCTGTCAGCAAGCTAATGATATAAGTACTAGACTGAGCTGGTCTGTCAGCAAGCTAATGATATAAGTACTAGACTGAGCTGGTCTGTCAGCAAGCTAATTATATAAGTTCTAGACTGAGCTGGTCTGTAAGCAAGCTAATGATATACATTCTAGACTGAGCTGGTCTGTAAGCAAGCTAATGATATAAGTTCTAGACTGAGCTGGTCTGTAAGCAAGCTAATGATATAAGCACTAGACTGAGCTGGTCTATAAGCAAGCTAATTATATAAGTTCTAGACTGAGCTGGTCTGTAAGCAAGCTAATAATATAAGTTCTAGACTGAGCTGGTCTGTAAGCAAGCTAATGATATAAGTTCTAGACTGAGCTGGTCTTTAAGCAAGCTAATGATATAAGTTCTAGACTGAGCTGGTCTGTGAGCAAGCTAATGATATAAGTTCTAGACTGAGCTGGTCTGTAAGCAAGCTAATGATATACAATCTAGACTGAGCTGGTATTTAAGCAAGCTAATGATATAAGTTCTAGACTGAGCTGGTCTGTAAGCAAGCTAATGATATAAGTACTAGACTGAGCTGGTCTGTCAGCAAGCTAATTATATAAGTACTAGACTGAGCTGGTCTGTCAGCAAGCTAATGATATAAGAACTAGACTGAGATGGTGTTTAAGCAAGCTAATGATATAAGCACTAGACTGAGATGGTCTGTCAGCAAGCTAATAATATAAGTTCTAGACTGAGCTGGTCTGTAAGCAAGCTAATGATATAAGTACTAGACTGAGCTGGTCTGTCAGCAAGCTAATTATATAAGTACTAGACTGAGCTGGTCTGTCAGCAAGCTAATGATATAAGAACTAGACTGAGATGGTGTTTAAGCAAGCTAATGATATAAGCACTAGACTGAGATGGTCTGTCAGCAAGCTAATGATATAAGTACTAGACTGAGATGGTCTGTAAGCAAGCTAATGATATAAGTACTAGACTGAGCTGGTCTGTCAGCAAGCTAATGATATAAGTACTAGACTGAGATAGTCTGTAAGCAAGCAAATGATATAAGTACTAGACTGAGCTGGTCTGTCAGCAAGCTAATGATATAAATACTAGACTTAGATGGTCTGTAAGCAAGCTAATGATATAAGCACTAGACTGAAATGGTGTGTCAGCAAGCTAATGATATAAGCACTAGACTGAGCTGGTCTGTCATTAAGCTAATGATATAAGCACTAGACTGAGCTGGTCTGTCAGCAAGCTAATGATATAAGTACTAGACTGAGATGGTCTGTCAGCAAGCTAATGATATAAGAACTAGACTGAGCTGGTCTGTAAGCAAGCTAATGATATAAGCACTAGACTGAGCTGGTCTGTAAGCAAGCTAATGATATAAGTACTAGACTGAGATGGTCTGTCAGCAAGCTAATTATATAAGTCCTAGACTGAGATGGTCTGTAAGCAAGCTAATGATATAAGTACTAAAATGAGATGGTGTGTAAGCAAGCTAATGATATAAGTACTAGACTGAGATGGTCTGTGAGCAAGCTAATGATATAAGCACTAGACTGAGCTGGTCTGTAAGCAAGCTAATAATATAAGTTCTAGACTGAGCTGGTCTGTAAGCAAGCTAATGATATAAGTTCTAGACTGAGCTGGTCTTTAAGCAAGCCAATGATATAAGTTCTAGACTGAGCTGGTCTGTGAGCAAGCTAATGATATAAGTTCTAGACTGAGCTGGTCTGTAAGCAAGCTAATGATATACAATCTAGACTGAGCTGGTATTTAAGCAAGCTAATGATATAAGTACTAGACTGAGCTGGTCTATCAGCAAGCTAATTATATAAGTACTAGACTGAGCTGGTCTGTCAGCAAGCTAATGATATAAGAACTAGACTGAGATGGTGTTTAAGCAAGCTAATGATATAAGCACTAGACTGAGATGGTCTGTCAGCAATCTAATAATATAAGTACTAGACTGAGCTGGTCTGTATACAAGCTAATGATATAAGCACTAGACTGAGTTGGTCTGTAAGCAAGCTAATGATATAAGTACTAGACTGAGATGGTCTGTCAGCAATCTAATAATATAAGCACTAGACTGAGTTGGTCTGTAAGCAATCTAATGATATAAGTACTAGGCTGAGATGGTCTGTCAGCAAGCTAATGATATAAGTACTAGACTGAGCTGGTCTGACAGCAAGCTAATGATATAAGTACTAGACTGAGCTGGTCTGACAGCAAGCTAATGATATAAGTACTAGACTAAGCTGGTCTGTATACAAGCTAATGATATAAGCACTAGACTGAGATGGTCTGTCAGCAAGCTAATGATATAAGTACTAGACTGAGATGGTCTGTCAGCAAGCTAATGATATAAGAACTAGACTAAGATGGTGTGTAAGCAAGCTAATGATATAAGCACTAGACTGAGCTGGTCTGTCAGCAAGCTAATGATATAAGTACTAGACTGAGATGGTCTGTCAGCAAGCTAATGATATAAGTACTAGACTGAGATGGACTGTCAGCAAGCTAATGATATAAGTACTAGACTGAGCTTGTCTGTCAGCAAGCTAATGATATAAGTACTAGACTGAGATGGTCTGTAAGCAAGCTAATGATATAAGCACTAGACTGAGATGGACTGTCAGCAAGCTAATGATATAAGCACTAGACTGAGATGGTCTGTCAGCAAGCTAATGATATAAGTACTAGACTGAGCTGGTCTGTCAGCAAGCTAATTATATAAGTACTAGACTGAGATGGTCTATATGCAAGCTAATAATATAAGTACTAGACTGAGATGGTCTGTAAGCAAGCTAATGATATAAGCACTAGACTGAGATGGTCTGTCAGCAAGCTAATGATATAAGTACTAGACTGAGATGGTCTGTCAGCAAGCTAATGATATAAGAACTAGACTAAGATGGTGTGTAAGCAAGCTAATGACATAAGCACTAGACTGAGCTGGTCTGTCAGCAAGCTAATGATATAAGTACTAGACTGAGATGGTCTGTCAGCAAGTTAATGATATAAGTACTAGACTGAGATGGACTGTCAGCAAGCTAATGATATAAGCACTAGACTGAGCTGGTCTGTCAGCAAGCTAATGATATAAGTACTAGACTGAGATGGTCTGTAAGCAAGCTAATGATATAAGCACTAGACTGAGATGGACTGTCAGCAAGCTAATGATATAAGCACTAGACTGAGATAGTCTGTCAGCAAGCTAATGATATAAGTACTAGACTGAGCTGGTCTGTCAGCAACCTAATTATATAAGTACTAGACTGAGATGGTCTGTAAGCAAGCCAATGATATAAGCACTAGACTGTGATGGACTGTCAGCAAGCTAATGATATAAGCACTAGACTGAGATGGTCTGTAAGCAAGCTAATGATGTAAGCACTAGACTGAGATGGTCTGTAAGCAAGCTAATGATATAAGCACTAGACTGAGATGGTCTTTAAGAAAGCTAATGATATAAGCACTAGACTGAGCTGGTCTGTCAGCAAGCTAATGATATAAGTCCTAGACTGAGCTGGTCTGTAAGCAAGCTAATGATATAAGTACTAGACTGAGCTGGTCTGTAAGCAAGATAATGATATAAGCACTAGACTGAGATGGTCTGTCAGCAAGCTAATGATATAAGTACTTGACTGAGATGGACTGTCAGCAAGCTAATGATATAAGTACTAGACTGAGCTGGTCTGTAAGCAAGCTAATGATATAAGCACTAGACTGAGCTGGTCTATAAGCAAGCTAATGATATAAGCACTAGACTGAGCTGGTATATAAGCAAGCTAATAAAATAAGTACTAGATTGAGATGGTCTGTAAGCATGCTAATGATATAAGCACTAGACTGAGCTGGTCTATAAGCAAGCTTATGATATAAGTTCTAGACTGAGCTGGTCTGTAAGCAAACTAATGATATACGTTCTAGACTGAGCTGGTCTGTAAGCAAGCTAATGACATAAGTTCTAGACTGAGCTGGTCTGTAAGCAAGCTAATTATATAAGTTCTAGACTGAGCTGGTCTTTAAGCAAGCTAATGATATAAGTTCTAGACTGAGCTGGTCTGTAAGCAAGCTAATGATATAAGTTCTAGACTGAGCTGGTCTGTTTGCAAGCTAATGATATAAGTTCTAGACTGAGCTGGTCTGTAAGCAAGCTAATGATATAAGCACTAGACTGAGATGGACTGTAAGCAAGCTAATGATATAAGCACTAGACTGAGCTGGTCTATAAGCAAGCTAATGATATAAGTTCTAGACTGAGCTGGTCTGTAGACAAGCTAATGATATACGTTCTAGACTGAGCTGGTCTGTAAGCAAGCTAATGATATAAGTTCTAGACTGAGATGGTCTGTAAGCAAGCTAATGATATAAGTTCTAGACTGAGCTGGTCTTTAAGCAAGCTAATGATATAAGTTCTAGACTGAGCTGGTCTGTAAGCAAGCTAATGATATAAGTTCTAGACTGAGCTGGTCTGTAAGCAAGCTAATGATATAAGTTCTAGACTGAGCTGGTCTGTAAGAAAGATAATGATATAAGCACTAGACTGAGATGGACTGTCAACAAGCTAATGATATAAGCACTAGACTGAGATGGTCTATCAGCAAGCTAATGATATAAGTACTAGACTGAGCTGGTCTGTCAGCAAGCTAATGATATAAGTACAAGACTGAGCTGGTCTGTCAGCAAGCTAATGATATAAGTACTAGACTGAGCTGGTCTGTAAGCAAGCTAATTATATAAGTTCTAGACTGAGCTGGTCTGTAAGCAAGCTAATGATATACATTCTAGACTGAGCTGGTCTGTAAGCAAGCTAATGATATAAGTTCTAGACTGAGCTGGTCTGTAAGCAAGCTAATGATATAAGCACTAGACTGAGCTGGTCTATAAGCAAGCTAATTATATAAGTTCTAGACTGAGCTGGTCTGTAAGCAAGCTAATAATATAAGTTCTAGACTGAGCTGGTCTGTAAGCAAGCTAATGATATAAGTTCTAGACTGAGCTGGTCTTT
This sequence comes from Bombina bombina, assembly GCF_027579735.1. Taxonomy (NCBI): domain Eukaryota; kingdom Metazoa; phylum Chordata; class Amphibia; order Anura; family Bombinatoridae; genus Bombina; species Bombina bombina. Next base: position 1,450,258,442 of record NC_069500.1, on the reverse strand, counting down.
AAGCAAGCTAATGATATAAGTTCTAGACTGAGCTGGTCTGTGAGCAAGCTAATGATATAAGTTCTAGACTGAGCTGGTCTGTAAGCAAGCTAATGATATACAATCTAGACTGAGCTGGTATTTAAGCAAGCTAATGATATAAGTTCTAGACTGAGCTGGTCTGTAAGCAAGCTAATGATATAAGTACTAGACTGAGCTGGTCTGTCAGCAAGCTAATTATATAAGTACTAGACTGAGCTGGTCTGTCAGCAAGCTAATGATATAAGAACTAGACTGAGATGGTGTTTAAGCAAGCTAATGATATAAGCACTAGACTGAGATGGTCTGTCAGCAATATAATAATATAAGTACTAGACTGAGCTGGTCTGTATACAAGCTAATGATATAAGCACTAGACTGAGTTGGTCTGTAAGCAAGCTAATGATATAAGTACTAGACTGAGATGGTCTGTCAGCAATCTAATAATATAAGCACTAGACTGAGTTGGTCTGTAAGCAATCTAATGATATAAGTACTAGGCTGAGATGGTCTGTCAGCAAGCTAATGATATAAGTACTAGACTGAGCTGGTCTGACAGCAAGCTAATGATATAAGTACTAGACTGAGCTGGTCTGTATACAAGCTAATGATATAAGCACTAGACTGAGATGATCTGTCAGCAAGCTAATGATATAAGTACTAGACTGAGCTGGTCTGACAGCAAGCTAATGATATAAGTACTAGACTGAGCTGGTCTGTATACAAGCTAATGATATAAGCACTAGACTGAGATGGCCTGTCAGCAAGCTAATGATATAAGTACTAGACTGAGATGGTCTATATGCAAGCTAATAATATAAGTACTAGACTGAGATGGTCTGTAAGCAAGCTAATGATATAAGCACTAGACTGAGATGGTCTGTCAGCAAGCTAATGATATAAGTACTAGACTGAGATGGTCTGTCAGCAAGCTAATGATATAAGAACTAGACTAACATGGTGTGTAAGCAAGCTAATGATATAAGCACTAGACTGAGCTGGTCTGTCAGCAAGCTAATGATATAAGTACTAGACTGAGATGGTCTGTCAGCAAGCTAATTATATAAGTACTAGACTGAGATGGACTGTCAGCAAGCTAATGATATAAGCACTAGACTGAGCTGGTCTGTCAGCAAGCTAATGATAGAAGTACTAGACTGAGATGGTCTGTAAGCAAGCTAATGATGTAAGCACTAGACTGAGATGGTCTGTAAGCAAGCTAATGATATAAGCACTAGACTGAGATGGTCTGTCAGCAAGCTAATGATATAAGCACTAGACTGAGATGGTCTGTAAGCAAGCTAATGATGTAAGCACTAGACTGAGATGGTCTGTAAGCAAGCTAATGATATAAGCACTATACTGAGATGGTCTGTAAGCAAGTTAATGATATAAGCACTAGACTGAGCTGGTCTGTCAGCAAGCTAATGATATAAGTCCTAGACTGAGATGGTCTGTAAGCAAGCTAATGATATAAGTACTAGACTGAGCTGGTCTGTAAGCAAGATAATTATATAAGCACTAGACTGAGATGGTCTGTCAGCAAGCTAATGATATAAGTACTAGACTGAGATGGACTGTCAGCAAGCTAATGATATAAGTACTAGACTGAGCTGGTCTGTAAGCAAGCTAATGATATAAGCACTAGACTGAGCTGGTCTATAAGCAAGCTAATGATATAAGCACTAGACTGAGCTGGTCTATAAGCAAGCTAATAAAATAAGTACTAGATTGAGATGGTCTGTAAGCATGCTAATGATATAAGCACTAGACTGAGCTGGTCTATAAGCAAGCTAATGATATAAGTTCTAGACTGAGCTGGTCTGTAAGCAAGCTAATGATATACGTTCTAGACTGAGCTGGTCTGTAAGCAAGCTAATGACATAAGTTCTAGACTGAGCTGGTCTGTAAGCAAGCTAATGATATAAGCACTAGACTGAGCTGGTCTACAAGCAAGCTAATGATATAAGTTCTAGACTGAGCTGGTCTGTAAGCAAGCTAATGATATACGTTCTAGACTGAGCTGGTCTGTAAGCAAGCTAATGATATAAGTTCTAGACTGAGCTGGTCTGTAAGCAAGCTAATGATATAAGTTCTAGACTGAGCTGGTCTGTAAGCAAGCTAATGATATACGTTCTAGACTGAGCTGGTCTGTAAGCAAGCTAATGATATAGGTTCTAGACTGAGCTGGTCTGTAAGCAAGCTAATGATATAAGTTCTAGACTGAGCTGGTCTTTAGGCAAGCTAATGATATAAGTTCTAGACTGAGCTGGTCTGTAAGCAAGCTAATGATATAAGTTCTAGACTGAGCTGGTCTGTAAGCAAGCTAATGATATAAGTTCTAGACTGAGCTGGTCTGTAAGAAAGATAATGATATAAGCACTAGACTGAGATGGACTGTCAGCAAGCTAATGATATAAGCACTAGACTGAGATGGTCTATCAGCAAGCTAATGATATAAGTACTAGACTGAGCTGGGCTGTCAGCAAGCTAATGAAATAAGTACTAGACTGATCTGGTCTATAAGCAAGCTAATTATATAAATACTAGACTGAGCTGGTCTATAAGCAAGTTAATTATATAAGTTCTAGACTGAGCTGGTCTGTAAGCAAGCTAATGATATACATTCTAGACTGAGCTGGTCTGTAAGCAAGCTAATGATATAAGTTCTAGACTGAGCTGGTCTGTAAGCAAGCTAATGATATAAGCACTAGACTGAGCTGGTCTATAAGCAAGCTAATTATATAAGTTCTAGACTGAGCTGGTCTGTAAGCAAGCTAATGATATACATTCTAGACTGAGCTGGTCTGTAAACAAGCTAATGATATAAGTCCAAGACTGAGATGGTCTGTAAGCAAGCTAATGATATAAGTACTAAAATGAGATGGTGTGTTAGCAAGCTAACAATATAAGTACTAGACTGCGATGGTCTGTGAGCAAGCTAATGATATAAGCACTAGACTGAGCTGGTCTGTAAGCAAGCTAATAATATAAGTTCTAGACTGAGCTGGTCTGTAAGCAAGCTAATGATATAAGTTCTAGACTGAGCTGGTCTTTAAGCAAGCTAATGATATAAGTTCTAGACTGAGCTGGTCTGTGAGCAAGCTAATGATATAAGTTCTAGACTGAGCTGGTCTGTAAGCAAGCTAATGATATACAATCTAGACTGAGCTGGTATTTAAGCAAGCTAATGATATAAGTTCTAGACTGAGCTGGTCTGTAAGCAAGCTAATGATATAAGTACTAGACTGAGCTGGTCTGTCAGCAAGCTAATTATATAAGTACTAGACTGAGCTGGTCTGTCAGCAAGCTAATGATATAAGAACTAGACTGAGATGGTGTTTAAGCAAGCTAATGATATAAGCACTAGACTGAGATGGTCTGTCAGCAAGCTAATGATATAAGTACTAGACTGAGATGGTCTGTAAGCAAGCTAATGATATAAGTACTACACTGAGTTGGTCTGTCAGCAAGCTAATGATATAAGTACTAGATTGAGATAGTCTGTAAGCAAGCAAATGATATAAGTACTAGACTGAGCTGGTCTGTCAGCAAGCTAATGATATAAATACTAGACTTAGATGGTCTGTAAGCAAGCTAATGATATAAGCACTAGACTGAAATGGTGTGTCAGCAAGCTAATAATATAAGCACTAGACTGAGCTGGTCTGTCATTAAGCTAATGATATAAGTACTAGACTGAGCTGGTCTGTCAGCAAGATAATGATATAAGTACTAGACTGAGATGGACTGTCAGCAAGCTAATGATATAAACACTAGACTGAGATGGTCTGTCATCAAGCTAATGATATAAGCACTAGACTGAGATGGTCTGTAAGCAAGCTAATTATATAAGCACTAGACTGAGATGGTCTGTCAGCAAGCTAATGATATAAGTAATAGACTGAGCTTGTCTGTAAGCAAGCTAATGATATAAGTTCTAGACTGAGCTGGTCTGTAAGCAAGCTAATGATATAAGTTCTAGATTGAGATGGTCTGTAAGCAAGCTAATGATATAAGTACTAGACTGAGATGGTTTGTAAGCAAGCTAATGATATAAGTACTAAAATGAGATGGTGTGTAAGCAAGCTAACGATATAAGTACTAGACTGAGATGGTCTGTGAGCAAGCTAATGATATAAGCACTAGACTGAGCTGGTCTGTAAGCAAGCTAATAATATAAGTTCTAGACTGAGCTGGTCTGTAAGCAAGCTATTGATATAAGTTCTAGACTGAGCTGGTCTTTAAGCAAGCTAATGATATAAGTTCTAGACTGAGCTGGTCTGTGAGCAAGCTAATGATATAAGTTCTAGACTGAGCTGGTCTGTAAGCAAGCTAATGATATACAATCTAGACTGAGCTGGTATTTAAGCAAGCTAATGATATAAGTTCTAGACTGAGCTGGTCTGTAAGCAAGCTAATGATATAAGTACTAGACTGAGCTGGTCTGTCAGCAAGCTAATTATATAAGTACTAGACTGAGCTGGTCTGTCAGCAAGCTAATGATATAAGAACTAGACTGAGATGGTGTTTAAGCAAGCTAATGATATAAGCACTAGACTGAGATGGTCTGTCAGCAAGCTAATGATATAAGTACTAGACTGAGATGGTCTGTAAGCAAGCTAATGATATAAGTACTACACTGAGTTGGTCTGTCAGCAAGCTAATGATATAAGTACTAGATTGAGATAGTCTGTAAGCAAGCAAATGATATAAGTACTAGACTGAGCTGGTCTGTCAGCAAGCTAATGATATAAATACTAGACTTAGATGGTCTGTAAGCAAGCTAATGATATAAGCACTAGACTGAAATGGTGTGTCAGCAAGCTAATAATATAAGCACTAGACTGAGCTGGTCTGTCATTAAGCTAATGATATAAGTACTAGACTGAGCTGGTCTGTCAGCAAGATAATGATATAAGTACTAGACTGAGATGGTCTGTAAGCAAGCCAATGATATAAGCACTAGACTGAGATGGACTGTCAGCAAGCTAATGATATAAACACTAGACTGAGATGGTCTGTCAGCAAGCTAATGATATAAGCACTAGACTGAGATGGTCTGTAAGCAAGCTAATTATATAAGCACTAGACTGAGATGGTCTGTCAGCAAGCTAATGATATAAGTAATAGACTGAGCTTGTCTGTAAGCAAGCTAATGATATAAGTTCTAGACTGAGCTGGTCTGTAAGCAAGCTAATGATATAAGTTCTAGATTGAGCTGGTCTGTAAGCAAGCTAATGATATAAGTACTAGACTGAGATGGTTTGTAAGCAAGCTAATGATATAAGTTCTAGACTGAGCTGGTCTGTAAGCAAGCTAATGATATAAGCACTAGACTGAGCTGGTCTATAAGCAAGCTAATGATATAAGTACTAGATTGCGATGGACTGTCAGCAAGCTAATGATATAGGTACTAGACTGAGCTGGTCTGTCACCAAGCTAATGATATAAGTAATAGACTGAGCTGGTCTGTAAGCAAGCTAATGATATAAGCACTAGACTGAGCTGGTCTGTAAGCAAGCTAATGATATAAGCACTAGACTGAGCTGGTCTATAAGCAAGCTAATAATATGAGTACTAGACTGAGATGGTCTGTAAGCAAGCTAATGATATAAGCTCTAGACTGAGCTGGTCTGTAAGCAAGCTAATGATATAAGCACTAGACTGAGCTGGTCTATAAGCAAGCTAATAATATAAGTACTAGACTGAGATGGTCTCTCAGCAAGCTAATGATATAAGCACTAGACTGAGCTGGTCTATAAGCAAGCTAATAATATAAGTACTAGACTGAAATGGTCTGTAAGCAAGCTAATGATATAAGCACTAGACTGAGCTGGCCTATAAGCAAGCTAATGATATAAGTTCTAGACTGAGCTGGTCTGTAAGCAAGCTAATGATATACGGTCTAGACTGAGCTGGTCTGTAAGCAAGCTAATGATATAAGTTCTAGACTGAGCTGGTCTGTAAGCAAGCTAATGATATAAGTTCTAGACTGAGCTGGTCTTTAAGCAAGCTAATGATATAAGTTCTAGACTGAGCTGGTCTTTAAGCAAGCTAATGATATAAGTTCTAGACTGAGCTGGTCTGTAAGCAAGCTAATGATATAAGCACTAGACTGAAATGGTCTGTAAGCAAGCTAATGATATGTTCTAGACTGAGCTGGTCTGTAAGCAAGCTAATGATATAAGCACTAGACTGAGATGTACTGTCAGCAAGCTAATGATATAAGAACTAGACTGAGATGGTCTGTCAGCAAGTTAATGATATAAGTACTAGACTGAGCTGGTCTGTAAGCAAGCTAATGATATAAGCACTAGACTGAGCTGGTCTGTAAGCAAGCTAATGATATAAGTTCTAGACTGAGCTGGTCTGTAAGCAAGCTAATGATATAAGTACTAGACTGAGCTGGTCTTTAAGAAAGCTAATGATATAAGTTCTAGACTGAGCTTATCTGTAAGCAAGCTAATGATATAAGTTCTAGACTGAGCTGGTCTGTAAGCAAGCTAATGATATAAGCACTAGACTGAGATGGTCTGTAAGCAAGCTAATTATATAAGCACTAGACTGAGCTGGTATGTCAGCAAGCTAATGATATAAGTACTAGACTGAGCTGGTCTTTCAGCAAGCTAATGATATAAGTACTAGACTGAGCTGGTCTGTAAGCAAGCTAATGATATAAGCACTAGACTGAGCTGATCTTTAAGCAAGCTAATAATATAAGTTCTAGACTGAGCTGGTCTGTAAGCAAGCTAATGATATACGTTCTAGACTGAGCTGGTCTGTAAGCAAGCTAATGATATAAGTTCTAGACTGAGCTGGTCTGTAAGCAAGCTAATGATATAAGCACTAGACTGAGATGGTCTATAAGCAAGCTAATGATATAAGTTCTAGACTGAGCTGGTCTGTAAGCAAGCTAATGATATATGTTCTAGACTGAGCTGGTCTGTAAGCAAGCTAATGATATAAGTTCTAGACTGAGCTGGTCTGTAAGCAAGCTAATGATATAAGTTCTAGACTGAGCTGGTTTGTAAGCAAGCTAATGATATAAGCACTAGACTGAGATGTACTGTCAGCAAGCTAATGATATAAGCACTAGACTGAGATGGTCTGTCAGCAAGTTAATGAGATAAGTACTAGACTGAGCTGGTCTGTAAGCAAGCTAATGATATAAGCACTAGACTGAGCTGGTCTTTAAGCAACCTAATGATATAAGTTCTAGACTGAGCTGGTCTGTAAGCAAGCTAATGATATAAGCACTAGACTGAGCTGGTCTTTAAGCAACCTAATGATATAAGTTCTAGACTGAGCTGGTCTGTAAGCAAGCTAATGATATAAGTACTAGACTGAGCTGGTCTTTAAGCAAGCTAATGATATAAGTTCTAGACTGAGCTGATCTGTAAGCAAGCTAATGATATAAGTTCTATACTGAGCTTGTCTGTAAGCAAGCTAATGATATAAATTCTAGACTGAGCGGGTCTGTAAGCAAGCTAATGATATAAGCACTAGACTGAGATGGACTGTCAGCAAGCTAATGATATAAGTACTAGACTGAGCTGGTCTGTCAGCAAGCTAATGATATAAGTACTAGACTGAGCTGGTCTGTAAGCAAGCTAATGATATAAGCACTAGACTGAGATGGACTGTCAGCAAGCTAATGATATAAGTACTAGACTGAGCTGGTCTGTCAGCAAGCTAATGATATAAGTACTAGACTGAGCTGGTCTGTAAGCAAGCTAATGATATAAGCACTAGACTGAGCTGATCTATAAGCAAGCTAATAATATAAGTTCTAGACTGAGCTGGTCTGTAAGCAAGCTAATGATATACGTTCTAGACTGAGCTGGTCTGTAAGCAAGTTAATGATATAAGTTCTATACTGAGCTGGTCTGTAAGCAAGCTAATGATATAAGCACTAGACTGAGATGGTCTATAAGCAAGCTAATGATATAAATTCTAGACTGAGCTGGTCTGTAAGCAAGCTAATGATATATGTTCTAGACTGAGCTGGTCTGTAAGCAAGCTAATGATATAAGTTCTAGACTGAGCTGGTCTGTAAGCAAGCTAATGATATAATTTCTAGACTGAGCTGGTCTTTAAGCAAGCTAATGATATAAGTTCTAGATTGAGCTGGTCTGTAAGCAAGCTAATGATATAAGTTCTAGACTGAGCTGGTCTGTAAGCAAGCTAATGATATAAGTTCTAGACTGAGCTGGTCTGTAAGCAAGCTAATGATATAAGCACTAGACTGAGATGGACTGTCAGCATGCTAATGATATAAGCACTAGACTGAGATGGTCTGTCAGCAAGCTAATGATATAAGTACTAGACTGAGCTGGTCTGTCAGCAAGCTAATGATATAAGTTCTAGACTGAGCTGGTCTGTCAGCAAGCTAATGATATATAGGTACTAGACTGAGCTGGTCTGTAAGCAAGCTAATGATATAAGCACTAGACTGAGCTGATCTATCAGCAAGCTAATAATATAAGTACTAGACTGAGATAGTCTGTCAGCAAGCTAATGATATAAGCACTAGACTGAGCAGGTCTGTAAGCAAGCTAATGATATAAGCACTAGACGGAGATAGTAAAATGTCTACCTTCGGGGATTATGAGTGCATATGGTTTTCTAAAATAAAAAGTAGGTGGTGGTTTATCCCTCCAATTGAGAGGGGAGCAACTTAAAAGAAAAAGTCACCCACCTTGGTGCTCATTACGGAAATGATATAGTAATCACTTGGGGGGGGGGGTGATTGGTTAGGAAAGTCAAAAAGGCATTATGACTCCCCTTTGGGGAATGTATTAAACACATCTTGCTATACTCTGGTAGAAACAAAACTAGAGGGATGGTCTGACGGGGACATTAATTCCAAAGGACTTGTAAAGAAGTTAGACCATTAACAAAGAAGATCTTAAGTCCTTTAGAATTGGCTAAGGACTTGTGTTAGATGTTTGCTAAAAGGGGGTTAATATATAAGGAAAGCATTAATTCTAAAATGATAAACTATTTAACAATTCCTATAAATAGAAGTGAGGGTACTGTGATGTGTATATGTATATATACAGTATATATATATATATATATATATATATATATATATATATAGTGAACGTGGTTGAGCCCAAGTAGTACCCTTGGTTTCCTCTAAATTGGATAGGCTGCTAATGGTAGTGGTCTTAATTCCTTAAGTCCTGTCGATGGACTATAATTAGAGGCTTTCTAGGATACCCGCATGCTATACTCTAATTAAATTAGGAGTCCTTTAGACTTAGCTGAGGACTGGTATCAGATGTTTTCTAAAAAAGGGTCACAGTATAAGAAAAGATTTAATTTTAGAATTATAAACCATTTAACAATTCAAACAATTATAAGTGAGGTAACAACAATGTATATATACTTAGGGGCCTAGTTATCAAGCCGTCAACCTCAAATACGCTGCGTATTCCGCAGCGTATTTGTGGCGAGGCTGATACGCCTTAGTTATCAAAGGCTCGAGACCGGCAAAAGTAGAATTTTGTGACGTAAGCTTCGATCCGCCGGACTCAGTCCGACACAGATCGATTCTTACGTCACTCCAGATGTTCCGCACACAAGTGCGGCACATTCTCACTACTTTTGCTAGCTATCAAAAAACTAGCAGGTACGCTCGGCACTTTTACGGCCCAGCGTACCTGGTTTTCAAAGCGCCAGCCTGGAGGCGGCGGATCCCATAGGAATCAATGGGAGTCTGACCATAGCGAAAGTACAAGTTCGCTGCTGACAGACATCCCATTGATTTCTATGGGAGCTGTCTACACCTAACACCCTAACATGTACCCCGAGTCTAAACACCACTAATCTGACCCCCCCTACACCGCCGCAACTAAATAAAGTTATTACCCCCTAAACCGCCGCTCCCGGAGCCCACCGCAAGCTACTCTATACATATTAACCCCTAAACCGCCGCTCCCGGAGCCCACCGCAACTATAATAAATGTATTAACCCCTAAACCGCCGCTTCCTGAACCCGCCGCAACCTATATTAAATGTATTAACCCCTATCCTGCCCCCCCTACACCGTCGCCACCTATAATACATTTATTAACCCCTAATCTGCCCCCCCTACACCGTCGCCACCTATAATAAATTTATTAACCCCTATCCTGCCCCCCACTACGCCGCCGCCACTGTAATAAAATTATTAACCCCTAAACCTAACCCTAACCCTAACGCCCCCTAACTTAAATATTAATTAAATAAATCTAAATAAATTAACTCTTATTAACTAAATGAATCCTATTTAAAACTAAATACTTACCTTTAAAATAAACCCTAATATAGCTACAATATAAATAATAATTATATTCTAGCTATCTTAGGATTTATTTTTATTTTACAGGTACCTTTCAATTTATTTTAACCATGTACAATAGCTATTAAATAGTTATTAACTATTTAATAGCTTACCTAGCTAAAATAAAGAGAAATGTACCTGTGAAATAAATCCTAACCTAAGTTACAATTACACCTAACACTACACTATACTTTAATAAATTATTCCTATTTAAAAATAAATACTTACCTGTAAAATAAACCCTAAGATAGCTACAATGTAATTAATAATTATATTATAGCTATCTTAGGATTTATATTTATTTTACAGGTAACTTTGTATTTATTTTAGCTAGTTAGAATAGTTATTAAATAGTTATTAACTATTTAATAACTACCTAGCTAAAAGAAATACAAAATTGCCTGTAAAATAAATCCTAACTTAAGTTACAATTAAACCTAATACTACACTATCATTAAATTAACTAAATAAACTACCTACAAATAACTACAATGAAATACAATTACATAAACTAACTAAAGTACAAAAAATAAAAAAAGCTAAGTTACAAAAAATAAAAAATTAAGTTACAAACATGTTAAAAATATTACAACAATTTTAAGCTACTTACACCTAATCTAAGCCCCCTAATAAAATAACAAACCCCCTCAAAATAAAAAAAATCCCTACCCTATTCTAAATTACATAAATTTCAAAGCTCTTTTACCTTACCAGCCCTTAAAAGGGCCATTTGTGGGGGCATGCCCCAAAAAGTTCAGCTCTTTTGCCTGTAAAATAAAAATACAACCCCCCCCAACATTAAAACCCACCACCCACATACCCCTAATCTAACCCAAACCCCCCTTACAAAAACCTAACACTAATCCCCTGAAGATCATCCTACCTTGAGTCGTCTTCACTCAGCCGAGCCACCAATGGAACTGAAGAGGACATCCGGAGCGGAAGAAGTTAATCCTCCAAGCGGCGCTGAAGAAATCTTCCATCCGATGAAGTCATCATCCAGGCGGCGCTGAAGAAGTCTTCGATCCGGCCGATGTCATCTTCAAAGAGGCGCTGAAGAGGTCTTCTATCCGGGCGAAGTCATCTTCCAAGCCGGGTCTTGAATCTTCCTTCCGCCGACGCGGAACCACCTTCTTCACCGACGGACTACGACGAATGACGGCTCCTTTAAGGGACGTCATCCAAGATGGCGTCCCCTCAATTCCGATTGGCTGATAGGATTCTATCAGCCAATCGGAATTAAGGTAGGAAAATCTGATTGGCTGATGGAATCAGCCAATCAGATTCAAGTTCAATCCGATTGGCTGATCCAATAGTCCATAGTTTGTAGACTCAATTCTGAACTCAATAAATGGAAAAAAAAAGATACTTCCTTATCCCAGTTGATGCTGGGGCAGCGGGTCCCATGCTGGTGCCTCAGGTTGGAGAGGTCTCAACTTTGAAGGTGGAAAGGACTGGTTGTGTGGATCATTCAGATCCCAGTTCTTGAGAAGAGCCAGACCCTCCTTAGGGGTCAGGACTGTATGTGTAGATACATCTTTGGAAATTATCAGTTTGGTTGGATATCCCCATCTATATCTATTGTTTCATTTTCGGAGGATTTGAATGATATGACCAAAGGTCTTTCTTCTCTGAAGGGTGTATGTAGACACATCAGGGAAAATGGTATTGACTTAAATCTTTTTTTTGGGTTAAATTGTGATACATTCCTTTGGCATGGGACTCTATGGATAATTTCTATAATAAGACAGGAGGATCTAAGGCTGGTAAAAGTTGTAGGCACAGGTCAGTGACAAAACTTTTTAGATCTCCTGTTCCTACCTCCTCAGGGATTCCTTTGAACCTGAGATTGTTCCGTCTGGACCTGTCTTCGATGTCCGCAAGTTTAAGTTCCAAATCAGAAATTTGGTTGGCTAGGTTTTGGGAATAAGACATAAGATTGGAATGGTCGATGGCTAAGTCCTCGTGTTTCCTCTCCAGCGCCTCAGTGAGTTTCCCTATTGCTGTGATATCCCTGCGCAGTTCAGGTGCTGAATTAGTAATAGCTTTGGTGAGTGAGTCCTGCATTAGGGTCATGCACTGGGAGAGGATTTCAACAATATTGGAGGCCATGTCTGGTCCTGGAATGGACTGAGGCTCTACAGAATTGCTAGGCTCTAAAGTAGAATTGAACCGTGAGGGGGAGAGTGAATCAGATGAGGAAAAGTCTCTAAAATGATCTACAACAGTCTTTTTGGTTGATAAGGCTGCCTTATTTTTCTTCTTAGCTGATTGAGACATAATATGGTTGAATGGTAGGAGATAGAGGTGACACAGACTTGGTATGACCGTCGTTACTTCAGTTTCATAATATACATCACCAGAGCATAGAAGAATATATAGTGTCCCCCCAGAGGTGTCAGCTTAGCCCTCTAGCCCTCCATAACTAGTAGATGCCAATCCCCAGCAGAGAAGACATTACAGGAGAGTCCGGGGGCACAGATAAAATACTAAATGCCCAGTGAATAAGGAAAATCAGGGAGCCCAATATATATATATATATATATATATATATATATATATAAATATAGGGGGAAAAATTCTTCCCAGGAGTAGCCAATAGAATGCGAGCTCAATCTGATTGGCTGATTGGGGTATGTGGGTGGTGGGTTGTAATGTTGGGGGGGTATTGTATGTTTTTTTTACAGGCAAAAGAGATGATTTCTTTGGGGCATGCCCCGCAAAAAGCCCTTTTAAGGGCTGGTAAGGTAATAGAGCTACCACAGAAAGTCTCAGCACTAACAGTGTACCAACATAATAAGTGAGTATGTATATTGCTGTGTCAATTTTTCCAGCGTCAGCACGCCATTATTCTTTGCAAATACAAATATACAGCAGTTTTTTAAAACAAAAAAGTGAGCACTCACTTTTGTCTTCTAAAGTCCTTCGTAGTTTGGAGAGTTCACCGGGAAACCATGTTTAGGATCACACTGACTAGTGTTTTACTCCACCGCTACACCTCCAAACTCTGCTGAATGTATCTCGCTGCCGGATCCTTCACCGGATGTAGCGCTATGCGCCCGGTCTCCTCCCCAGCTGATGCCTGTGAGCCCAATAGCAAGTCTGATAGCTACTAACAAACAAAAAGAGTCCAGTGCTAGAACGGCTGCAAACAGGTTATCATTTATTCCACAGAATTAAAAAATGGATTACCAACGAGGGCAAAAAATACAACCTTGGTCAAGACTAGTAGCAGTAGTAAGAAAGTATTTTATTGACTCCAACCCCCATCTGTGGGGAATGGATGAGTAAAGTGAAACCCACAGTTGGATCACCATAGATGTGACCTGTTTGCAGCCGTTCTAGCACTGGACTCTTTTTGTTTGAAGGTAATAGAGCTGTTAACTTTTTATTTTAGATTAGGGTAGGGCATTTTTTTTATTTTGGGGGACTTTGTTATTTTTTTAGGGGGCTTAGAGTAGGTGTAATTAGTTTAAAATTCTTGTAATCTTTTTCTATTTTTTGTAATTTGGTTTAGTTGGTTTAATTGTAGGTAATTGTAGATAGTTTAGTTAATTAATTTATTGATAGTGTAGTGTTAGGTTTAATTGTAATTTAGGTTAGGATTTATTTTACAGGTAATTTTGTTATTATTTTAACTAGGTAGCTATTAAATAGTTAATAACTATTTAATAGCTATTGTACCTGGTTAAAATAAATACAAAGTTGCCTGCAAAATAAATATAAATCCTAAAATAGCTACAATGTAATTATTAGTTATATTGTAGCTATCTTAGGGTTTATTTTACAGGTAAGTATTTAGCTTTAAATAGGATTATTTTTTTTAATAAGATTTAATTTATTTTGTTAGAATAAAATTATATTTAACTTAGGGGGGTGTTAGGGTTAGGGTTAGACTTAGCTTTAGGGGTTAATACATTTATTAGAGTAGCGGCGAGGTCCGGTCGGCAGATTAGGGGTTAATAAGTGTAGGTAAGGTAGCGGCGACGTTGGGGGGGGCAGATTAGGGGTTAATAAATATTATGTAGGTGTCGGCGATGTTAGGGGCAGCAGATTAGGGGTTCATAGGATAATGTAGGTGGTGGCGGTGTGCGGTCGGCAGATTAGGGGTTAAAAAATTGTATTATAGTGGCGGCGATGTGGGGGGACCTTGGTTTAGGGGTACATAGGTAGTTTATGGGTGTTAGTGTACTTTAGAGCACAGTAGTTAAGAGCTTTATAAACCGGCGTTAGCCCATAAAGCTCTTAACTCCTGATTTTTTTCTGCGGCTGGAGTCTTGTCGGTAGAGGGTGTACCGCTCACTTCAGCCAAGACTCTAAATACCAGCATTAGGAAGATCCCATTGAAAAGATAAGATACGCAATTGGCGTAAAGGGATCTGTGGTATGGAAAAGTCGCGGCTGGAAAGTGAGCGTTAGACCCTTTCCTGGCTGACTCTGAATACCAGCGGGCGGTAAAAAGCAGCGTTAGGACCCCTTAACGCTGGTTTTGACGGCTAACGCAGAACTCTAAATCTAGGCGTTAGAATACTATTTTGTGTCATGTGGGAATAAATATGAAGATTTCATGAACTAAAGTTGTTCAACTGCTTCTACCTGAGGAACTGTCATTCTTATACTTCAGATAACGATTACCCTGGGCAGCTATTTGTTCTCTTCTGGGCTGTGGTACAGCCAATCACAGTGTTGCTGCCCACCCCTCATAGCTGACAGTCATTTTACCCTGCTGTCAGAGGCGGGGGGTGGCTAATTTAGGGCACATGTGGGCTTTGCCTACATAGAAAAAATGAATGAGCCTATACTATTGTTATTATAGGCTGAAGCATCAACTGCATAAAAAAGCACACCAGCTGCTGAGATAGGACTTGCTCAGATAGAGCCGGTCATTTTAAGACACTTTTTTAAATTCACTTCTATTTTCAAATGTGCTTTGTTCTCTTGGTATTGCTTGTTGAAAAAGAATACGCACATATCCTACACTAGTGGGAGCTGCTGATGATTGGTGCCAGCACACATTTGTCTCTTGTGATTAAGTGACTAGATGTGTCAGCTAGCTGCATGTAGTGCCGTGCTGTTCCTTCAGCAAAGGATAACAAGAGAATGAAGCTAATTTAATAAACAAAGTAAACTGGAAAGTTGTTTAATACAAATCATGAAAGATCATTTTGGGGTTTCCTTTCTCTTTAAGGCCCACACTCAACAGATTTAAAGGTAACAAATGATTACTGTCCTTTTAAGGTGACGTGAGGTGTGTGCAGAAGTGTAAAGCTCTCATTATATCATCATCATACTTATTACTGTCCTTTTAAGGTGACGTGAGCTGTGTGCAGAAGTGTAAAGCTCTCATTATATCATCATCATACTTATTACTGTCCTTTTAAGGTGACGTGAGGTGTGTGCAGAAGTGTAAAGCTCTCATTATATCATCATCATACTTATTACTGTCCTTTTAAGGTGACGTGAGCTGTGTGCAGAAGTGTAAAGCTCTCATTATATCATCATCATACTTATTACTGTCCTTTTAAGGTGACGTGAGGTGTGTGCAGAAGTGTAAAGCTCTCATTATATATTCATCATACTTATTACTGTCCTTTTAAGGTGACGTGAGGTGTGTGCAGAAGTGTAAAGCTCTCATTATATCATCATCATACTTATTACTGTCCTTTTAAGGTGACGTGAGCTGTGTGCAGAAGTGTAAAGCTCTCATTATATCATCATACTTATTACTGTCCTTTTAAGGTGACGTGAGGTGTGTGCAGAAGTGTAAAGCTCTCATTATATATTCATCATACTTATTACTGTCCTTTTAAGGTGACGTGAGGTGTGTGCAGAAGTGTAAAGCTCTCATTATATATTCATCATACTTATTACTGTCCTTTTAAGGTGACGTGAGGTGTGTGCAGAAGTGTAAAGCTCTCATTATATCATCATCATACTTATTACTGTCCTTTTAAGGTGATGTGAGGTGTGTGCAGAAGTGTAAAGCTCTCATTATATATTCATCATACTTATTACTGTTACCCAAACAGCCCCAACAGCCCCAATACCACTTGCCCCACAACTCTTGTATGTGTGTATTGGCAGAGTTTCATGCTACACAACAGTGTCTCATTTGGCTGCTGGAAGTTTAATATCCAGTGAGAATAAAAACCATCTAATGCACGTTCAGGCACTCAGGAGACAAAGATCTCAGGTGTTTACCTCCTTGTGGGCTCTGTGACACACACTTCACACTAATAAGGGAAGGGTTGGGGACTTACAAACTGATAAATACAGCAAGTAATGAAGCTATTATTGTCACACAGATCTGCACCCACCAAAAGGTGATTCTTCCTCTTCAACAAACCTATCTCCACTGACCAAACGGTTCATGAGATTTCTTTATCCACTACACTGATCCCACAACTCCTTATTTTAAGGACAGAAAGACACAACTTTTATATTCACTGACAGCACAACACCTTATTACCTTCACTACCACACAACACCTTTTCTCCACTGACCGCACAATTCCTTATCTCCACTAACTGCACAACTTCTTATCTTCACTGACCGCACAACACCTTATCTTCACTGACCGCACAACTCCTTATCTTCACTGACTGCACAACTCCTTATCATCTCCACTGACCGTACAACACCTTATTATCTTCACTGACCACACAACTCCTTATCATCTCCACTGACCATACAACACCTTATAATCTCCACTGACAGCACAACCCCTTATCTCCACTGACCGCACAACACCTTTTCTCCACTGACCGCACAACCCCTTATCTCCACTAACTGCACAACTCCTTATCTTCACTGACCGCAGAACACCTTATCTTCACTGACCGCACAACTCCTTATCTTCACTGACTGCACAACTCCTTATCATCTCCACTGACCGTACAACACCTTATAATCTCCACTGACAGCACAACCCCTTATCTCCACTGACCGCACAACTCCTTATCATCTCCACTGACCACACAACTCCTTATCATCTCCACTGACCGCACAACCCCTTATCTCCACTAACCGCACAACTCCTTATCTTCACTGACCGCTCAACACCTTATTATCTTCACTGACGACTGCACAACTCCTTATCATCTCCACTGACCGTACAACACCTTATAATCTCCACTGACAGCACAACCACTTATCTCCACTGACCGCACAACACCTTTTCTCCACTGACCGCACAACCCCTTATCTCCACTAAATGCACAACTCCTTATCCTCACTGACCGCACAACACCTTATCTTCACTGACTGCACAGCTCCTTATCTTCACTGACCGCACAACTCCTTATCATCTCCACTGACCATACAACACCTTATAATCTCCACTGACAGCACAACCCCTTATCTCCACTGACCGCACAACTCCTTATCATCTCCACTGACCACACAACTCCTTATAATCTCCACTGACCACACAACCCCTTATCTCCACTAACCGCACAACTCCTTATCTTCACTGACCGCTCAACACCTTATCTTCACTGACCGCACAACTCCTTATCTCCACTGACCGCACAACTCCTTATCTCCACTGACCGCACAACTCCTTATCTTCACTGACCGCACAACCCCTTATCTCCACTGACCGCACAACTCCTTATCATCTCCACTGACCACACAACTCCTTATCTCCTCTGACCACAATTATTTATCCACTATACTGAACAACACAGTTTTTTATGATCTACTTCACTGATCACACATTTTCTCATCATCTCTAATGACAACACAACTTTACATCTTCTGGGTTAACCAGATCACTCCTCTTCATCTGCACTAAACACACACGTCGTCATCTGCACTAAACACACACGTCGTCATCCTCATCTGCACTAAACACACACGTCGTCATCCTCATCTGCACTAAACACACACGTCGACATCCTCATCTGCACTAAACACACGCATCGTCATCCTCATCAGCACTAAACACACACCGTCATCCTCAGGCCCGGACTGACCATAGGGCATACCGGGCAATTGCATGGTGGGCGGCCGGCTACCTTAGCCCCGTCCACTATTAGGTCCTCACATATAATAAGTGCAGTCTGTTAAAAATATGTCATGTCACAACAATAAATAAAACAGGGCCACTGGTTAGCCCCACCTACCATTACCCCCACTAATGAGACATCATCACGGGCAGCCTTTCTCCTTTACTGGGCTTGGGTCACACCCACTTACCATCATACACAGCATCACTGCCAGGGCCGTGTGTAACCCCTGTGCACTGCCCAGCTGTGGCTTCAAAGCCAGTCACATGTTTTTGGCCACAGCTACACGTGGCATGGTGAGGGGGTGCTATTGATGGGTCTCTGGGTGAGTGCGGCTGTGGAGTCTGTCATCTCGGTCTGTCATTCTGTGACAGTGAGTGAGGATGTCAGTCAGGAGGGTAACTGAATCAGTGAGGTAAGTGATTCACATGTTGATATGATCTTGTTTCCTGATCTATTGGGGGAAGGGAAGCAGAAGCCAGGGTACAGGGAGCAGGGAGGGTGGAGGCTCAGGCCGGTGCTCTGACCGGTGTCTCACTAACACTCTCGGGTCAGAAGTCACTCACTGTGTTCAGCTGCACTGATTGACACTCAGTTTAGAGATCATTTCATGGATGTAGGGTAATGAATGCAAGCAAGAGTCGCTACTGCCGTTCTTCCTTAGGAGCTAAAATACAAGGTGATATAATTTACTGCAGTGCTTGGGAGCCCAGGATTTTTTTAGCAGCCTCTGTGCTGCAACTTAGCTGCAAGGCTGTGTTAACATCTTAACTGCTGCCATAGCTGCCAAGCTGTAGACTTACCCAGCTAATTTCATACATGACCTTTAATTCGTCAAGACCCGGCCCCCACATGCATCAACCTTAAAACCACCTCTACTATACCTAAAATAAGACACAGGAAACATCATCTTGGTACAAAATTGGCTGCAGCACCTTTATTAAATAGCAAAAACCTTTCAAATACTAATAAATACCACATTTGAACATAACATAAACACAATGTTCTTAAATAGAATTTTGACCTTAACAACATTTAAATTACCATACTGGACTACCCCAGCGGTGCTAGCTCCCTTATAAATTAGAAACATGGCCGTTACTCCATCTGGACTCAACTACGTACTTGTTGAGTCCGTTAAAAACCTCACTTCCACTATAATAGGGAACCCCTTGCCCCTATAAGAACCCAATTGCACTCTCACCTCGTGGAGAGGCAATTTGTTCAAACCCCCCATTCACTTGGCCATATTCCTTGCTGCCCGAGAACTAGCATCCCCGCCTTACTGCGGCAAACTACAAATAAAAAGATAAAAACCATCAACAAAGGGTGGGCGGGAGGGAGCTGCTGTCACCACAATGTTTATTTACAAGTGACTTTCTGCCTCCTCCCGCTCAGCCCCTTAAGTATGGCTCAACTTGAACCAACCCCTTCCCCTTTTACCCCACCCACCAAAAGGGGCCTCTTCCTCCCCTAGGTCAAAGTCCCTTCCCGTTCACCTTGTCACTCACAGGGACTTCTGCCTGCTATAAAAAAACTAAAAATCTTTGTATGTATTTCTAATTAATTTCTCATTATTCAATGTACATCTCTAAGATGTATTTTTATATATATATATATATATAAAAAAACATATATATATATATATATATATATATATAAATAAATCTTAGAGATTTTTATTTTTTTATAGCAGGCTGTATGAAATAAGCTGGGTATATATATATATATATATATATATATATATATATATATATATATATATATATATAATTGTGTGTATGTGTGTTTATTTGTTTGTCTCTAATATATATATATATATATATAAATGTGTGTGTTTATATGTATATGTATATTTACGGAACCCCCCCCACACACACTAAATTACAGAAAATAATAAAATAATTAAGTCCAATTAGCCAATAGGATTGAAGTTCAGCCAATAGGATTGAGCTTGCATTCTATTGGCTGATTGGAACAGCCAATAGAATGCAAGCTCAATCCTATTGGCTGATTGGATCAGCCAATAGGATTTTTTCTACCTTAATTCCGATTGGCTGATAGAATTCATTTAGAGGTACCGTCATTTAGTGTTAGTCTTCGGAAAGAAGAAGATGCTCCAGGTCAGATGTCTTGAAGATGGACCCGCTCCGCTCCGGATGGATGAAGATAGAAGATGCCGTCTGGATGAAGACTTCTGCCCATCTGGAGGACCTCTTCTGCCCGGATAGGATGCAGACTTCGGACTGTCTGGAAGACCACTTCTGCCCGGTTGGGTGAAGACGTCTCAAGGTAGGGTGATCTTCAAGGGGTTAGTGTTAGTTTTTATTAAGGGGGATTGGGTGGGTTTCTACCTAGTTAAAATAAATACAAACTTACCTGTAAAATAAAAATAAACCCTAAGATAGATACAATGTAATTATTAGTTATATGGTAGCTATCTTAGGGTTTATTTTATAGGTAAGTATTTAGTTTTAAATAGGAATAATTTATTTAATTGTAGTAGTTTTATTTAGATTTATTTAAATTATATTTAAGTTAGGGGGGTGTTAGGGTAAGGAAAATCCCATTGAAAATATGGGATACGCAATTTACGCAAGTGGATTTGCGGTATGTTGGAGTCACGGAAAAAAAGTGAGCGGTACACATGTACCTGCCAGATTCGTAATACCAGCGGTAGGAAAAAAGCAGCGTTGGGACCTCTCAACGCTGCTTTAAAAGGCTAACGCAAAACTCGTAATCTAGGTGTAACATTTTTAGATAACGGTGTATCCAGGTGCATCGCCAAGGACATTACAAGGCCATTCTTGAAATACAAGTATTCCTAACATCAGCATATTTTCTCTCCAGCATAATAAACTACATTATAATGAAATATAATAAACACATCTTGAAATGGTGGTTACACAAAGTGGCACCAGTCATGCTAAATATATTCTAACATTCCACCCTTTTATTCTACCAGAATAACATACTATGAAAATTGAATGACCATATAAAAGGCACAAAAAATTAGTAAATCTATTAACAACAATAATGTGATAATAATGTAGACAAATGTATTCACATTTCCTGCTATAATATACAGACACATTTTAAAAACTGAATAGGCCAATAGGGCACAATTTGTCACTGCTCATAGGTGCAGTCCCTCCAATACTCTCCATCTACCTCCCAGCATCCCCAAACTACTGGTATATCTGCACAAAGACCCAACCAGCCCCCTACCTACCCCCAAACAATGTTGCATCTTTATTTCTCAACCTGCATAGCTAGCATCTCCAAATAGCATTGACAGTTTCCTGCTCTGTACACTCTCCACAGTGAAGCATTACATAGGAACAGCACAAGTATCTCTGGGTGGCCTCTGATCACTTTAAGAACAGTCTTTGTCCTCTTAGAGCTCCACCTCCCCCAGGCACTCTGCTTTAATACCATAGTCCATTTCCAGTAGGGGTGCTTATCCAGTGCTCTTCTGCAGGTAGATGCTGGAAGTCTGATGGTTTGTTCATGGGGTAGACAAGGAAAGCAGATGGATCCCTATAGCAACAGACACTTGAGTCAGAAGGAGTCTACGAAGGAAACAAAACAGCACAAGATGAGCACGCACCCTGATACAATCACAATTATATCCAAATAAAACTTCTTTCACCTCTTTTGTAAGCATCATAATTTCCTTAATTAGCTTAACTTATCCTTATGTAATTTAAAACCAGGAAAACATTGTGTATATATAATACAAACTAAATACATTTATTGTACTTTTACAGAGAATAACTCACAGCTTCTCTATACAATTTAAATGATACGTAATGAATACTAAGCAAGTAAAAACTACTAGACTTCATCAAGCGGCTGTGTGGCTATGCTAAGTAACCTGTGCTAAGGCTGGACCTGCAACAAAAATGAAAAGTAAAACAGTCA
This sequence comes from Bombina bombina, assembly GCF_027579735.1. Taxonomy (NCBI): domain Eukaryota; kingdom Metazoa; phylum Chordata; class Amphibia; order Anura; family Bombinatoridae; genus Bombina; species Bombina bombina. The sequence goes on along the minus strand of NC_069500.1, from coordinate 1,450,236,158 downwards.
ATAAAAATATTTTCTTTTAAATTAATTTCTTCACACTTTCTCTTAGAACTACTAAACAAAATAACCTAGTGTTGCTTTATTCTGCAAAGCTACTATATGTAATGTTTATAATTCTCCAAATATGATCTTAGTAGACTCAGCTGTCTCATCTGATATAAACACTACTAGTTTACTAATTATTTGATGCAACCTAATTTCTGTTGCACTCCTGTATGAGGAAATAATACAATCATAACATTATTAAAACTACACAATCTCTTTAAAGGTAAAGACATCTTTATATCAGTTAATAAAGGGGAAAAAATGCATTTGCTTTCATAACACAGATCCAATAAGAGCCATTGTAAGTAGAAAATATACCATCAATACCATTATAATTATACTACTTCCAAAACTCATATTTCTCTGTATGGCTTCCCTTTTGTCTTCCTCACACCTCACTACCTGCCCACTTGACCCTATTCCTTCACATCTAATTCCTCCTCTGTCTCCCACCCTCACACTGGCTCTTACTCACATATTCAACCTATCCCTTTCTACCGGCTCATTCCCTGCCTCTTTCAAACATGCAAAGGTCACCCCCATCCTCAAAAAACTCTCTCTTGACCCTAACTCCCCTGCAAACTACCACCCCATATCACTGCTCCTGCTAGCTTCAAAATTACTTGAAAAACTAGTCTTCAATCGCCTAACCCTCTTCCTCATCCTCCAACTCATTGCTCGACCCCCTGCAATCTGGCTTCCATCCCCAACACTCAACTGAGACTGCCCTCACCAAGGTTACTAACGATCTCCTTTCTGCTAAAAACAAAGGCTACTACTCCATACTCATCTTACTTGACCTTTCTGCTGCCTTTGACACTGTTGACCACCCCCTTCTCCTACGGTCTCTCAGCTCCCTTGGTCTCTGTGACACTGCCCTCTCCTGGATTCACTCTTATCTCTCTAAGAGATCCTTCTCCATCTCTTTTGCTGGTGACTCCTCCTCTCTATTACCTCTGTCTGTTGGAGTACCCCAAGGCTCTGTCCTGGGTCCTCTACTCTTCTCTATTTACACTTCTTCACTGGGTAAACTTATCAACAGTGGCTTCAGCTATCATCTCTATGCTGATGACACCCAGATCTACCTTTCCACCCCTGCACTCTCTCCGTCTGTCAATTCTCACATCAGCGACTGCTTATCTGGCATTTCCTCCTGGATGGCCTCTCACCACCTAAAAATAAATATGTCCAAGACGGAACTACTTCTAATTCCCCCCTCTAACTCCACTCCAGTTTCTAATTTTTCTATCACTGTTGGTAGCACCACTATCTCCCCATCACCCCAAATCCGCTGCCTCGGAGTCATGCTTAACTGAAATCTGTCCTTCATTCCCCACATCCAACTGCTCTCTTTATCCTGCCGCAACCACCTTTGCAATATCTCCAAAATTCGTCCATTTCTGAATGCTGAAACTACAGTGAGTCCCTTCACTGACTCCCCATTCACAACAGAGTTAAATTCAAAATTCTCACCCTGACCTACAAAGCCCTCACCAATGCTGCCCCACCCTACCTGTCCTCACTCATCAACAAATATACTCCTGCCCGTCCCCTAAGATCCAACAATGACCTGCTTCTTGCGTCCTCTACCATCACCTCCTCTCATGCTAGACTACAAGACTTCTCTCATGCGGCACCAACCCTCTGGAACGCACTTCCTCGAGCTGTCAGACTTGCCCCTAACCTCTCCTCCTTTAAACGTTCCCTAAAATCCTTTCTGTTCAGGGAATCCTATCATTCGACTTATTAACAAACTAACTTCACTTAACTAACAGTTGCCCTCTATCTCCTCACTACTATCATTCTCACCTTTGCAGTCCCCACCTCCTGTTTCCCATCCTCCTACCCATCTAGATTGTAAGTTCCCACGGGAATAGGGCCCTCAATTTCCCCTGTATTTGTCTTATCGTATTGTTTCTGCATTGTACTGTTATCCTTGTACCCATGGGCAGCGCTGCGGAATCTGTCGGTGCTTTATAAATAAAGAATAATAATAATAATTGATATAAATTTCTAGCTGAGATGTGTCCTCACTCTTTTATTTCGAGTAGTTTGATAATATACTAAGGAATGTTTGCAATGAAAAATTCCTACAAGAAACTTCCTATTCTCATACCTTTCTCCACTACAAGACACATATATCTCTTCTTCGCTTAAATATTAAGGGGCAGTATAGAAACATGGGGGAACCTTCTGTGTTCTACAATGGTGAAGGGTCTAGAATATTCAGAGATATTGCAGCATTTTCTTTAAACTATAAAGGTGCAAACATATTCTCTATATTCAGTGGGCCATTCAATAGTTTACAATACTGCAAGGTTTAGAGTTACACTTATCTGGAGGGTAACTTTGTTTAAGTACATAAACTACAATGTGTACTAATACAAATAAGACATACTTTTCTGCAGACAAAGCTATATGACTTCTTATAACTAATATGATCAATAAAAATAACACAATTACAAGAGAGTACAAAACAAGCAATATAAGTAAACAAGTTAAAACAATACTCCCCTAATTTAGCTGTGGATGACTCTGTAACAGCGTAACAGGTCCTCAATTCCAACAGGCAAGGCACAGTCAAGAGATGGATAGTCTTTATGTTCTGAAGACAAACATCATAGGAAACAGTCATAGATTACTCAGAATCCAGTTCTGGGGCTGGTACCAGCTTGCAAAGCAAAGAATGGATCCAAAAGATAGTTCAGCAACTTTTACTGCAGTATGATGGTTATAACAAACTTGACAAAAGGTCTTTTATCTTCTTTTTCTTTCCTTCACCTAGGCACCAGGTATCTCTTTATTTAAAAGTTTACTTGCATTTAATCTTCAATCTTTTGGAGAGTGCACTATGGAATTTTATCTGTACAGATTTACCTAAATATGAAAAACTCAAAAATAATTTAGTTAGTGTTTTTACTTTCTGGATACAGCTTCATGATCTCATCCTGCAAATACAAATATTGTGTTAACAAAAAAACATTTTAGGTTCATTTTCTTACTTAAAAACAGTCACTCAAATTACATAAAGATACTCATTAATACTCCTCCCTTTGTTCGCGTGAAACACCCCATGTGTCACACAAAGACAATATGAAAGCAAACTAAAAGACAATCCATACACTCCTAAAAGAAGTAGTATACTATTCTTTAAAACAGGCAAAATCAAATACACCTCAATATTCCATTCATACAGCCCCCTTGCACACATATTCACTAAAAATAAAAACATAACATTCTCTTAGAAAACACTTAAAACTAACTGTCCATTCCACAAAACAAAACATTAACAACCGTCACAAACTTTTAACAACCACAATTAACCTGAAATACAACACATATACTTACAATCACTGAAACACAGCACTGAAAAATACTACATTCTAGCAAAACCCTACAAATAATTAAAATCCTATAACAACCTTCTATGCCCTGGTTTTGCAAATTCTACCATCCACAATACTATGAGATCACGCTAATAATGCAATCATTTCAGAAGATCAATAAACTCTAGTTGCACATTTACAAATAAAATCCCTAACCATAAGCTTACAAAGGAACACACAAACACCTAAGTACTATATTCTGGGAAAGATCAGATAATAATGGCACAACCACTGTTCTATATAGCCCATGCTCGCATGCACGGTGCAAACCCACTGTTAAATAAATCCTGTTTGGCACAAATAATTTGTGAAAAGCCTATGCTATACTTTTACATAACCATGATTTTAATAAATACACAAGTATTTTATTTAATTTTTATATATAATTTGATATTCAACATTTTGTAGCTCTCTGACTAAATATAACAATTATATACAACAAAATGAGATTTCTAAAAAGAATAATAATAATAATTTACACTAATAGATTAAAAGGACAGTTTACCCAAAAAAATGTTAAATTGTTCCCAATGATCCACCTCGCCTGATAGAGTGCATTTAATTGTTTACAAATAGCTCCTTCACCACAATTTTGGCATTTAAAATAACTGATTCAGCCTGTGGTATACCCACTTATAATAAAAATGTTATATACTGGAGTCTCATCTATTGAATAGCCTAACAGAGTCAGAAGAAAAAATTACACTCTCCGTAGGGCACAGGATAGTAAAGTAATAAAATGACATTTTCCATTGCTCTGTCTAAGCACTGAGCTCTGGTTTTCAAGACAAATATCAGATAATGACAATGAGATATGCTATTACCTGAAACTTAACCTATTGTAATAGGCTGTGATTTAAAAGCACAAAAGCAACTACTTCATATATACAAATAAACCTGAAAATACAATTTTTCCTACTTTTTTATACTATACAGCTGGAATAAAAAATCATTGAAAAAACATCAACATCAAAACAATTTTACAGTGTACTCTCACTTTAAGGACTGACCATTTATAACATTTATAACATATTACATATATAACCTAGCCATGTGTTATTTACCATTAAAATTCTACTTCTTTACTTTATCATAGCCTGCATTTTTAAATAAGAACCATCACAGCACAAACAATATTACACATTAATGTTACCAATTTATATTAAAACTCTACTGAATTACTCTACTTGCAACAGAAACAGACCTAAATACTTTAGATTAATTTAATAACATACAGGGTATAGTCTTTTCTTTTCTCCTTTTTTTAACTCCTTGCATTAATCTTACATTACACACATAACATACTTTAATCAACCTATTAATCATTTGCCAGAAAAACTCTTTATATTTACCAGACTTAAAATCACTCCCATCATTGCACTTTCCTTTGTTACTTCACTTGCAAAAACAATATATTTTATGTGCCTTTAACAGGTGACAAACACACAAAATCTCTCTTCAGTCTTCATTTGCATGAAACAAATATCACTTAAAACTAAAAATGCTATTAATAACACACAGAATTAATAAGAAACATATGGCTTTAAAATCAAGTTACAAGAACACTTTAAAATACTTCATTACAGGGTCAGATTTCTTAGCTAAAAACACTTTTATATACACACACAGCTCTAGTCTGAATGCTTACCATTCAGAAACAAAAAAATGCACCAAGGTCAGCTTTTACAGTGATACACACACAAGCTTATATCAACTTGCATACCGTAAATTCACTCCCAACATTCAGCATATAGCAAACTTTTTTTTAACAAATGTTTTAACATTCTCTCTCTTTCAGAAAAACATATATTTCAAACATACCAAAGTAATTTAGAAATACAAAAAGATTAACTTTCCACCAAATTTAAAATGTATCTGAAAGTGTCCGAATTTACAAGGAATGGCCATTTTCCCAGCAGATTGAGACATAAACAGATTATTTTTAGACAGGATAATAAATACCCAGATATTTTGTGTGGAGTAAACCTTTACACGTAACACGGAACACAGTGAAACATCAGACAAACACTTCTTACACATAAAATACACAGAATCTCCATTTTGATACTGCAACACATACAACAAAAAGAAAGATTTTTCACATACAAAGCTTATTTTGTAAGATACATCCTGTCATGTCACATTACAGCATTATGTACAGGGATTCAGGAACTTTTTCCATGAGCACATTATGCAACAAGCAGCTACAACACTTATCACTAAGCCCTTTGAACAAAAAACACATTCACAACACAATACAATTAGCAATGAAATAAGCAATTCAATATATCGTTTGTGACCCTTTTAAGATATGTAATAGCTCCCATAGAGTGCTTCACAAGGTCAGGTCATTTAAGTGCCCATCAAACGCTCTGAGTCAGGGGCTCTAATAATGAAACTGTTAACCCCTTTGTAGAAATTACATTATTTAAAGCAGCTAGTGAGGGTTACAGTGCAGGCAGAGGAGCTGATGGGGCATTTTGATATGGAAAGGGCAGGGTGTTACAATCACACAGAGAGCCTGAATTCTCTGTATCTCAGCATTATTATCAAACTTTTTGCTGTGAGCAGACCCCATTTTAACAACACAATAATGGCAGCAATGAAATAATATCAGCAATTACTTTAATATTCTTAAGCACAGCTGAGCACAGCACAAATGAAAAAGCCTTGAAGTACAAGCAATTAAGCAATAAGCGTCAACAAGTACCCATACCAGTTCCAGTGACATTAAAGCTAAACTATACTGTATGCGTATATAAGGAAATTTAACCAAGGTGAGACTTTAACTCACGCTAACATTGCACTCCAATTTGCGCTAGGACTCGAACCTCCGCAAATGTACGTTTACTTTTGCGTGCTTCACTAGCAGGACTCAAACCTGTCTAGAGGAGTTAATACAGTGCAAGACTCAAACCTACGCAACCCCAGGCTTCCGTCGCAGGACTCGAACCTGTGCGTGGGAGATTAACCCCTTATAAAAGGACTTTAACCCTTTATATATCACTAACGCCATCCAGACTTTGGGTTCAGATTCACAGAGGGAAAAGCAGAGTACCCAGTGCGAATCCCACTTCTGACACCAGAATTGTTAGGCGTTATTTTAAGAAGGGGTGTCAGTTAGCACTTAGAAGTATTCTACACCTTCACCTGGAACTGAATGGGTTACCTGACGAGATATGTTGGGAACAGAAATCAGACACGAAGCAAGTAAAAGTCTAATCACTGTTCTGTTTATTAAAACGCGCACCATACTTTTATAGAAAATGGTTACAGTATATGTGGTTAAACAATGACGTATCATAATCACACCATTTTATACAGCATGGATTAGAACAATGGGGCACTGTAAAATATTAGAAAAAAAAATTATGCAGAGAAACTAACATTTTTAGATAACGGTGTATCCGGGCACATCATCAAGGACAATAGAAGGCCATTCTTGAGATACAAGTATTCCTAACGTCAGCATATTTTCTCCACAGCATAATAAACTACATTATAATGAAATATAATAAACACATCTTGAAATGGTGGTTACACAAAATGGCGTCAGTCATGCTAAATATATTCTAACAGGGTTAATAACTTTATTATAGTGGCGGGGATGTGGGTGGGCGGGCGGCAGATTAGGGGTTAATAAAATTAAAATAGTGTTTGCGATCCCGGAGGGGGGCGGTTTAGGGTTTAATAGGTAGTTTATGAGTGTAACATTTTAGTTATGAGTTTTGTGAAACATTTTTGTGGCGCAAAACTCATAACTACTGGTCTCAGATAGCGGAATGAATTGTGTCGGTATAGGCTGTAACGCAAGCATTTAAGCCTCACCTCACAACTTATAATACCGGCGCTATGTAAACCCCAAGCAAAAACATCATATTTTTGAGTGCTGGATTGACGTTGCGTTACAGGCTAAAATGCTTGCTGTATAGGTATACCGAAAATATTCATACTGGCTGCATTACTGTTTTTACGCTGAAATTGCCATTTTTTCAGTGTTAAAACCGTAACGCAAAACTTGTAATCTAGGTGCAAATTATCAAAAATAAAAAAAAATAAACCTAATCCCTATGAAAATAAAAAAGCCCCCCCAAAATAAAACACCCCCTAATCTAACACTAAACTACCAATAGCCCTTAAAGGGCTTTTTGTACGGCATTGCCCTAAGTTAAACAGCTCTTTTACATTAAAAACATTCTAAGTCCCCCCAAACAGTAAATTACCCCCCACCCACCAAACCCCCCAAAATAAAAAAACCTAACACTAAAAAAACTAAGCTACCCATTGCCCCTAAAGGGGCATTTGTATGGGCATCGTCCTTTAAAGGGCATTCAGCTCTTTTCAGTGCCCGAAATCCCTATACTTACAAAAAAATCTAATAAAAATAAAAAACCTAACGCTAACCTCCAAATAGGTACTCACCGTTCCTGAAGTCTGGTGGAAAACGTCTTCTTCCAAGCGGTGAAGTCTTCTTCCAAGTAAAGATATCTTCTTCCATCGCAGTGAAGTCTTCTATCTTCATCCAGGACCAAGCCAATGCGGAGTGGAGATGAGCATGGAACAGAAGACCGGCGACTGCTGAGCCATAGAGCGTGGAGATCCTCTTTGTACGATCACCGCCGCACATTGATGATTGAATCCAAGGTACGCTTTTAAATATGGGGTACCTTGCATTCCTATTGGCTGATTTGATTCTTCAAATTCAAATCAGCCAATAGGATGAGAACCACTAAAATCCTATTGGCTGATTTGAACAGGATAGTTTAAGGGCTGGGGGGGGTATTTTGGGGGGCTTTTTGATTTTAATAGGGGTTACGTTTAGTTTTTTATTTTTGTTAATTTTGTTTATTATTTTCTGTAATGTCAGACTTTTTTATTTTTTGTAATTTTAGATTATTTTAATTTAATCTTAGTTTTTTTTTAAGTACTGTTAGGATTTTTTATTTTAATTGTAATTTAGTATTTTATTATTTTATGTAATTTAGGGTTAATTTAGGGGGTGTTAGGTTTGGGGGCTTAGTAAATAAATTAGGTTTATTGCGATGTGGGGGTTTGGCAGTTTAGGGTTTAATAGATTAATTAAGTTTATTGCAATGTGGGGGTTTGGTGGTTTAGGGGTTAATGGATTATTTAGGTTTATTGTGATGTGGGGGTTTGGCGGCTTAGGGGTTAATAATTTTTTACTGGATTACGAGTTTTGTGTTATGAGTGAAAAAGCCTCATAAAGCTGCTTTTTTGCTACTGCTGCTATTACAAGTCTTGAAGGTATAGCTTTACCGCACACCTTTTTGGCCGTAACACAACGTAACTACCGCACCTTTAAAAAAGTCCTTTTTCAATGGGACTTCCACAGCGCCGGTATTACAAGTTTTGCCTGGGAGGCCAAAAAGTGAGCGGTACAGCCTATACTGACAGATTTGTTCCGCCATCTAAAGTAAGTAGTTATGGGTTTTGCGCTACAAAGCTGTAGCATAAAACTCATAACTAAAGTGTTACAAAGTACACTAACACCCATAAACTACCTATTAACCCCTAAACCGAGGCCCTCCCGCATTGTAAACACATAAATAAAAATATTATCCCCTAATCTGCCGCTCCGGACATCGCCGCCACTATAATAAACATATTAACCCCTAAACCGCCGCCCTCCCACATCACAAACACTAGTTAAATATTATTAACCCCTAATCTGCCGCCCACAACTTCGCCGCCGCCATCACTATACTAAAGTTATTAACCCCTAAACTTAACCCTAACCCTAAGTATAACCATAACACCCTTAACTTTAATATGATTAAAATAAATCTAAATAAAAATTATTATCATTACCTAACTAATTCCTATTTAAAACTAAATATTTACCTGTAAAATAAACCCTAAGCTAGCTACAATATAACTAATAGTTACATTCACAGCTAAGTTTGTATTTATTTTAACTAGGAAGACTAGTTAGTAAATAGTTATTAACTATTTACTAACTACCTAGTTAAAATAAACACAAATATATCAGTAAAATGAAACCTAACCTGTCTTACACTAACACCTAACATTACACTAAAATTAAATAAATTGCATTAATTAAATACAATTAAGTAAATTACAAAAAAAAGAAAAAACTAAATTACACAAAATAAAAAAGAAATTAGCAAATATTTAAACTAATTACACCTAATCTAATAGCCCTATCAAAAAAAAGCCCCCCAAAATAAAAAAAAACCTAGCCTAAACTAAACTGCCAAATGCCCTTAAAATGGCCTTTTGCTGGGCATTGCCCCAAAGACATCAGCTCTTTTACCTGTAAAAAAAATACAAACAACCCCCCAACAGTAAAACCCACCAACCACACAACCAAACCCCCCAAATAAAATCCTATCTAAAAAAACCTAGGCCTAGATTTGCAGTTCGGCGGTAAAAGGGCTGTTAACGCTCCGCGGGCTTTTTTCTGGCCGCACCATAAAATTAACTCTGGTATCGAGAGTTCAAACAAATGCTGCGTTAGGCTCCAAAAAAGGAGCGTAGAGCATTTTTACCGCAAATACAACTCTCGATACCAGAGTTGCTTACGGACGCGGCCGGCCTCAAAAACGTGCTCGTGCACGATTCCCCCATAGGAAACAATGGGGCTGTTTGAGCTGAAAAAAAACCTAACACCTGCAAAAAAGCAGCGTTCAGCTCCTAACGCAGCCCCATTGTTTTCTATGGGGAAACACTTCCTACGTCTGCACCTAACACTCTAACATATACCCCGAGTCTAAACACCCCTAGCCTTACACTTATTAAACCCTAATCTGCCGCCCCCGCTATCGCTGACCCCTGCATATTTTTTTAAACCCCTAATCTGCCGCTCCGTAAACCGCCGCCACCTACGTTATCCCTATGTACCCCTAATCTGCTACCCCTAACACCGCCGACCCCTATATTATATTTATTAACCCCTAACCTGCCCCCCACAACGTCGCCGACACCTGCCTACACTTATTAACCCCTAATCTGCCGAGCGGACCTGAGCGCTACTATAATAAAGTTATTAACCCCTAATCCGCCTCACTAACCCTATAATAAATAGTATTAACCCCTAATCTGCCCTCCCTAACATCGCCGACACCTAACTTCAATTATTAACCCCTAATCTGCCGACCGGAGCTCACCGCTATTCTAATAAATGTATTAACCCCTAAAGCTAAGTCTAACCCTAACACTAACACCCCACTAAGTTAAATATAATTTTTATCTAACGAAATAAATTAACTCTTATTAAATAAATTATTCCTATTTAAAGCTAAATACTTACCTGTAAAATAAATCCTAATATAGCTACAATATAAATTATAATTATATTATAGCTATTTTAGGATTAATATTTATTTTACAGGCAACTTTGTAATTATTTTAACCAGGTACAATATCTATTAAATAGTTAAGAACTATTTAATAGTTACCTAGTTAAAATAATAACAAATTTACCTGTAAAATAAATCCTAACCTAAGTTATAATTAAACCTAACACTACCCTATCAATAAAATAATTAAATAAACTACCTACTATTACCTACAATTAACCTAACACTACACTATCAATAAATTAATTAAACACAATTCCTACAAATAAATATAATTAAATAAACTAGCTAAAGTACAAAAAATAAAAAAGAACTAAGTTACAGAGAATAAAAAAATATTTACAAACATAAGAAAAATATTACAACAATTTTAAACTAATTACACCTACTCTAAGCCCCCTAATAAAATAACAAAGCCCCCCAAAATAAAAAATTCCCTACCCTATTCTAAATTAAAAAAGTTACAAGCTCTTTTACCTTACCAGCCCTGAACAGGGCCCTTTGCGGGGCATGCCACAAGAATTTCAGCTCTTTTGCCTGTAAAAAAAAACATACAATACCCCCCCCCCCCAACATTACAACCCACCACCCACATACCCCTAATCTAACCCAAACCCCCCTTAAATAAACCTAACACTAAGCCCCTGAAGATCTTCCTACCTTGTCTTCACCATCCAGGTATCACCGATCCGTCCTGGCTCCAAGATCTTCATCCAACCCAAGCGGGGGTTGGCGATCCATAATCCGGTCCAGAAGAGGCTCCAAAGTCTTCCTCCTATCCGGCAAGAAGAGGACATCCGGACCGGCAAACATCTTCTCCAAGCGGCATCTTCGATCTTCTTCCATCCGGAGCGAAGCGGCAGGATCCTGAAGACATCCAGCGTGGAACATCCATCCGGACCGACGAATGACTGTTCCTTTAAGGGACGTCATCCAAGATGGCGTCCCTCGAATTCCTATTGGCTGATAGGATTCTATCAGCCAATCGGAATTAAGGTAGGAATTTTCTGATTGGCTGATGGAATCAGCCAATCAGAATCTAGTTCAATCCGATTGGCGGATCCAATCAGCCAATCAGATTGAGCTCGCATTCTATTGGCTGATCGGAACAGCCAATAGAATGCGAGCTCAATCTGATTGGCTGATTGGATCAGCCAATCGGATTGAACTTGATTCTGATTGGCTGATTCCATCAGCCAATCAGAAAATTCCTACCTTAATTCCGATTGGCTGATAGAATCCTATCAGCCAATCGGAATTCGAGGGACGCCATCTTGGATGACGTCCCTTAAAGGAACAGTCATTCGTCGTTCAGTCGTCGGTCCGGATGGATGTTCCGCGCTGGATGTCTTCAGGATCCTGCCGCTTCGCTCCGGATGGAAGAAGATCGAAGATGCCGCTTGGAGAAGATGTTTGCCGGTCCAGATGTCCTCTTCTTGCCGGATAGGAGGAAGACTTTGGAGCCTCTTCTGGACCGGATTATGGATCGCCAACCCCCGCTTGGGTTGGATGAAGATCTTGGAGCCAGGACGGATCGGTGATACCTGGATGGTGAAGACAAGGTAGGAAGATCTTCAGGGGCTTAGTGTTAGGTTTATTTAAGGGGGGTTTGGGTTAGATTAGGGGTATGTGGGTGGTGGGTTGTAATGTTGGGGGGGGGGGTATTGTATGTTTTTTTTTACAGGCAAAAGAGCTGAAATTCTTGGGGCATGCCCCGCAAAGGGCCCTGTTCAGGGCTGGTAAGGTAAAAGAGCTTGTAACTTTTTTAATTTAGAATAGGGTAGGGAATTTTTTATTTTGGGGGGCTTTGTTATTTTATTAGGGGGCTTAGAGTAGGTGTAATTAGTTTAAAATTGTTGTAATATTTTTCTTATGTTTGTAAATATTTTTTTATTTTCTGTAACTTAGTTCTTTTTTATTTTTTGTACTTTAGCTAGTTTATTTAATTGTATTTATTTGTAGGAATTGTGTTTAATTAATTTATTGATAGTGTAGTGTTAGGTTAATTGTAGGTAATTGTAGGTAGTTTATTTAATTATTTTATTGATAGGGTAGTGTTAGGTTTAATTATAACTTAGGTTAGGATTTATTTTACAGGTAAATTTGTTATTATTTTAACTAGGTAACTATTAAATAGTTCTTAACTATTTAATAGCTATTGTACCTGGTTAAAATAATTACAAAGTTGCCTGTAAAATAAATATTAATCCTAAAATAGCTATAATATAATTATAATTTATATTGTAGCTATATTAGGATTTATTTTACAGGTAAGTATTTAGCTTTAAATAGGAATAATTTATTTAATAAGAGTTAATTAATTTAGTTAGATTTAAATTATATTTAACTTAGGGGGGTGTTAGTGTTAGGGTTAGACTTAGCTTTAGGGGTTAATACATTTATTAGAATAGCGGTGAGCTCCGGTCGGCAGATTAGGGGTTAATAATTGAAGTTAGGTGTCGGCGATGTTAGGGAGGGCAGATTAGGGGTTAATAAATATAATATAGGGGTTAGTGAGGCGGATTAGGGGTTAATAACTTTATTATAGTAGCGCTCAGGTCCGCTCGGCAGATTAGGGGTTAATAAGTGTAGGCAGGTGTCGGCGACGTTGAGGGGGGCAGATTAGGGGTTAATAAATATAATATAGGGGTCGGCGGTGTTAGGGGCAGCAGATTAGGGGTACATAGGGATAACGTAGGTGGCGGCGCTTTGCGGTCGGAAGATTAGGGGTTAATTATTTTAAGTAGCTGGCGGCGACGTTGTGGGGGGCAAGTTAGGGTTTAATAAATGTAATACAGGGGTCGGCGGGGTTAGGGGCAGCAGATTAGGGGTACATAAATATAACGTAGGTGGCGGTCGGCAGATTAGGGGTTAAAAATTTTAATCGAGTGGCGGCGGTGTGGGGGGACCTCGGTTTAGGGGTACATAGGTAGTTTATGGGTGTTAGTGTACTCTAGGGTACAGTAGTTAAGAGCTTTATGAACCGGCGTTAGCCAAAAAGCTCTTAACTCCTGCTATTTTCAGGCGGCTGGAATCTTGTCGTTAGAGCTCTAACGCTCACTTCAGAAACGACTCTAAATACCAGCGTTAGAAAGATCCCATTGAAAAGATAGGCTACGCAAATGGCGTAGGGGGATCTGCGGTATGGAAAAGTCGCGGCTGTAAAGTGAGCGTTAGACCCTTTAATCACTGACTCCAAATACCAGCGGGCGGCCAAAACCAGCGTTAGGAGCCTCTAACGCTGGTTTTGACGGCTACCGCCGAACTCCAAATCTAGGCCCTAAGCTCCCCATTGGCCTGAAAAGGGCATTTGGATGGGCATTGCCCTTAAAATGACAGTTAGCTCTTTTTCTGTGCCCAAACCCCTAAGCTAAAAATAAAACCTGCCCAATAAACCCTTAATAAAACCTATCACTAACCCCCGAAGATCCACTTACAGTTTTTGAAGATCGGACATCCATCCTCATCAAGCCAGGAGACATCTTCATCCAAGCGACAAAAACTCCTCAACGAAGCCGGTAGAAGTCTTCATCCAAGTGGCAAGAAATTGTCCTCCAGGTGGGCAGAAGTCTTCATCCAGATGGCATCTTCTATCTTCATCCTTCCGACACGGAGCGGCTCCATCTTCAAGATATCCGGCGTGGAGCATCCTCTTCTGTCGACTCCTCTTGAAGAATGAAGGTTCCTTTAAATGACGTAATCCAATATGGCATCCCTTGAATTCTGATTGGCTGTTAGAATTCTATCAGCCAATCGGAATTAAAGGTGAAAAAATCCAATCAGCCAATAGAATGCAAGCTCAATCCTATTGGCTGATTGCATCAGCCAATATGATTTTTTCACCTTTAATTCCAATTGGCTGATAGAATTCTAACAGCCAATCAGAATTAAAGGGACGCCATCTTGGATTATGTCATTTAAAGGAACCTTCATTCTTCAAGAGGAGTCGACAGAAGAGGATGCTCCACGCCGGATATCTTGAAGATGGAGCCGCTCCGCGTTGGAAGGATGAAGATAGAAGATGCCATCTGGATGAAGACTTCTGCCCGCCTGGAGGACAATTTCTTGCCACTTGGATGAAGACTTCTCCCGGCTTTGTTGAGGACTTCTTGTCGCTTGGATGAAGACGTCTCCCGGCTTCATGAGGATGGATGTCCGATCTTCAAAAACTGTAAGTGGATCTTCGGGGGTTAGTGTTAGGTTTTTTAAGGGTTTATTGGGTGGGTTTTATTTTTAGCTTAGGGGTTTGGGCACAGAAAAAGAGCTAAATGCCCTTTTAAGGGCAATGCCCATCCAAATGCTCTTTTCAAGGCAATGGGGACCTTAGGTTTTTTAGATAGGATGTTATTTGAGGGGTTTGGTTGTATGGGTGGTGGGTTTTACTGTTGGGGGGTTGCTTGTATTTTTTTTTACAGGTAAAAGAGCTAATTTCTTTGGGGCAATGCCCCGCAAAAGGCCCTTTTAAGGGATATTGGTAGTTAGGTTTAGGCTAGGGTTTTTTTTTATTTTGGGGGCTTTTATATTTTGATAGGGCTATTAGATTAGGTGTAATTAGTTTAAATATTTGATAATTTATTTTTTATTTTGTGTAATTTAGTTTTTTTTTTTTGTAATTTAGTTAATTGTATTTAATTAATGTAATTTATTTAATTTTAGTGTAATGTAATGTTTTATTTTATTCTACTCAATATCAGCAGACACCGCTCACCATTAATAGCGCTGCTATTACAGGTTTTTCAAAAACCTTCGTTAGCGGGCAATATGGTTGCGTTGAGCTCCATACCGCACACAAATACCAGTGCTGCTTTGAGCTGGTTTTACGTGCCTAAATAAAAACAATACACAGTAATAAATGATGTGGATACAGAGAGATTTTTAGTTGTGGCATTTTATGATTAAAATACTATTGACAATAGTACACTCTCTATGTCACTTGAAGAGTTTTGTATAAATCTTAAATTCTTGAGACAGTACTAAAACAACCTCAGATATATTGTGAACTAAATAAATAGAAGAATATGCAACTATTTAGATCATAGAATGTGGCAGGTGCATGATAAAATCATTATAAAATATTATGATCAGAAAAAACAAGATAGATCATAGTCTCTATTTAGACCCCTAGGTTGTAATGTAGATAATTGGTGTATCCACCACATTTCTCTTTGTTGGAGGAGACGTTCCCTATCCATACCATTTCTATTGGGGCCTACATGATCTATGATTTGCCACCTCATCTGACTGACACTGTGGCCCTTCTCTAAAAAATGGCTTGAAACAGGGGCCTCTTTATTTTTGCACCTAATGTTTGATCTGTGCTGGCTCATGCGGTCACGAGCCTTCCGGGTAGTCTCGCCAATATATACCAGAGAACAAGGGCATTTGATGAGGTAGATTACATGAGTTGTCTCACATGTAAAAAAGCCTTTAATCATATATTTCCTACCACTCTGTGGGTGATGGAAATTTTCTCCTCTAATGATCGAGTGACAACTCATGCAATTATAGCAAGGGAAAGTACCTACTCTCTTATTACCTGTAAGGGTCTGTTGAATTTTTCCCATGGTGCCCACATCTGTTTTAACTAGCTGATCCCTTAAGCTTTTGACTCTTTTATAGGCCATGAGTGGTGTTTCTTTAAATTGTATCACTCCCTTGTTACATTCCTCCAAAATGTGCCAATTCTGGCGTATTAATTTTGCTATTTTATTGCTAAGTGGATTATATTGGCTTACAAAAACCATTCCATCCCATTGGACAACATTTTATCTAATCTAGATAAAACTGTGGGCAAGAGTACTGATAAGAACAGGGATAGAATGTTTTTTGTTAGCCAATATAATCCACTTAGCAATAAAATAGCAAAATTAATATGCCATAATTGGCACATTTTGGAGGAATGTAAAAAGGGAGTGATACAATTTAAAGAACCACCACTCATGGCCTATAAAAGAGTCAAGAGCTTAAGGGATCAGCTAGTTAAAACAGATGTGGGCACCATGGGAAAAATTCAACAGACCCTTACAGGTAATAAGAGAGTAGGTACTTTCCCTTGCTATAATTGCATGAGTTGTCACTCGATCATTAGAGGAGAAAATTTCCATCACCCACAGAGTGGTAGGAAATATATGATTAAAGGCTTTTTTACATGTGAGACAACTCATGTAATCTACCTCAGCAAATGCCCTTGTTCTCTGGTATATATTGGCGAGACTTCCCGGAAGGCTCGTGACCGCATGAGCCAGCACAGATCAAACATTAGGTGCAAAAATAAAGAGGCCCCTGTTTCAAGCCATTTTTTAGAGAAGGGCCACAGTGTCAGTCAGATGAGGTAGCAGATCATAGATCATGTAGGCCCCAATAGAAATGGTATGGATAGGGAACGTCTCCTCCAACAAAGAGAAATGTGGTGGATATGGAGCTTTACATTCCTTTTTTGCATGTGTTAGGCTTTTTTTTAGCCAGCTCTCCCCATTGATGTCTATGGGGAAATCGTGCACGAGCACGTAAAACCAGCTCAAAGCCGCACTGGTATTTGTGTGCGGTATGGAGCTCAACGCAACCATATTGCCCGCTAACGAAGGTTTTTGAAAAACCTGTAATAGCAGCGCTATTAATGGTGAGCGGTGTTTTGAAATATCCAGCCCTGGCGTAACTTCAACTTTGTGACTGATTCCTCAACATTATTCTCAAGTGTCTGCTGATATTGAGTAGAATCCATGCAACCCTCAACAAGATTCCCAGTACCGGCACTGGCCATACAGCCCCACAGCCCCACAGCCCCACAGCATGATGGAACATCCACCAATTTTACTGTGGCTAGCAAGTGTTTGTCTTGGAATGCTGTGTTCTTTTGCAGCCATGCATAACACCCCTTGTTATGACCAAATAACTCAATATTTGTTGCATCAGTCCACAGCACCTTCTTCCAAAAAGAAGCTGGCTTGTCCAAATGTGCGTTTGCATACCTCAAGCGACTCTGTTTGTGATGTGTGTGCAGAAAAGGCTTCTTCCACATCACTCTCCCATACAGCTTCTCCTTGTGCAAAGTGCGCTGAAAAGTTTAACACTGCACAGTGACACCATCTGCAGCAAGATGATGTTGTAGGTCTTTGGAGGTGGTCTGTGCACTGTTTTTGACCGTTCTCACCATCCTTTGCTTTTGCCACTCCGATATTTTACTTGGCCTGCCACTTCTGGCCTTAAGAACTGTGCCTGTGGTCTTCCATATATTCACCATGCTCACTATGTTCCTCACAGTAGACACTGACAGCTTAAATCTCTGAAATAGCTTTTTGTAGCCTTCCTCTAAACCATGATGTTGAACAATCTTTGTTTTCAGGTCATTTGAGAGTTGTTTTGAGACCCCTATTTTGCCACTCTTCAGAGGAGAGTCATAGAGAACAACTTGCAATTGGCCACCTTAAATACATTTTCTCATGATTGGATGCACCTGTCTATGAAGTTCAAGGCTTAATGGGCTCACCAAACCAATTTGGTGTTCCAATTAATCGGTGCTAGGTAGTTACAGGTATTCAAATCAATAAAATTACAAGGGTGCCCAAATGTATGCACCTGTCTAATTTTGTTTTGATGCATATTGCACATTTTCTGTTAATCCAATAAACCTCATTTCACTACTCAAATATTACTGTGTCCTTCAGTTAATTGATAGATCAAAATGAAATTACTGATCCAAACAGCCAATTAATTATAAATGAAAATCATGGAAATTGTCAGGGGTGCTTAAACTTTTGCATACAACTGTATATGATTTTATGCACTCAAACTGTATTAAAGTAATGTACTCAGATATAAAATATATTTTTATTAATGTAATATCAAATATATATACAGTGGGACCTCGGTTTACGAATTTAATTCGTTCTCCGGGACGTTTCGTATTGCGAAAAATTCGTAAACCGAAACACGGTTTCCCATAGGAATGCATTGAAAACCAATTAATGCGTTCCGGAGGTGAGAAAAAAGTCAAATAAAGGCTCCAAAACCTGCTGCAAAAGGCTCCAAAAGGCTCCAAAACCTGCTGCAAATGGCTCCAATGGCTCCAAAAGGCTTCACAACTTGCTGCAAATGGCTCCAAAAGGCTCAACAACTTGCTGCAAATGGCTCCAAAAGGCTCAACAACTTGCTGCAAATGGCTCCAAAACCTCTCCAACACCTCCACACTGCTACCCACACTTCAGTATGCAGGGGCAAACCAGGACACTTGTTTCGTATTGCGAAAAAAATTCGTAAACCGAGGGGCAAACCGGGACACTTGTTTCGTATTGTGAAAAAAATTCGTAAACAGAAGCATTTTTTTTTAGAATTTTCATTCGTAAACCGAAATTTCGTTTACCGGGGAACATTTGTTAAAGTTTAAGGTTTAAGCCTCAAAAGATTCTTTACTTCATCGCTTAATGACATTAGATCTCTACAAATAAGATAACCACGTTACCTAGATCAGGAGGCCCCCTGGGGTGACAGAGACACAATTCTGTACTTTAGTTCAGATATGCTCAGAATCTTCAGGAAAGTAAGTAATTATCACTTGTATGATATACAAATGATGGGACAAAGAATACTTTTGAAGGTCTGAATCCACATATACGTCTGGAAAGGTTTTCTAGCTCAGATGCAAGCATATAGAAGACAACATTTCATATGAAATGACTTGTGTCTAATTTTCATATAGTTTAATATACTCCTATACATTATTAAGGAATGACTTCTAATATAGGATATATTTATATTAAAGTGGGATAATAAGCAAATATAAATATCGTTATAATAAATTAATCACTACCGAATTCTAATTAAATGCAATGTAATATCAGAATATGAAATGATGAATCTATTGAATTCAAATACTAAATAGTTAATAGTATAGCTGATTATTAGTATCATACTGAAAGTATTAAATTACAATCCTTTTAAGTCTCCCAATATTTAATGAATCATCGCGTTCATCATGTCCGTCAAAAAATAGAATACAATTAATCATTTTGGAAAGAACATAACGATTAGTGGTTACTTGCTCATTGTGTTTTTTAACATTCAAAAAATATGCACTGACAAGTTGTTGGCAAATATCAACCCTTCCTAGTAAATTAAACTCTAATGGGGAGTATAAATGTGATTGGGAGCAATTATGTTTATTTTTTTTAGTTAAATGTGATAAATCGGTGACACCATAACTCACCCAACTTGAATCACCACTTTGTTTTTCAAACAGGAGACAATAAAAACAAGATCCTGTTTGCAAAATGACTCTTAAGTGCATCTCTTAAGATATTATCAGTAGGAAGTATATATATATATATATATATATATATAAATATATATATAAATCGTTCGTGGGAAACGGCACTCGCCAGCTATTCATCCACCAGGTGCTCGGCAGGGTAAATACATACAGTAAAGGAGAACTGGATCCAACGGACGGCCTCCGTTGTTGAATGTGATCCAAGAACAGCCGGCACACAGGAAATTTTTCAAACTCCGATTTATTCAGAAAAAAGAGAAACCAGACGTTTCGGCTCTATCGTGAGCCTTTCTCAATGGTATCCAGCAATGGTATTCTTTATTGCAAGAGTTAAAATGAAGCTGTATTTAAAGGTGTAATGTATATTTATAATTTACTTTTCATAGACCTGTGCAGTCCATAAATAATTATATTAGTGCTAAGTAAATTTATTATTAAGAGGAAAGGATTTAGTATTTTAATTTTCATTAGGTTAAACCAAAGCTACTGTGATATACTTTAAAAATTGCATATATTATCGTGGTTAGATTGAATTGATTTAATTCAATACCAATTGGTATATGTTGAATTGATCATCAACGTCATGTGAAATCTCTGGTTGATTATTTGAAGTACTATAAGACTATTTTAGGCCAAATAGTGAATTATATCTTCCTGGAAATTCCATTAGGCTTATTGAATTTGAACTAAGACTCTTAGTATAATCTAAAGATTTATTTGCTAATTGTGCTATTAACTTACACCTAGATTTAGAGTTTTGCGGCCAAAGGGGTGCGTTAGCTACGCGTGTTTTTTTCCCCCGCACCTTTTAAATAACGCTGGTATTTAGAGTTCTCTGAAGGGCTGCGTTAGGCTCCAAAAAGGGAGCGTACAGGCATATTTACCGCCACTTCAACTCTCAATACCAGCGTTGCTTATGGTAGCGGCCAGCTTGAAAAACGTGCTCGTGCACGATTCCCCAATAGGAAACAATGGGGCAGTTTGAGCTGAAAAAAAACCTAACACCTGCAAAAAAGCAGCGTTCAGCTCCTAACGCAGCCCCATTGTTTCCTATGGGGAAACAGTTTCTAAGTCTGCGCCTAACACCCTAACATGTACCCCCAGTCTAAACACCCCTAACCTTACACTTATTAACCCCTAATCTGCCGCCCCCACTATCGCTGACACCTGGATTATATTATTAACCCCTAATCTGCCGCTCCGTACACCGCCTCAACCTACGTTATCCCTATGAACCCCAAATCTGCTGCCCCCAACGTCGCCGACACCTACATTATATTTATTACCCCTAATCTGCCCCCCCAACGTCGCCGCTACCTAACTACACTTATTAACCCCTAATCTGCCGACTGGACCTCGCCGCCACTATAATAAATGTATTAACCCCTAAAGCTAAGTCTAACCCTAACCCTAACACCCCCCTAAGTTAAATATAATTTAAATCTAACAAAATAAATTATTTCTTATAAAATAAATTAATCCTATTTAAAGCTAAATATTTACCTGTAAAATAAATCCTAATATAGCTACAATATAACGAATAATTATATTGTAGCTATTTTAGGATTTATATTTATTTTACAGGCAACTTTGTATTTATTTTAACCAGGTACAATAGCTATTAAATAGTTAATATTTATTAAATATTTATAATATTTATATATTGAGCTTGCATTCTATTGGCTGTTCTGATCAGCCAATAGAATGCAAGCTCAATCTGATTGGCTGATTTTTCCTACCTTAATTCCTACCTTAATTCCGATATGCTGATAGAATCCTCTCAGCCAATCGGAATTCGAGGGACGCCATTTAAAGGAACCTTCATTCGTCGTTAGTCCGTCGGTGAGGAAGGATGGCTCCGTGTCGGCTGCTTCAAGATGGACCCGCTCCGCTCCGGATGGAAGAAGATAGAAGATGCCAGCTGGATGAAGACTTTGGACACTCTGGAGGACCTCTTCTTGCCGTATAGGATGAAGACTTCGGACCCTCTGGAGGACCTCTTCTTGCCGGATAGGATGAAGACTTCGGACCCTCTTCTGGACGGATCAGTGATACCCGGCTAACACAAAATGGAACTCCAGCACTCCAAAGGTTAAAAAGGCAATGTTTATTCAAAGAGCAACGTTTCGGGGTCACAGCCCCTTGCTCATGCTATATTTTTATTAACAACACACAAACATTTAAATACCCTCCACCAGGCGCCAAAATGCACCTACATTGGGGAAATGTTTCCCTCTAGTGGTCATATGTAACTATTGCACAAGGCCTATATAATTTAATGTTTCTCACACTATAATGACCACCTAAATAAAAACAATACACAGTAATAAATGATGTGAGATTTTTAGTTGTGGCATTTTATGATTAAAATACTATTGACAATAGTACACTCTCTATGTCACTTGAAGAGTTTTGTATAAATCTTAAATTCTTGAGACAGTACTAAAACAACCTCAGATATATTGTGAACTAAATAAATAGAAGAATATGCAACTATTTAGATCATAGAATGTGGCAGGCGCATGATAAAATCATTATAAAATATTATGATCAGAAAAAACAAAATAGATCATAGTCTCTATTTAGACCCCTAGGTTGTAATGTAGATAATTGGTGTATCCACCACATTTCTCTTTGTTGGAGGAGACGTTCCCTATCCATACCATTTCTATTGGGGCCTACATGATCTATGATCTGCCACCTCATCTGACTGACACTGTGGCCCTTCTCTAAAAAATGGCTTGAAACAGGGGCCTCTTTATTTTTGCACCTAATGTTTGATCTGTGCTGGCTCATGCGGTCACGAGCCTTCCGGGTAGTCTCGCCAATATATACCAGAGAACAAGGGCATTTGATGAGGTAGATTAGATTAGATAAAATAGCAAAATTAATATGCCATAATTGGCACATTTTGGAGGAATGTAACAAGGGAGTGATGCAATTTAAAGAACCACCACTCATGGCCTATAAAAGAGTCAAAAGCTTAAGGGATCAGCTAGTTAAAACAGATGTGGGCACCATGGGAAAAATTCAACAGACCCTTACAGGTAATAAGAGAGTAGGTACTTTCCCTTGCTATAATTGCATGAGTTGTCACTCGATCATTAGAGGAGAAAATTTCCATCACCCACAGAGTGGTAGGAAATATATGATTAAAGGCTTTTTTACATGTGAGACAACTCATGTAATCTACCTCATCAAATGCCCTTGTTCTCTGGTATATATTGGCGAGACTACCCGGAAGGCTCGTGACCGCATGAGCCAGCACAGATCAAACATTAGGTGCAAAAATAAAGAGGCCCCTGTTTCAAGCCATTTTTTAGAGAAGGGCCACAGTGTCAGTCAGATGAGGTGGCAGATCATAGATCATGTAGGCCCCAATAGAAATGGTATGGATAGGGAACGTCTCCTCCAACAAAGAGAAATGTGGTGGATACACCAATTATCTACATTACAACCTAGGGGTCTAAATAGAGACTATGATCTATTTTGTTTTTTTCTGATCATAATATTTTATAATGATTTTATCATGCGCCTGCCACATTCTATGATCTAAATAGTTGCATATTCTTCTATTTATTTAGTTCACAATATATCTGAGGTTGTTTTAGTACTGTCTCAAGAATTTAAGATTTATACAAAACTCTTCAAGTGACATAGAGAGTGTACTATTGTCAATAGTATTTTAATCATAAAATGCCACAACTAAAAATCTCACATCATTTATTACTGTGTATTGTTTGTATTTAGGTGGTCATTATAGTGTGAGAAACATTAAATTATATAGGCCTTGTGCAATAGTTACATATGACCACTAGAGGGAAACATTTCCCCAATGTAGGTGCATTTTGGCGCCTGGTGGAGGGTATTTAAATGTTTGTGTGTTGTTAATAAAAATATAGCATGAGCAAGGGGCTGTGACCCCGAAACGTTGCTCTTTGAATAAACATTGCCTTTTTAACCTTTGGAGTGCTGGAGTTCCATTTTGTGTTTGCTGATTGTTGGAGGGATGTGGCAGTGCCCTTGGTCTCCTGTGCACCCATTCCTCTGTGCTGTGCTCTTTTTGGGATGGTGATACCCGGCTGGGTGAAGACAAGGTAGGGAGTAGGGAGATCTTCAGGGGCTTAGTAATAGGTTTTTTAGGGGGGGGGTTGGGTTAGATTAGGGGTATGTGGGTGGTGGGTTGTAATGTTGGGGGGGGGGTATTGTATGTTTTTTTTTTACAGGCAAAAGAGTTGATTTCTTTGGGGCTGGTAAGGTAATAGAGCTGTTAACTTTTTATTTTAGAATAGGGTAGGGCATTTTTTTATTTTGGGGGTCTTTGTTATATTTTTAGGGGGCTTAGAGTAGGTGTAATTAGTTTAAAATTCTTGTAATCTTTTTTTATTTTTTATAATTTAGTGTTTGTTTTTTTGTAATTTAGTTTAGTTGATTTAATTGTAGATAATTGTAGGTAGTTTAGTTAATTAATTTATTGATAGTGTAGTGTTAGGTTTAATTGTAACTTAGGTTAGGATTTATTTTACAGGTAATTTTGTAATTATTTTAAATAGGTAGCTATTAAATAGTTATTAACTATTTAATAGCTATTGTACCTAGTTAAAATAAATACAAAGTTGCCTGTAAAATAAATATAAATCCTAAAATAGCTACAATATAATTATTCGTTATATTGTAGCTATATTAGGGTTTATTTTACAGGTAAGTATTTAGCTTTAAATAGGATTCATTTATTTAATAAGATTTATTTTATTTCGTTAGATTTAAATTATATTTAACTTAGGGGGGTGTTAGGGTTAGGGTTAGACTTAGCTTTAGGGGTTAATACATTTATTAGAGTAGCAGTGAGGTCCGGTCAGCAGATTAGGAGTTAATACTTGAAGTTAGGTGTCGGCGATGTTAGGGAGGGCAGATTAGGGGTTAATACTATTTATTATAGGGTTTTTGAGGCGGGAGTGAGGCGGTTTAGGGGTTAATACATTTATTATAGTTGCGGCGAGGTCCGGTCGGCAGATTAGGGGTTAATAAGTGTAGGTAGGTAGCGGCGACGTTGGGGGGGCAGATTAGGGGTTAATAATTATAATATAGGGGTCGGCGGTGTTAGGGGCAGCAGATTAGGGGTACATAGCTATAATGTAGGTTGCGGCGGTGTACGGAGCGGCAGATTAGGGGTTAATAATAAAATGCAGGGGTCAGCGATAGCGGGGGCGGCAGAATAGGGGTTAATAAGTGTTAGGTTAGGGGTGTTTAGACTCGGGGTTCATGTTAGGGTGTTAGGTGTAGACTTAGAGAGTGTTTCCCCATAGGAAACAATGGGGCTGCGTTAGGAGCTGAACGCTGCTTTTTTGCAGGTTTTTTTCAGCTCAAACTGCCCCATTGTTTCCTATGGGGGAATCGTGCACAAGCACGTTTTTGAAGCTGGCCGCGTCCGTAAGCAACGCTGGTATTGAGAGTTGAAGTGGCGGTAAATATGCCTGTACGCTCCCTTTTTGGAGCCTAACGCAGCCCTTCAGAGAACTCTAAATACCAGCGTTATTTAAAAGGTGCGGGGGGAAAAAAACACGCGTAGCTAACGCACCCCTTCTAACGCAAAACTCTAAATCTAGCCTCATTTGTAGACAAGATCAATCCTTCTATCTTTTTTCACAAAATGTTCAATAACTTTATTAAGAAGAAAATCTTCACAGTTTTTTTCATGTAACTGTACCAGTATTTCTCTCTCAATTGCTAAAATAGCCAAAGAGGAAAGTCGTCCTTGACTGGTTCGATTCCTGCTATGTGTTTTTATTTGTTTTAAAGCAGAGAATGACCTCTCAACAGAGGCTGCTGTAGCTGGTATCGTGAGAACCAGCTTCAGTAATTTCACCTCCTCTGGAACAGTCTGCATGAGATCGTTGTTGGCCAAAAAGTTGAGTAGATCTGTAGGTGATTTGCAATCATTTCTCACCATCTCAGAACTATAAAATCCAATTAGATCACATTTTAATCTAACTAAGTCAAAGTATTTGCCATATCTTGATAGGCTCTGCAGTTGTTGATCATCAATATGTTTGGACATCTCTAGCAGTTTAGTGCAATCGACCAAACAAAGGAATTCTAGCTCAGCAAATTGATCAAAGTGAGCTTTCATTTGAACAATGACATTGTCCATAATGTTTTAAAACAACCCTTCTCCTCACATCTCTTATTGGCTGTTTACTCCTTTCATTGTCTGTCAGCCTCATTCTTATGCATTCCGCCTCAAATTTCCCATACAAATTGTCAAACTCTTGTCTCTGATTCTAAAGAAATTTCATAGTGTTAGAAATTATCCAACAGCAGAATCCAACATCCATCACTTTACTCTGCAGCAATTGAAAGAGTGCGTCAGTTTGCATGAAAATGGGCTCATATGTCATAAGCAAGAAGCAGGTTGATGCTTTATTCAGAAAGAAGTAATATCCTTCAGACATCATCAGGGTCTCATGATCCCAATCACCTGGATTTTCTCTGAGAAACAGGGACATAGCACGTAGATCACTTTGCAACATGTTGACCATCTGCACTAGTCTGGAATGTGAACTCCATCTGATGGGTGCTGCTCTCGGTAAACGTCTCTTCACCCTATCGTCCAGTAGGTGAGTACGCTTTGTAGATTTTCTGAAAAACATGGCCATTCCCTCAAGTGTTGAAAAAAATACTTGACCATCTTGTATAGATTTTGCTGAATGAGAGAGCACCAGGTTTAACTTGTGGGCATAACAATGAATAAAAGTTGCTTGAGATACTTTTTCTTTAATCTTGGCTTGCACCCCATTAATAGCTGATGCCATCACAGAGGCTCCGTCGTAAGCCTGAGCTACCAGCTTTTCAACACAACTGTATTTCTCCAACATACCCAATACATAATTAGCAATAGCCGGTGCTCGTCTGTCAACTACTTCATCAAATCCTAAGAACGCCTCCTTCACAATTATCTCACAATTCAGCTCACTTTTAGCTACATAACGCAAGATTACAGAGATTTGTGTTTTGTTTCTAACATCTCGTCTACTTCAACAGCAACAAATGGGGCTGCATCAATGTCCTTTCTAATATCCTCTCTTATCACATCAGCTACTGCTTTGATTAAGTCATTCTGTATTCTGTTAGAACATCCAGAAAACACAGTGGATGTCTTCAAATGTGTTGCAAAAGTTGCATCTTTCCATGCCAAAATATGCAGTAGCTCCACATAGTTGCCTCGATTAGAAGACTTTGCACCCTCCTCGTTACCACGAAATGCTATTTCCTGTTTGCCTAGATAAAAGGTTGCTTGAATAAGGTTTTTTAAAATCTCACGGTTTTCAGTCACTTTTGCATTGTGGTTGATGATATTTAATCTCCGCTGTTCATTTAAAGCAGTATCTATCCTTCTCGCTAATCCAAAGGTTTTCCAAGCAAATTGGTTTTGAATGTGACTGGTCGATTTCTCATGTTTGTTAGTGCCCCTTGATAGATTTTTTAAATCTCCAAATCCAGCATTTGTCCAAACATTATCTGTAGTGGAGAATAAAATACACGGAAAGCAGTATAGGCGATTCTTTGTAGCACAGCCACACAGCCATTCTTTCCTTTGGTACCACTCCATTTGGAATGTACGTGTCATGGTTTTGTCTTTTTGAAGTAAGTCCTTCAGCTCAGGCATTGGTCTTCCTTTATTTATTACTTCTATTTTTTATGGAAAGTCCAATCTTGAGAAATTTCTAAGGTTAGATATAGTGTTTTCCATTCATCAAGCAGATGAAAACTTGAATACTGAACACTGGGCAATAGAGAAAAAGAGAGAAATCATAAGGAGAGAACTAAAGTAAATCAAAGTAAATCTAAAAAGAAACAAATTGTGTAAAAAACAGCAAACAACTTACTTGCTTTCTTGCATAATGAACATCTAGATATGATCTGTGTAGTGTAGCCCTGTCCATAGTGTGATATGGAAGCTGATATCTTTGAAACTGCAGTCAGATTCTGAATAACTATCTACGCATGCGCAACAACTGGCACATCAAAACAGAGTCAAGGTCAAAAGGAATTTCAATAAACCACAGTAAAAAAACACTAAAATGGACAAACACATGTAGACTGTCACATAAGATAGCAGATGACATTGGTTAGTGGGAACTTACAGGTATCAGTAGATACATTTTCACTAACGTCAAAACCACCCAAAAACTACAAAGGGAAAACATTATAGTATATGGTTTATGTTGTTTTGTTAGTATTTTTTTTTTTTGTTTAGGTTTTATTTTCTTTACACATAACTCTGTCAAATTAGTCACTACAATATTTAAAAAATAACCTCATTATAGGGCAAGAAAAGCAAACAAACCTAGCTTTCAGTCCTCAAAACTTTATTAATACTGCAGCAGGTATCTGGCATTAAAAGGACAGTAAACACCTTCGGCTAGATCACGAGTTTGGTCGGTAAGGCTATACGGTGCTAACGCTCCTTTTTTTCTTACCGCTACCTTTAAACAATGCTGGTATTACAGGTTTTCTTTAAGCCGGCGTAAGCCTCAGAAAAGTGAGCGTTGAGCAAAATTTAGCTCCACATCTCACCTCGATACCAGCGCTGCTTACGGTAGCGGTAAGCTGGCAAAACGTGCTCGTGCACGATTTCCCCATAGCAAACAATGGGGCTGAGTTGGCTGAAAAACAACTAACACCTGCAAAAAAGCAGCGTTCAGCTCCTAACGCAGCCCCATTGTTTGCTATGGGAAAACAAAAAATATGTCTACAACTAACACCCTAACATGAACCCTGAGTCTAAACACCCCTTATCTTAAACTTATTAACCACTAATTTGCCGTCCCCGACATTGTCGCCACCTGCATTATACTATTAACCCCTAATCTGCTGCTTCGGACACCGCCGCCACCTACATTATACTTATAAACCCCTAATCTGTTGCCCCCAACATCGGCGACACCTACATTATAGTTATTAACCCCTAATCTGCCCCCCCAACGTCGCCACAACTATATTAAATTTATTAACCCCTAATCTGCCGCCGCCAACGTTGCCGCCACTATAATAAAGTTATTAACCCCTAAACCTAAGTCTAACCCTAACCCTAACACCCCCTAACTTAAATATAATTTAAATTAAACGAAATTAATTTAACATAATTAAATAAATTAATCCTATTTAAAACTGAATACTTACCTATAAAATAAACCCTAAGATAGCTACAATATAACTAATAATTACATTGTAGCTAGCTTATGATTTATTTTTATTTTACAGGCAGCTTTGTATTTATTTTAACTAGGTAGAATATTTATTAAATAGTTATTAACTATTTAATAGCTACCTAGCTAAAATAAGTACAACATTACCTGTAAAATAAATCCTAACCTAAGTTACATTTGTATACACACATGCTCATACAGACACACACATTTGTACACACATGCTCATACAGACACACACATTTGTACACACACATGCTCATACAAACACACACATTTGTACACACACATGCTCATACAGACACACACATTTGTACACACACATGCTCATACAGACACACACATTTGTACACACACATGCTCATACAGTCACACACATTTGTACACACACATGCTCATACAGACACACACATTTGTACACACACATGCTCATACAGACACACACATTTGTACACACACATGCTCATACAGACACACACATTTGTACACACACATGCTCATACAGACACACACATTTGTACACACACATGCTCATACAGACACACACATTTGTACACACACATGCTCATACAGTCACACACATTTGTACACACACATGCTCATACAGACACACACATTTGTACACACACATGCTCATACAGACACACACATTTGTACACACACATGCTCATACAGACACACACATTTGTACACACACATGCTCATACAGACACACACATTTGTACACACACATGCTCATACAGACACACACATTTGTACACACACATGCTCATACAGACACACACATTTGTACACACACATGCTCATACAGACACACACATTTGTACACACACATGCTCATACAGACACACACATTTGTACACACACATGCTCATACAGACACACACATTTGTACACACACATGCTCATACAGACACACACATTTGTACACACACATGCTCATACAGTCACACACATTTGTACACACACATGCTCATACAGACACACACATTTGTACACACACATGCTCATACAGACACACACATTTGTACACACACATGCTCATACAGACACACACATTTGTACACACACATGCTCATACAGACACACACATTTGTACACACACATGCTCATACAATCACACACATTTGTATACACACATGCTCATACAGACACACACATTTGTACACACACATGCTCATACAGACACACACATTTGTACACACACATGCTCATACAGACACATACATTTTATTATATCTACATTGTCAATCGTAGAGAGATTGGGTGAGAGGGTTGAGATGATAACTGTTAGACAAGAAGAGGGAGAGATTAAAAAAGGTCCCCTGAGTGTTTCACAGGCTTTTCCCGTATTGTTCCTCTCTGCTATCCTGGCTCTCATTCTATCTGTATCAGACTCACTCAGGGTCTTAGCTCCACTTATTCTCTACATTTACATTAACATTAAGCTATCAAGCATAGGCAGACCCAGTTGTAACTGGCTAACCTCTCCATGTAATTGGTGTTGTTTAGTGGTGAAATTAACCCATTCAGTATCATAATGTGGCATTGATGTATATCAGTTACACTTTTTAAAGTGGCAAAAGACTTCATTACTCGCCCAGTTACTCAGTGGTATATGTTGCAGGTTTTCTGCACACTCAGGTTACATAAAACATATTAATCAAGGGACATATACAATATAAATGTTTTAATCTAAAAATGATTGCGATAATGTCAGA
This sequence comes from Bombina bombina, assembly GCF_027579735.1. Taxonomy (NCBI): domain Eukaryota; kingdom Metazoa; phylum Chordata; class Amphibia; order Anura; family Bombinatoridae; genus Bombina; species Bombina bombina. The sequence goes on along the minus strand of NC_069500.1, from coordinate 1,450,205,195 downwards.
CATTTAACGTTGTACAACAGCCTCCTATATGCATCTGGTCCAGCTTACATGAGGTCAGATATTATATTAAAAACATCAATGTTCCATAACACAGAACATTCAACAAAATAATAATCTTAAGGTGCAATCATTTTTCTGTCCATTCCTCTCTGAAAATATTAATGCTGAGCATAGAGTTGCCAGGCAGTCCCCCACACAGCTAAGTGGCCAATATAGTAAAAAAATGTATTGAAAAAGTGGACAATTAAGAAACCGGGTATTTTTTTATTTTTATTTTTAAATGTGATGTCATGTCATTGTCTAGCCTCAGTTTTGATCTGAACATATGGCTGGGCCTGGAAGTAACTTCACAACCATGGCGTCTGATCTGAGAATTCAATTTATGATGTCGTGGACTGGACATTAAGTCTCATCAGCAACTGAGCATATTACTCTCTGTCAGGGGTTGCTGGCAATGAGGTCCATTCTGAGTCTGAGGTCTGATCACAAACTGGACTGGACATTAAGTCTCATCAGCAACTGAGCATATTACTCTCTGTCAGGGTTTGCTGGCAATGAGGTCCATTCTGAGTCTGAGGTCTGATCACAAACTGGACTGGACATTAAGTCTCATCAGCAACTGAGCATATTACTCTCTGTCAGGGGTTGCTGGCAATGAGGTCTATTCTGAGTCTGAGGTCTGATCACAAACTGGACTGGACATTAAGTCTCATCAGCAACTGAGCATATTACTCTCTGTCAGGGGTTGCTGGCAATGAGGTCTATTCTGAGTCTGAGGTCTGATCACAAACTGGACTGGACAATGGACATTAAGTCTCATCAGCAACTGAGCATATTACTCTCTGTCAGGGGTTGCTGGCAATGAGGTCCATTCTGAGTCTGAGGTCTGATCACAAACTGGACTGGACATTAAGTCTCATCAGCAACTGAGCATATTACTCTCTGTCAGGGGTTGCTGACAATGAGGTCTATTCTGAGTCTGAGGTCTGATCACAAACTGGACTGGACATTAAGTCTCATCAGCAACTGAGCATATTACTCTCTGTCTGGGGTTGCTGGCAATGAGGTCTATTCTGAGTCTGAGGTCTGATCACAAACTGGACTGGACAATGGACATTAAGTCTCATCAGCAACTGAGCATATTACTCTCTGTCAGGGGTTGCTGGCAATGAGGTCTATTCTGAGTCTGAGGTCTGATCACAAACTGGACTGGACATTAAGTCTCATCAGCAACTGAGCATATTACTCTCTGTCAGGGGTTGCTGGCAATGAGGTCTATTCTGAGTCTGAGGTCTGATCACAAACTGGACTGGACATTAAGTCTCATCAGCAACTGAGCATATTACTCTCTGTCAGGGGTTGCTGGCAATGAGGTCTATTCTGAGTCTGAGGTCTGATCACAAACTGGACTGGACATTAAGTCTCATCAGCAACTGAGCATATTACTCTCTGTCTGGGGTTGCTGGCAATGAGGTCTATTCTGAGTCTGAGGTCTGATCACAAACTGGACTGGACATTAAGTCTCATCAGCAACTGAGCATATTACTCTCTGTCAGGGGTTGCTGGCAATGAGGTCTATTCTGAGTCTGAGGTCTGATCACAAACTGGACTGGACAATGGACATTAAGTCTCATCAGCAACTGAGCATATTACTCTCTGTCAGGGGTTGCTGGCAATGAGGTCTATTCTGAGTCTGAGGTCTGATCACAAACTGGACTGGACAATGGACATTAAGTCTCATCAGCAACTGAGCATATTACTCTCTGTCAGGGGTTGCTGGCAATGAGGTCTATTCTGAGTCTGAGGTCTGATCACAAACTGGACTGGACAATGGACATTAAGTCTCATCAGCAACTGAGCATATTACTCTCTGTCAGGGGTTGCTGGCAATGAGGTCTATTCTGAGTCTGAGGTCTGATCACAAACTGGACTGGACATTAAGTCTCATCAGCAACTGAGCATATTACTCTCTGTCAGGGGTTGCTGGCAATGAGGTCTATTCTGAGTCTGAGGTCTGATCACAAACTGGACTGGACATTAAGTCTCATCAGCAACTGAGCATATTACTCTCTGTCAGGGGTTGCTGGCAATGAGGTCTATTCTGAGTCTGAGGTCTGATCACAAACTGGACTGGACATTAAGTCTCATCAGCAACTGAGCATATTACTCTCTGTCAGGGGTTGCTGGCAATGAGGTCTTTTCTGAGTCTGAGGTCTGATCACAAACTGGACTGGACAATGGACATTAAGTCTCATCAGCAACTGAGCATATTACTCTCTGTCAGGGGTTGCTGGCAATGAGGTCTATTCTGAGTCTGAGGTCTGATCACAAACTGGACTGGACAATGGACATTAAGTCTCATCAGCAACTGAGCATATTACTCTCTGTCAGGGGTTGCTGGCAATGAGGTCTATTCTGAGTCTGAGGTCTGATCACAAACTGGACTGGACAATGGACATTAAGTCTCATCAGCAACTGAGCATATTACTCTCTGTCAGGGGTTGCTGGCAATGAGGTCTATTCTGAGTCTGAGGTCTGATCACAAACTGGACTGGACATTAAGTCTCATCAGCAACTGAGCATATTACTCTCTGTCAGGGGTTGCTGGCAATGAGGTCTATTCTGAGTCTGAGGTCTGATCACAAACTGGACTGGACATTAAGTCTCATCAGCAACTGAGCATATTACTCTCTGTCAGGGGTTGCTGGCAATGAGGTCTATTCTGAGTCTGAGGTCTGATCACAAACTGGACTGGACATTAAGTCTCATCAGCAACTGAGCATATTACTCTCTGTCAGGGGTTGCTGGCAATGAGGTCCATTCTGAGTCTGAGGTCTGATCACAAACTGGACTGGACATTAAGTCTCATCAGCAACTGAGCATATTACTCTCTGTCAGAGGTTGCTGGCAATGAGGTCTATTCTGAGTCGGAGGTCTGATCACAACTCACCTGCTTGTTATCTAGCAAAGAGTTAGACTCAATCACTGTCTAACTTACTTAACGGTCTTCTTAACCATCACATTCACAACATAACACGGGTCACGCCGGGACAGCACGACAGCTGCAGCTCTCACTGACCTGTCACTGAGTGAGCAAGCCTTCAAGTTCTCAGTCAAACTTCTGAGCTTCTCACAACGACACCATCTGTCTCGATCACTGAGACTCTGAGAGCAAGGACACAGTGGACACTCAGTGCGTGTCTGGCATGGCTGCAGTCGACTCGACACATGACTGTCCTCTTCAGTCTTCTCTTCACTCACTGTCTGGGAACGTGACAGCGCGTCTCACTCCGCGCCTGGGATGATCTCCCGCCCGCCACACCAGTCCTACCCACTGATACTGAAGTCCCTCACTGTCAGAGACTGGGCCCGCTGATTGGCTGACGGGCAGACAGGGCTCCCGAGGCTGCTGTAGACCAGCCTCTATTGGGAGCGGTATGGGCCACGAAGAGGAGACAATGTTATAGCTTATTCGCAACTGTGTGGAACTGCAGCAGTCTCTAGCGGCCCATACAAACAAATACATCATATTGCGCAATGGAAGGGCTCACAGCCCCTACCTACTTGCGCAATGTGTATGTATTTTAGAAATTATAAATTATTGGGCACGCAAAACTCAAAATTAATCAAAATAGGATAGCTGAGTGGGTGGCGGGGGGTGGGGGGTCACCAATAAATACAAAAAAAAGTCACTGAGTCCGTTACCTATAATGTATCTAAAAACAACAACCAATTGGAAGGCAGATGAAACATCAGTAGTTTCATCTGCTATCTCTGCTACAAAACTTGCATTTGAGATTTCCTTCTTTATTTGGTTCTGGAAAACAGTAAGCATACAGTCTAATAAATCGTTTTGAATTTCTTTTGACTTTCCTTTTAAAAACAGTGGCACTAGCGAGATGTTCTTTTAGAGATGCATCAAGCTCTGCTGAGAAGTTTATAAGACCTCTAAAAATGCCTGGAATTAATGAATCATCGCGTTCGTCATGTCCTCGAAGTGCAAGCTCAAATGCGCCGCAAAATAGAATACAATTAATTATTTTGGAAAGAACATAACGATTTTTCGTTACTTGCTCATTATGTTTTTTAACATTCAAACGATATGCACTGTCAAGTTGTTGTCGAATATCAACCCTTCCTAGCAAATTAAACTCTAATGTGGAGTTTAAATGTGATTGGGAGCAATTATGTTTATTTTTTTACTTAAATGTGATAAATCGGCGACACCATAACTCACCCAGCTTGATTCACCACTTTGTTTTGCAAACAGGAGACAATAAAAACAAAAGAGCCTGTTAGATAATTCACAGCCACAAATCCATGGATATTTATCATATACCTCGGGTTTGAATTCTCTTTTGTTTTTTGTTTTTTTAATAATTTTTATTGAGGAATATTCAAAGGCATACAATAGTCATAAAAACAGGTTCTTGCATTGCATGTCACATACAGTAAGATTTAGTGTTACAAGAATGAGAAAACTAACACAGAAAATAAACGCAAGTGTAACAATTTACATATCATGCAACCATGAGATACATAGAATGCCAAATATTGAAATGCCTTTTAAATAAAATCCTAGGCCGCTCTTGGACCATCACAAGCATTTAAGATAAAAGAAGGCATGTGCAAACAAAAGAGACCACTTGTGGGTCTCGTTGGTAAACCTCAGTTTTTTTATAATTTTATCTCTAACTAATATGAATAGTGTGTAAATTAAGTAAGGTGCTAAAGGGATAATATTATTACGTGCATATATATATTTGGACAATCTTGCATAGATTAAGAAAAAAATAAAGCTAAGTATAATGATAACCTGCAAGATTTAGCTAGAAAGGAGGGTATGTAGGGTGCGGTATATGTGAGAAAAACCGCGTGGTCAGTCCTCCCACTTAAGGGAGGCATATTAAGTGGAGTGGGGGGGGCGGAGGTGATGAGTTACCTACGAGAAGCAGATAAGAGATGTCAGCTTGTCTTCTAAATTTGCCAAACAAATGCACAGGAAATAGGTTGATTATAGGGGTGGGGGGGGGGGAGGTGGGAGTTTGAATATAATAAGTAAATATATATTGAATATGTTTCACATTAAGGTATCTATGTATTTAAAAGCTATAATGATGATACTGAGAACAGCCAGTTTTGTTTATGAGCAGTTACATGTCTCTGAGCTCCCAGTTGTAGATAGAGGCCTGCACCTAGCTACTATGGAGGAAGAGAGGGTCTCGCTGTCTCGGCCGCTGACAGCCCAACCCCCATATAATAATATCTTAGGTGCTAGCCTAAAGGTAAAACACAGGAATGAAAACCCGGTAGTAATAGAGAGCTTATCTCAATATAAGGTATATTAAAAGTTAGAGACAATATGGCGTGTTACAGACAATATTCCACAGATATATAGACCAGCTAATACCCATTTCCTATTGCAACCACTGGCTCATTAAAGCAAAATCAAGAAAGGTGCACAGTATCCTAATGTGTGCAAGATCTATCTGTGAACTAGTATATATTAAGTGTTGGTATGTATGGGATGCTAAACTAATTGGCATGTGACTTTGGAGTCCCTTCAGGGTTGTAACCAAGGTGTGAAATCCTTTATAATAGCAAATCATTGCCACATAAGGTGACTATTATATCATAGACAGGGTAAATGTAAAAATGCCTAATTTTATGGATTATGGTTTTTGGGAAGAATAGTGGAGGCTGTATATAATGTTTAGTAATGAGCAAAACGGAACCATCTAAACAAAACATGGTTAACTAGACTATTGGAGGAATCATGCCAGTTTTAGGTGCAGACTCGAGATAAAAACTTTAGCAAACAGAACCTCTAGACATAATAACGATATAGGTAGTGCAAGAATATTCATAAGCATATAATATCTCAGGCTTCAAAGTAGTATGGTATGCTATGTTGGATTATGTGGTGTCGATATCAATTTCCCAACTTAGGCTGCAATGTGTAGAAACACTCCATCATGGCAGAACAAGCAGCAATTGTACTTTTTCTTTTGTCAATTCAACATGGCAAAATATACAGCAGTTCTACTCTTTCTTTTGTGTCTGTACATAAGCATTACCCTTAAACTCCCCTTATCAGGGCCAACTTATATATTTACCATGACTGAAATGGAGTAGTAGACGAAGACTTTTAACCCATAAGAAACAAAGATGTAACCCTGCAGTTAGATTGGTAAAAGTACAATTCTGGCAATAGGGAAACACTTTCAGTAAATGCTGCGTTGTGGACAGTAAAAAAACTGGGGAGTAAAACTGCAACATACTTATATATAACAGAGAAGCTTTAAGCAAACAGAGTTCAAACCAACTTATAGGACAGTAGGCTAAGGTAGAATACTGACATAATCAGAGACTCAAATCCTGGTTTGCAATCATAAGTGCTTTTGCAGGGCCTATGAATAAATGTAATATTAGTGGGTTTGTTATTATGCCTTTGCCGAAATACTAATGTATATATAAAAAAAAAAAAAATTTGCTACCTAAGTGAAGGTAATCTCTAGATATGCCATGGGGCTAAGACGATCGTTGAGATGGTCAATTATGTGGTTGCTCATAATAATTCAGGATAAACAGATGTTTGCATCAACACTATGATCCTAAAAAGATAATATAGTCTGCTCTCTGGGTATGGGCCCTATACCCGACAGCATGGGATCTATATAAAGGAACATGTTTCTGCAGCTAAAGGGATGAAAATGTATTGTATCCTAAGAAATCACTAGAAAGTTAGCCACCCAAAACTGATATAGTATGTCTGATAACCAGCGTTTTAGTGAGCATAGGTGAATAGCCGTCATTTGAACCCTTATTCATTAAATATTATATGTTACAGCAATTGGGGATAAGATACGTACAACCCCGTGGAATGAAGGAGGAAATAGTCATAGACATGAGATAAAAAAAAGAAATCCTTATAACATTAACTTAACATAATATGACTCTATACGCTCTGCAACATAGCTAACCTCAGAGGTTGGGCTAATTAGTAAAAAAAAACACTATGTAACTCTCAAAAGTAAAGGCATGCAGGTTGTTTGAGAAAAATCTATAGATTAGGTGGTTAACTTAAGGGTAATAATATATAGGAAAGGTAATACACCTTAAGGAAGAATCAAATATTGTTAATTACACAGACCCCAAAGATATAGGTGTAGCCACGTGAGCGTTCTAGTCTAATATAAACTATGTTAACTAGCTTTACAAACTAACAAAATAAACCTAGAAACGTGTGCATATTGATAATAATACTTAACAGTATGAAAGTGTCCTAGATATTGGATAAGTGATTCAATCTAACCACAGTCTATAAGCATATAGAAGCATGTAATGAATCCAGGTAAAGAAGCTCCATAAACACTGGGCTAGGGGTCATGGAAGGGATACAAGTACTAAAGAAAAGTAAACTGGAGAGGCATATAAAACTTCGCAGAATCATGGTCTCTACTGTCTCTAATATACATATGAAGACCAAAAGTGCCAAGGTCAATAAACCTTCATTCCAGTCAACCAACTCCGGTACGGCAGTATTTATAGTGTTCCAGGAACCCCTCATCTTTTAACTGCCAGGATAATGATGGTTTCAGGAGAAACGCCACAGCTAGGTTCCATGTACAGCTGTAACACTGTAAGGCTAAACATGTTCTTTGGGATAGCTGTACCAGGGGGCAGGACATTCTGTTGCTGCAAGAATTTTGAAGCGTTCCCAGCGCCTCCACTGGAATACCAAGATAAGACAGTGCTGTGCTGCTCTGTATAGTAATCCTTGATGCCGCTCCGGGACTGTAACTGAAATCAGGTAACCCTTGTGTCATCGAAACATGAGAAAAACAGAATCTTCGCTGGTCTTCCGGCCTCCAACCTTGCGCCGAATTCTGATGCTGTGGCTCTGCAACATACGGTATTGTTTCTGGAGTAGCTAGGAGCGTGGTAGCGGTAGTGTCCAGCACAAGGTCTCTCTCCCTTTGCCCTCTACCTAGTTGGTCGGACTCGACAGCGGGTATACAACCAGGGGTGGGCTCGGCAAAAGTCCTAAGCAGGTGTGTTTCTAGAAGCCGAAAGGAGGCCTCCAAAAAACCTAAAGCGATAGTCTCCCAGTCCTCCATGGCCGCCATTTTTCCAATCAAAATTAGCGTGGCCGCAGCCGGTATAGCTCCCAGAGCTGCCTCAGTAGCCTGGTTCAGTAGGCTGGATGTAAGTTCAAATCTAACGTGTAGGTAGTATGTATTATAAGCCTTGTGATGGTTAGCCCTGAACTTCCATTCACTACATCTGCCGTAGCCTGTATCCACCTATCTGCGTCATGGGGCATAAAAGAGTGAATACTTGGCATAAGTACCCAAATTTGGTTTAGCAAGGCACCATATGATGAAATCTTGTAAGGTTCTTTAGCAAAATAGCAATGTCGCAGATTAGACCATGTTTTATCTTCCAAAATCTGAGTTAAGAGCCAGAGCTCTTGCGATGTGCGTCCGACATGTTAGGTAGTTGGCTCCGCCCCCCTGAATTCTCTTTTGTAATCTCTAGTTTTACATTTTGGTACCTGGGTAAGGTTAAGTATAGGTGTTGGCCTGAGCATTTTAATTTCAATTTTTCTTTCAATGGGCAACGTTGAAAAATGGAATTGCTTTAGCTCAGACACACTAATTTTACTAAGTGCCATCTTAACTGTTAGTTTACACACAAAGAACAGTCCTTTGCTGTTATAAAATATATAAGTTTAAGGCAAGTTGCTTTGCGGTTCTTATAAAATATATCACTTCTAGGCAAGTAGTTTTGCTGTTATAATATATATAACTTTTAGACATTTGTTTTGCTGTTATAAAATATATCACTTGTAGGTAAGTAGCTTTGCAGTTGTTATGAAATAAATAACTTGTAGGCAAGTAGTTTTGCAGTTGTTATCAAATATATAACTTGTAGGTAAGTAGCTTTGCAGTTGTTATGAAATAAATAACTTGTAGGTAAGTAGTTTTGCAGTTGTTATCAAATATATAACTTGTAGGTAAGTAGCTTTGCAGTTGTTATGAAATAAATAACTTGTAGGTAAGTAGTTTTGCAGTTGTTATTAAAAATATAACTTGTAGGTAAGTAGCTTTGCAGTTGTTATGAAATAAATAACTTGTAGGCAAGTAGTTTTGCGGTTGTTATCAAATATATAACTTGTAGGTAAGTAGCTTTGCAGACACTGCTATAAAATATACAACTAGAACTTGTAGGTGAGTAGTTTTGCGATTGTTATGAAATATATAACTTTTAGGTAAGTAGCTTTGCAGCTGTTATGAAATATATAACTTGTAGGTAAGTAGCTTTGCAGCTGTTATGAAATATATAACTTGTAGGTAAGTAGCTTTGCAGCTGTTATAAAATATACAACTAGAACTAATAGGTAAGTAGTTTTGTGGTTGTTATCAAATATATAACTTGTAGGTAAGTAGCTTTGCAGCTGTTATAAAATATACAACTAGTAGGCGAGTAGTTTTGCGGTTGCTATCAAAAATAATAACTTGTAGGTAAGTAGCTTTGCAGCTGTTATAAAATATACAACTAGTAGGCGAGTAGTTTTGCGGTTGCTATCAAAAATAATAACTTGTAGGTAAGTAGCTTTGCAGCTGTTATAAAATATACAACTAGTAGGCGAGTAGTTTTGCGGTTGTTATCAAAAATATAACTTGTAGGTAAGTAGCTTTGCAGCTGTTATAAAATATATATTGTTTTAACAACTCTGAGACTCTCTGCAATCTGCTAATAATTCTAAACTAAAATAGTGTTTTAGCTTTGCAGCTGTTATAAAATATACACCTTGTAGGCAAGTAGTTTAGCAGTTGTTATAAAATATATAACTTGTAGGTAAGTAGCTTTGCAGCTGTTCTAAAATATACAACTTGTAGGTAAGTAGTTTTGCGGTTGTTATCAATAACTTGTAGGTAATATAAATCTGATAATATAATTATAATAATTATACAGTTAATATAGCTCAGTAGGGATAAAATATAAAATGTAAAATATGCAGGTTTACTGCCTATATTTTTTCAGCAGCACAGCATTTAACTGCTTTTTTTTTAAAAAAAAAAATATTTTACATTTTTTTGCAAAACTTTCTTCTAATTGTAATCTGCTAATTAATTAGTCTGCTAAAATACTTTTTACTAAAAGTTTTTACTAGTAAGCAGCCGTGACAACGGTCAACGGTCAACTAATAAAATCAAAATGTGTCACAGTCTTCTGCTGGCCTTCTGCTTAGGCAGCCTCTCTCAGAATCAGAAATTAATAAACCAATTTCATTGCATCAGCCAATAGAATTCTATCAGCCAATCAGAATCTAAGGGGCGCCATCTTGGATGACGTCACTTAAAGAGATATTCATTACGAAGAAGCCGTCGTTTGAAGAGGATGCTCCATGTCGGATGTCTTGAAGATGGACCCGCTCCGCGCTGGAAGGATGAAGATAGAAGATGCCGTCTGGAGGACCACTTCTGCCCGTCTGGAGGACCACTTCTGCCGGATTCGTTGAGGACATCTTGAAGCTTGGATGAAGACTTCTCCCGGTAAGTGAATCTTCGGGGGTTAGTGTTAGAATTTTTTTAAGGGTGTATTGGGTGGGTTTATTTTTTAGGTTAGGGCTTTGGGCTTGCAAAAGAGCTAAATGCCCTTTTAAGGGCAATGCCCATCCAAATGCCCTTTTCAGGGCAATGGGGAGCTTAGGTTTTTTTAGTTAGTATTTTACTTGAGGGGTTGGTTGTGTGGGTGGTGGGTTTGACTGTTGGGGGGGTTGTTTGTATTTTTTTTACAGGTAAAAAAACTGATTACTTTGGGGCAATGCCCCACAAAAGGCCCTTATAAGGGCTATTGATAGTTTAGTTTAGGCTAGGTTTTTTTTATTTTGGGGGGGCTTTTTTTATTTTGATAGGGCTATTAGATTAGGTATAATTAGTTTAAAGATCTGTAATTTGTTTTTTATTTTCTGTAATTTAGTGGGGTTTTTTTTTGTAATTTAGCTAATTGAATTTAATTTATTTAATTGTATTTAATTTAGTTAATTTATTTAATTGTAGTGTAGTGTTAGGTGTTATTGTAACTTATGTTAGGTTTTATTTTACAGGTAAATTTGTATTTATTTTAGCTAGGTAGTTATTAAATAGTTAATAACTATTTAATAACTATTGTACCTAGTTATAATAAATACAAACTTGCCTGTAAAATAAAAATAAACCCTAAGCTAGATACAATGTAACTATTAGTTATATTGTAGCTATCTTAGGCCTAGATTTGGAGTTTGGCGTTAGCCGTGAAAACCAGCGTTAGAGGCCCCTAACGCTGGTTTCTTACGGACTCTGGTATTTAGAGTTCAGTTACCGACACTCAAAAAAGACCTAACGCTCAAATTTCTACCGACACCTCAGAACCAGTAGTAAACATATACCGACAAAAAAAACATCCACGAATCACAAAACAAATATTACACAAAGTACACTTACACTCATACAAACACTACACTATATTTATTTTTAATATTTAATAATTTTTCATCAAAATACAAAGGATTAAAGTTGCGAGATCTCGGGTGTTAGAAAAAAAACAACACAAATCCATTTTCCCATTGACTTACATTGACACACGGGAAAAGACCCTCATATACCTACATCTAACTAATAACATTATCACAAACATACACTCATCGATGCATACAAACAATATACACCACATGACATACCCAAAATATTTATTTATCACAAAAAGAACACGATTTAGTTACTTTTTCACACAAGCTCATGACGTCACTCACTTTACGAGGAAAACCAGTCTTAGAAAAAAAAAATGACCAATTTTTAGAGCCTCCATTGACTTCTATTGGGAAGACGTGCTCGTGCACGCGAAACCCTCATTTCCCTAACGCACGCAAATAGCGTAGACAGAAAAACTCCAAATACCAGCGCTAGAAAAGACATGATTTCATGCGTTAGACCCAGCTATGATAAATAGATCAAGAAATGACTATTTCCCTATGGTGGATTTATGGATTTTACTGTTTGAATATTCACAACACCATTAAATTGTTTCATACTTTTATATTACATCAACTACAAATCAACATCACTAGTAACAAAATTTTAGTTTTAAAAATATTACATTTAAACGGACACCAAAATAATGTCAACTTTTCATGATTCACAAACACTACACAATGGGAAACAATTCTCATTTACCTTTATTATTGCATTTCAGTTATTCAACTCATATGCTTGCAGCAACAGCATATCTACATAGGCTTAACACATGATCAGTCATGGATGCACATACATTACTTTTAACATTCACTCATACATGTGCATTCAAATGATGGGGGAAAAACACATTACATTCTCTCTAGGAATCACAAAACAGAACATATGGATTTTACTGTACTTTTAACACCATGATTCCATCACAATAAACCATTAGGAATTACGTACAACAAGAACATCATTACACCAGATTACAGATGTCACTTTATGGGAAGGAACAACAATGCCAGACCGCTATATAGAAGTCAGCATATGTGGGACACAATCACAATATATACATACATGTACATAACACGCATCACCCATCACGCAACCACAAAGCACACATTTAGATTTTATTCAGCACACAATAACAATGTAGTCAAATACAACAACACAATGAGGATTTCAGAACTACATAGGCAGGTTAATAATATCATGACGTCATTAGAAGATTCAACCATACACATCACAGATTCACGACTGTACCGCCCCTTTCAGAACTTTACCACTCAATACTACAATACAACATATACGTAAAGAACAGTTTGGAACAGCATTATTAGGGCGATTTCAATGGGACAATTAATAAATATTGTCAGATCGCAAATCACTTATATATATAATACTACAGATGACAGCCGGAAGTTATTCAGCATTAGTGCGATTTGAAAGGGACGCATACAATATTGACAGCTCGGCAATCACTTATATATACAATACTACAAATGACAGCCGGAAGTTATTCAGTATTAGTGCGATTTGAAAGGGACGCATACAATATTGACAGCTCGGCAATCACTTATATATACAATACTACAGATGACAGCCGGACGTTATTCAGTATTAGTGCGATTTGAAAGGGACGCATACAATATTGACAGCTCGGCAATCACTTATATATACAATACTACAGATGGCAGACGGGAAGTTATTCAGCATTAGTGCGATTTTAAAGGGACGTGTACAATATTGACAGCTCGGCAATCACTTATATACACAATACTACAGATGACAGCCGGCAGTTATTCAGTATTAGTGCCATTTGAAAGGGACGCATACAATATTGACAGCTCGGCAATCACTTATATATACAATACTACAGATGACAGCGGGAAGTTCTTCAGTATTAGTGCCATTTGAATGGGACGCATACAATATTGACAGCTCGGCAATCACTTATATATACAATACTACAGATGACAGCGGGAAGTTATTCAGTATTAGTGCCATTTGAATGGGACGCATACAATATTCACATCTCGACAATCACTTATATATACAATACTACAGATGGCAGATGTGAAGTTCGGAATTATTATTGCGATTTGAAAGGGACGCATACAATATTGACATCTCGGCAATCACTTATATATACAATACTACAGATGGCAGACGGGAAGTTCGGAATTATTATTGCGATTTGAAAGGGACGCATACAATATTGACAGCTCGGCAATCACTTATATATACAATACTACAGATGGCAGACGGGAAGTTCTGAATTATTATTGCGATTTGAAAGGGACGCATACAATATTGACAGCTCGGCAATCACTTATATATACAATACTACAGATGGCAGCTGTTACTTTATCGTTTACAAACAATATTGCAGCAACATTGATCGATCACATTCGATGCACATTATACACAACTATGCACTTTCATTCATGTTAGCCTGGACGTGTGCTTGTTACTATAAGATCGCGTTTAAGAAATATTGATTACGCATATGATCAAACATTACAAACATGCACTGTATGTGTGATATTTGACACTTTCACATTGAGATTCATTGTTGCAAAATAACATTTCAGCAAACAACAAATAAACGCCCACTGTGAAAGCATTCGCGCCGCTCTCATACAAACAAGTGAATACAATTAGCAATCATTACAAACTCACTACCATTAGACTAATTGTACTATAAATCCCCCAAACAACATGGCCAATGCATCACTTGTGATCCACATCAGATCAAGTGCTTACCTTGTTACGCTGTTTTGAAAGATGGATGACGATGACATGGTAGACGCTGCTGGTGCTGCTATTGGCAAACTAGCTGTTGGTCGAATCAGGCAGCCTCGGCGGCTCAGACTGAGACGAAGGGGTCATCTGGTTCGAGGTCCTCGTGTCTACAGGGTGAGACCCACCTTGGAAAACATGAGCGACTTTGAGGTTTATGATAAGTATCGGCTCAATCGCGAACAGCTCATTGGCCTTTACGATCTTCTTAAACCTCATTTGGAGCCACGTATAAGAATAAGGACTGCTGTTCCCACCATGAGTAAGATGCTAAGCTGTCTATACGTCCTGGCCTCCGGGAGTTTTCAATCCGGAGAACTGTACATGCATGGCCTGGCTCAAGGTACATTCTCTGTGGTGTTTGATAACTATCTGGACGCCATGGAACGTATCAGTAAGCAATACATAGGATTCCCACAGAATGATGGTGATTGGAGGCGCCTGAAGCGGGAATTCTTTGATATTGCTCAATTGCCCAATGTCTTGGGAGCCATAGATTGTACCCACATTGCGCTGCGTGCTCCAATTGATGATTCGCCCTTCAGAAATCGCAAACATTATCATAGCCTCAACGTGCAGTATGTTTGTGACGCACAGATGAGGATTATGCATGTGTGTGCGAATTTTGGAGGGGCTTGTCATGATGCCCGCATCCTCTCTCTGTCGTCCCTGTGGAGATCGTTTGAGGAAAGACAAATGCCCCCTGGTTATCTCGTTGGTGAGTATTTGTGCACAACATGGTTAATTAGTTTGACAATTGCCACTGTATTTTTAAAATGTTAGCGTAATGTTCAGCTATAGGATGCAATTTAACCATATATTTTCCCCCCGCTAATGTCTACTTTTAGTTCAATGCAGATATGTAGCATGTCTTACCTTAAATGCTCAGATAGAGAATGTAATGTAACCATGTAGTTAGCATTTTACACAAGGCTTGATTTAGGAGAAATACGCATATGTAGCATGTCTTAGCTGAAATGGGAAGATATTAGCTAATGCAATTTAACCATGTCATTGTCTCTTTCCCCTAATGTCTTTTAGTTCAATGCAGATATGTAGCATGTCTTACCTTAAATGCTCAGATAGAGAATGCAATGTAACCATGTAGTTTGCATTTTACACAAGGCTTGATTTAGGAGAAATACGCATATGTAGCATGTCTTAGCTGAAATGGGAAGATATTAGCTAATGCAATTTAACCATGTCATTGTCTCTTTCCGCTAATGTCTTTTAGTTCAATGCAGATATGTAGCATGTCTTAACTTAAATGCTCAGATAGAGAATGCAATGTAACCATGTAGTTAGCATTTTACACAAGGCTTGATTTAGGAGAAATACGCATATGTAGCATGTCTTAGCTGAAATGGGAAGATAGAGAATAATATTGAACTAGATTTTTTAAATTTAAAATAAACATTTGTTACTGGATTATCGTGTACAAAACTTTTTATTGTACTACAAATACTATTTTGAGGATTCTGTTAGAATTATGTTCTGTTCATAATTTATAGGTGATTCTGGGTACATGAGCCGGCCTTGG
The DNA here is from genome assembly GCF_027579735.1 of Bombina bombina. NCBI lineage: Eukaryota > Metazoa > Chordata > Amphibia > Anura > Bombinatoridae > Bombina > Bombina bombina. Next base: position 1,450,189,349 of record NC_069500.1, on the reverse strand, counting down.
CTCATTACCCCCTTGCGTAGCCCGACTGATGTGTCTGAGGAGCGCTACAATAGGGCTCATAAGAGAACCAGGGCGGTGGTTGAATGGATGTTCGGGCTCCTGAAGATGAGGTTCAGGTGCCTGGACAGGTCGGGAGGAGCCCTCCAGTACAACCCAAAGAAGGTGGCTAAGATCGTTGTAGCCTGTAGCGTCCTGCATAATATTGCACAGCGGGCTGGGATGCTGCAGGCCGTCCGGCAGGACAGAAACCTCCTCAGAGATGAGGAGGACGATCCTGTTCTAGAGGGGCCATTCCGGGACGAGGGGCTCAATGTCAGAGCAGACATCATCAACCGCAACTTTAGACGGTAAAGAATAGAAGTTAGACTGGAGTATTATCAATAGATGTGAACTCTAGGGAAATGACAAGTAGAGAATTGTGCAAACATGTTAGGATTGTTCATCAAATGCTAAAAATGTGTTTCATTTATTAATATAGGTGATGCTCTGGCCATTGGGTCCTGTAGCGAGTCTTTGCCACCTGGTTTTTAAAGAGGACATCAGCTGGTAAGTATAAATGTCTGGACTGTTGCTGGCATGAATTGTACACAAATACATCATATGGCATACATTTTATAAACTAGTATTTAGTTTACACATTACTTAAAATGTAAATACTCAGAAAGGGATCCTCTAGCATGACTATGGTTCAATGTCACACATTAGAGGTTTGTTCTGCTCAATATGACTCATCTTCACACTTGATAGAACATAACACAAGATGCTACACAGTAAGCTAGTGATAGAAATTTCTTATGAAATGGGGGGTGGGAGAGGGCTACAGAAATGATTCACACACTTGTAGTAATTTTGAATAAACTTTTTATGCCATTAGGGAGCTGACTTAATCTAAAGACTGAAAGGGAAGAATTAGAAGCCTGACAGTGAAGATTGCCCAGACTGACAGTGGAAAAAGCCAAGATTGAAATTGAAGTATACCAATGGGATCATGTCTGGCATTATCTTTCAAATCTGCTGACCTTGAAAACCATACAAAGACATGTTCACATGGTAAGTGCCAACTATTTGATAGAATAAGGCTGTTGAGGCATCCTATTGGAGACACTTAGATGATTTTCAAATTTTTAGATGGGATTTCACAGTCCTCTATTTTTGAAATGATAAATAAGACACCTATTGAAGATCAACTGTTTACCCCTGAATTGACTTTCAAAGACCATGCATTATCCAGGTTGGTGTACCAATGCATGCTAGTTAAGAATCACAGGAAGAATGTTGAATATTAGTAGCTTACATACATTAGTCATATTTAGTTCTTAATTAGATATTTAGGGATCACAATCAGACACTTAGATGATTTTCTAATTTTTAGATGGGATTTCACAGTCCTCTATTTTTGAAATGATGAATAAGACACCTATTGAAGATCAACTGTTTACCCCTGAATTGACTTTCAAAGACCATGCATTATCCAGGTTGGTGTACCAATGCATGCTAGTTAAGAATCACAGGAAGAATGTTGAATATTAGTAGCTTACATACATTAGTCATATTTAGTTCTTAATTAGATATTTAGGGATCACAATCAGACACTTAGATGATTTTCTAATTTTTAGATGGGATTTCACAGTCCTCTATTTTTGAAATGATGAATAAGACACCTATTGAAGATCAACTGTTTACCCCTGAATTGACTTTCAAAGACCATGCATTATCCAGGTTGGTGTACCAATGCATGCTAGTTAAGAATCACAGGAAGAATGTTGATTTTTGGTAGCTTACATACATTAGTCATACATATTTCATCATTAGATATTTAGGGATCACAATCAGAAAAAGGAATAAATATTATAGTTGATATAGAGGTATTTGAATGGACATGAAATATGACATTTATGTTCAACATATATATTATTGAAATGTGATATACATTATTATGTATAATTAGAAAATCAGATATTTTAATTTATTTTTTATTACACAATATAATGTTTTTTTTTTGTTTTGTTTTTAAATTTAATTAATAAATATCTTTAAAAAATGTTGAACAAAGTTAGAGCATAGACACAAGATGATTGTAAATGTATTTTATGAATCTTTGACTACGTGTGTATTAACTTTGTTAAAATTTTGTTTTTTAATTTCAGATTGGCATCTGATGACTTCCAGGAATATTTTTTTGTTTTTGGTTCAGAAACTATTCATTTTTAAAAGGGTAATAATAAACATTTTAGTATTAAATGCACTCTTTGGAACAGATTATAATAAATATCCATATAATCTGTCAATAAAAAACAATTTGACTCCCATGACTGGTAGTTGTCTATTTGACAAGCACATGCATAAGATCAAATAATGCATTAATTGTAGAAAATCCACTGATTCCGAGAATATTACATTAAACTATCTTTTTTAACATTCATTGGGGAGTGAGATCCATCGATGCTTTTCTTTTGAAATTCTTAGATGTTAAAATAATTTCGGATATGTAGTCAATTTCTCATAAATTATTTGTTTTCACTTTTAAGAAGGGGAAGTGGTTCAATTACATTAAAGTGACAGTGCTGTTGAATGTAAAATTAATTTTATAAGATCTTGTATCTTCCTTAGGTATCTCAAAACATTATTTGCTAAATTATTTTAATTTTTACATTTATAAATGGTAGGTCATTTAACTTGATATTTTTCACAAGCTAGTTATTGGATGCCAGGTTAATCGATTTTATTTTCTAGTGGAGTCATTTAACTATAGTTATTAATATTATGTAGTTTTTAAAATCTTACCTCTTGGGTTAGACATCACATATCTATATATAATTTTCATTCCCCTTTAGTTTATTTTGACAATGTTAAATCAACATTACAAATGTTTTTGTCCTTAAAGGGACATTCACAAAGTATATTGTGTATTGATTTTTAAATAATTCATAAAAGAATTTAAACATATTTAGAAAGTACTATAGAATTACATTCAGTCTTTAAATATACTTTGAAAAAAAAACATCAATGCACATATCTTAGTCAATTACATAAGGTATCTATGTGCAACCAACAATCAGCATCAAAATAGCCTATGTAGATATGTATTTAATCCAAAAATATATATAATTACAATCTAATGATTGAATACCAAAACATATTAAGTTGTTCAAATATTATAATCTTATCCAAAATGCATACATAACATATAGCTTAATGTCCCTCTAAGCTGAAGACTCCGAAATACCTCCTTTACAATATATATTTCTGTCAGTGTGTAAAACAATCCAGAAGTTAATCTAAATTTTATTTACTCATATGTTATACTAATTTATCAAAAGGAAGGTGCCTAGGTTTCCGATATTTCAAGCATTATTATGAAATGTTTATTTAAAGGGACATGAACTAAAAATATACTTAAAGGGAGACAGTTAAAAAATTAATGATTTATACATTCTGAATGAGTATTCTATTTTAAGCAACTTTAAAAATTGTCTCATATTATGAATGCTCCTTGTGATGTTGCTATCATTACTTTAAAAATAAGGCATTAAATAGATAATTTATTTGCTTCAGTACTCTGGACTGAACTTGGTTTTTTGTGGTGGATTAATTTATCCAACAATCATCAAGGACAACCCAGGTTTTTTGCAACAATTGTCCGTAATCTCAAATATCATTATTGATTTGCAAAGAAAGATAACAAGATAATTGTTAACATTTGAGAATCGGATTAAATTATAAAGTTGATTAACATTTCATGCTCAATCTGAATCACCAACGCTAAATTTGTTTGGACAGTGTCCCTTTAAGAGATTTAAATAGTGTATTTACTTCTCTTCCTATCTTGACATACTTTGCTTGAAAAGCATATCGAGATAGGCTCAGTAGATGAAGATTGGTGGATGCACAGAGATGCCTTATGTGATTGTCTCAACCATGTGCATTTAAATTTCTTCTGTTGAGGATATCTAAATACTAAGATAAATTGATTTACATTTTAAAGTCTAAACAATCTTCTATCTCTACAGATCATTTGATACAATTGTTTGTTTGTAATGTCTATTTAAAAATAAAGACGCCATTGCACAATAACGTATATGAGCACTTCAGACAAATACAAGCTCGAGGTTTATTTACTAATAACAAACAAACCTGTAGTTTAACATTTATAAACAGATTATCCAAGTTACTGACCTTATAACCTGAATTTGAACATTCAGAAATATTGCGTGGGAAACGCATCTTGAAACACCAGATTAGCATCTTTAAACATTAGAGTCTAATGTCACGCAATAGCACGCAATCAATGTGCATTATGAAATACATTTAATAGAGCAATATCAATACTTCACAATAAGTCAATAAATGGATTTTATGAACAATAAAGACATACAATATTAAATGTGTATTTGTATTAAAGAAACAGACCGTTATTATACCGAGAAATGTCTACAACATTTAATAATGTGACAGTATTAGATTTTAAAGAGAATTTAATCATTAATATTTAATGGATCACGGATATTAAATCTGCGTCACACATATCCGCATGACAGGCCCATGAGTTACTAATAAGTCTACATGAAAAATGAAGTAACAGCACCACCATGAGGTATGTGTAAGGAAGTTAATAAGATATGAAACATTAAGGAACGGCCAATCAGAGTTCATCACACAAACACAACTTGAGTCAGGATGGTCTCACAGACATTCTAACAATATTTCAAACTTTTATCCAATCAGATGTACAGATAACTTGTCCCATGGTGCATCTCATGTTTACTTCACCATATAAAAGTCCATTACACGTTGCCATCTTTGTCAGTTATCTAATGCCTGCAGGCAGTATATCTGATATTTTTTTTTTTTAAAAATCTACAACCCAGCAGGCATGTCAGCTCCCAGGTTCACCAAGGAGGAGAGCGCTGCACTGGTCCACGCCATCAAGGACTTTTATCCCCAGCTGTTTGGGAACAAGAGGAGGTTGACAGATGTGCAAGTTAAGAAGGCCCTCTGGGAGTCTATCACCAATGCGGTTAGATTGGTGTGTGACATCCAGAGGACCCAGGATCAGATCATGAGGAGATTCGGAGATATGAGGTTGCAGTTAACAAAAAAAGTCAACCTCATAAGGGACTGGGTACAAGCTCGTAAAAGAGGTGGCAAAAGAGAGGCTCCGCGGAAACTGTACCTACTCCCTTATGAGGTGACTTTATGCGAGCTCCTCAATCTCCGGGTCCCCAAAAGATTTAGATCCTCGCCATCCTCGGCCTCCTCTTCTTCCCTCCCAGCTGCGGGATCTGAAAGTCCTGACGCGGGGGCCAGGGCAGCTGCTTCTCCGTCCGGTGGCCTGGGAGGAGATGGAGAATCTGAACCAGGTAATTATCCAACTTCATATAATATCTTAATATTTGTTTTTTTATCAAAAAATGTGTATATAGTCAGATACTAAACCTATACAGATCTCACAACATACACTACATATGATGTTTAGATATCTGATTTTAGATTAGTGACACATGAAATAGGAATGATGTGTCTTGCGCTCTACAGAATATGCGTCACAGAGCGAAAATGGAATTTCGCATACACGTTAACATGGGTTTGCTGTAAGTGGCATTGCTTTATACATGTTGGTCAAATGACGGATGCGTAATTCCGCATGGAATCATTGCGCAATGATCGCGAAAATGGAATTGCGCATACACGTTAACATGGGTTTGCTGTAAGTGGCATTGCTTTACACATGTTGGTCAAATGACGGATGCGTAATTCCGCTTTGAATCATTGCGCAATGATCGCGAAAATGGAATTTCGCATACACGTTAACATGGGTTTGCTGTAAGTGGCATTGCTTTATACATGTTGGTCAAATGACGGATGCGTAATTCCGCATGGAATCATTGCGCAATGATCGAGAAAATGGAATTTCGCATACACGTTAACATGGGTTTGCTGTAAGTGGCATTGCTTTACACATGTTGATCAAATGACGGATGCGTAATTCCGCTTTGAATCATTGCGCAATGATCGCGAAAATGGAATTTCGCATACATGTTAACATGGGTTTGCTGTAAGTGGCATTGCTTTATACATGTTGGTCAAATGACGGATGCGTAATTCCGCATGGAATCATTGCGCAATGATCGCGAAAATGGAATTGCGCATACACGTTAACATGGGTTTGCTGTAAGTGGCATTGCTTTATACATGTTGGTCAAAATGAAATGTGAATTATTATATATGTGAAGAATACAGTATTCTTATTTTCAATATTATACATAATAAAAAAAGAAGAATCCAAATAAATTATAACATATGCCCATCAATTGATGAGAATGAAATAACACCAAAAAATAATTAAAGCTACAGTAAACAACACAACTGATTGAAAATAAGAGTACAGGATATATTTATCATGAATTGAATTGAGGAAACAATTAACTCATGGGACTACCAAAGGATTAATAGTTTTAAATTGATTTGCTAATAATGTAAAGATTTTAAACATGGCATGATTTTTATTAATGATATGCAATCCTCATTTAATATATTACAGATATGGATGTTGCTGCTGGATCCTTAAGGCAGGGCTTGTCACAGTATGGTATGTCTCATTTTAATTGACATTTGTCTTAGAAACATGGACAGAACATTACATACTAAATCCACATTGTTCAATATTTATATGTAATGTCCCTTTAATAGATGAAAATTAAATAATTCTTCGGATATCCTTAAATAACATATTATATTTGAATTGCATGCTCAATCCCATTCATTACATCAACATATGGAGTAGAGAATTCATTAACACCAACATTGTCAAATCAATATAATTTTATATTAAAGGGATACTGAGCTAAAATTATTAATGTTGTCATTCAGATAGAGTATGCAATATTAATAAACATTTAAATATAATACTATAATCATATGTGAAATATTCTATTGCTAAATGTATTTTAAAATCAAGAATGTACGTTTATCTGCATCTCAATTTTGGTTGACCAACCTGGGTTTTTATTGATAATTGGTGGATACCTTCAACAAACAATATTTATTGAATCCATTATTGCTTATCTGCCTTTAAGATTAAAATGTAGCAACATTAAAATTATAATAGGAGTCAATGTTAAATCATTTTGAACAGTTTGAACAGTGAAATCAATTATTTAAATAAATCATGTCAGTGTCCCTTTAATAAACAATAGATTCTTTCATCTTTACATTCTTTGGATTAAACAATATTGATATATAATTCACATATTCACTGTTGGAGTTACTTTATAGATATCAGCATACTCTAACAGCACCATGATTACATATTTGTACTAATCAATTTGGTTTTGTAATGTGATAAATATGTGTTGTGTCCTAAACAAGATTACTGTACATTGCACAAATGGCTTGATGTGCCACATGTCTTTGTTTATATTTGTCAACAGATGTTCTGCAAAATGTGGTTTGTGTGTATTCTTTTAAGAACATTGATCAATGGGTATATTTAGATATGCAATAGCATCGTATTAGATGAGTTTGATGTCTAATATAGTCAGAAATTAAACATATGTTCAATACATCATTTTTAACAGAATCCCCTTGATTCAATCAAGCATTTTTTGGTTTAATGACTGCTCTATTCTTCACATTTTCAAGTTGATTAATCTTAAAATTCGATACAGATGTGATTTAGTGATATCCCAAATGTGTTTACTAATATATATCTATATCATTCATAGAGAGAGTTGGTGTGGGGAGCCCACAGGAATCCAGCAGTGACACAGAGCCGCCTTTGCGGTCTCCTGGTAAGTCCATTGACTCATTTATATGTCATTGAAGGTGTATTGGTAATCAATATTATGAGCATGATTCTGATGAAGCATAACATTTGAAACAAACATATAATTTTCTCTTCTGATTATATATTAATTTTCTTTGAATATTGAAAGATTAATAATTACAACTTTATTAGTCTACACATTTGTTATTCAGAAGATGTATAGCATATGTTTGTTTCCATGTTCATTTTTGACAACAGTCATCAAGTGATACACACATGAGAAATCTTAAATGTTCTATGTACTATGCTTTTATGATTTTTAAATTAATACAAACAATACATTGTGTTAGGTGCCCCCCCCCAGGGGGGTAAGTGTCAGTGCAGGCCAAAGCCTGGGGCCTAGTGTACCACCTGAGGCATATGTAGATTATCTGATATAAGGGCCCCTTAGAATGACTCAGACCACGCAGCATTATGATCGAAAGCCAATTCTGTTTATTTCAAAGTGCAAGCCTTTCTTATAGTAACATACAGGGTTAAGGGGATGACACGTTAGGACCGCGTCATCTTACACAGTTATACAGAGCAATTTACAAGGAAAAACTGGAACATGAGATTCTCATAACAATAATTACATGGTCATAACAAACTACCATCTGTGGAGACAACAAGGTCGCTGGACCATCTTATTGATAGAACATTCTTCTGGGCGTGCGGCCAGGGACTTTCTACAAGGCTAACCGGCTAAGGAAAATACAATAGCAAGCATATATTTCTCACTACAGAATGAACCATTATAATAAAAGTATAATCATTACAAAATGGCTGCGGGGAACAAGATGGCTGCCGTCAGGTTCATATTACCCCTAACATACCATCCTTTTATTCTAACAGAATAACATAAAAATAGACAGGCATAGAAAATTAGTAAAGCCTTATATTATGGTAACAGAACTCTATAAAAATACTAAAGAGAAAAATATTCCTATGTCGTGATATACTTTTATAGGCTAATTGTCACTGCATATAGGTACAGTCCCTCCAATACCTTCCATCTATCCTCCAGCCTTCCCAGAACTACCGGTCTACCGGCACAGAGACCCAACCAGCCCCCCATCTACCCCCAAACAACGCTGCATCGTCTATCTCTCCACCTGCATTGCTAGCACCCCCCAATATGTCCAACAGTTCCTTTTTCCACAGTAAAGCATGACATAGCAACAGCACAACTGTCTCTAGGTGGCCTCTGATCACTTTAAGAACAGTCTTTGTCCATTTGAGAGCGCTGCACCTTGACACTTTGCTATAATACAGTTCTCCAACAGTTCATTTGCAGTAGGGGTGCTTATCCACGGTTCTTCCGCAGGGAGATACTGGAAATCTGATGGTTTGTTCATGGGGTAGACAAGGCAGCCAGTGGATACCCATGGCAAGCAAACACTCGAGTCACAGGGAGTCTAGGAAGCAAACAGAAACAGTACAGGATGAGTACACACCACAATACAATCACAATTATGTCCAAATAAAACGTCACTTTCATCCTATGTCATTTAAAATCAAACAAAACATTGTTGATATATAATACAAACTAAATACATTGACATTTCTCAGAGAATAATTTACAACTTCTCTATACACTTTTAAATGATACTTCATGAATACTACGCAAATGAAAACCTGTCAGACTTCATCAAGGGCCTGAATGGTTATGCTAAAACTTATGCTAAGGCCTGCCCTGTAGTAAGAATGGAAAAAAGAAAACAGTCAATAAAAATAAATGAATTTCTTTACACTGTCACTTTGAACTTCTAAAAATAAAAGAACCTCATGTTTCTTTATTCTGGATGGCTGCTATCTATAATGTTTATAATTCTCCAACCATGATCCTAATATTCAACAATCTCATCTGATATAAGCACTACTAGTTTACTAATTATTTTATGCAACCTAAATTCTCTCACACTCCTGTATGAGGAAAGCATACAAACAGAACATCATTTAAAACTACAAGCTCTTTTAAAGGTAAACACATCTTTATGGTAAGAATTACTCTCTTTGACAAACATCAGGAATGACCAAATTCACTTTGCAGATACCATACTAATTAATAAAAGGGAAAAATACATTTGCTTTCATAAACTATAATTATGCTATTCCCTGAACAAACATTTCTCTGTATATTTACTATAAACTTCTAGCTTAGACGTGTCCTCCTTATGTTCTAAAGGGTGACGGGTCTAAAATATTATGCTATGTTGCAGCATTTTCCTTGAACATACTTTCTTATACTCAGTGGGCCATTCAATAGCGTACAATACTGCAAAGTTCACAGTTACATTTATCTAAAGGGTTACTGTGCACTAATACCAATGAAGCATATGATTTCTTAGACCAAATATGATCAATAAAAATAAAACAAATACAAGAGAATACAAAACAAGCAATATAAGGAATTGAGTTAAAACAATACTCCCCTAATTTAATTGGTTGACCCTGTAACAGCATAACAGGACCTCCATATCGAGCGGTAAGGCACAGTCCAGAGAATGATAGTCTTTATGTCCTGAAGACACACATCAGAGGAAACAGTCATGGATTACCCAGAGTCCAGTTCTGGGGCTGGTACCAGCATGCAAAGCAAAGAATGGATCCAAAGATAGTTCAGCAACTTTTTTTACTGCAGTATGGTGGTTAAAACAAGCTTGACAAAAGGTCTTTCATCTTTATCTTTTCTTTCTTTAAAGGTTTACTTGCTTTCAATCTTTAATCTTTTGAAGAGTGCACTTATGGAATTTTGCCTGTACAGATTTTACCTAAATATGGAAACTCAAAAATAATTCAGTTAGTGTGTTTCAATCTCTGAAGACAGCATACTCTCATCCTGCAAATACAAATATGTTAAGAACCACATAGAAAAATAAAACATTTTAGGCATCTGAAATTAACACAATAACATTGTACGAGGAGATTCAAAACGTTTTAGGTTCACCTCCTAAAAACAATCACCCCCATTACATAAAGATATTCATCAATACTCATCAATACTTCCCCCATGTTTGCGTGAAACATCTCATGTGACACGCAAACACAAGATAACAAGAAACTGAACGACAAATCATGCACTCCACTCATGCAGAGACAATTCTCAATAGCAAGCAAAATGAAATACACTTCACAATTCAATATGCTGTCCATACAGCACGCTTCCACACGTAGTCACAAAAGAGAAAAACATAACAAACAAACAGTGAAAACCAATGGTTCTTGTCTTTCACAAAACAAAACATTAGCTGCTGACACAAATTTCAAACAACCACAATTAACTTAGAATGCAACACATATTCTGACATTCACTGGAATGCAACACTCTCAGAACACTACAAACAATTAAAAACATCCACTATGTACAAACACGGCAGATGCACAAGAAACTTCAGTTGCAGATTATACAAATAAAATTGCGCTTATTTGGGAACGATCAGATAACCACGGTAGCCACTGTTAAAGGGACATTGTAGGATAAATGAAAATTTCATTATTCAGATAGGACTTTTAATTTTCACCAACCTTCCTAGATTAAACCAAACATAGGCCTAGATTTAGAGTTCGGCGGTAGCCGTCAAAACCAGCGTTAGAGGCTCCTAACGCTGGTTTTGGCCGCCCGCTGGTATTTGGAGTCAGTGATTAAAGGGTCTAACGCTCACTTTGCAGCCGCGACTTTTCCATACCGCAGATCCCCCTACGCCATTTGCGTAGCCTATCTTTTCAATGGGATCTTTCTAACGCCGGTATTTAGAGTCGTTTCTGCAGTGAGCGTTAGAGCTCTAACGACAATATTCCAGCCGCCTGAAAATAGCAGGAGTTAAGAGCTTTCTGGCTAACGCCGGTTTATAAAGCTCTTAACTACTGTACCCTAAAGTACACTAACACCCATAAACTACCTATGTACCCCTAAACCGAGCTCCCCCCACATCGCCGCCACTCGATTAAAAATTTTAACCCCTAATCTGCCGACCGCCACCTACGTTATACTTATGTACCCCTAATCTGCTGCCCCTAACACCGCCGACCCCTGTATTACATTTATTAACCCCTAACCTGCCCCCCACAACATCGCCGCCAGCTACTTAAAATAATTAACCCCTAATCTTCCGACCGCAAAGCGCCGCCACCTACGTTATCCCTATGTACCCCTAATCTGCTGCCCCTAACACCGCCGACCCCTATATTATATTTATTAACCCCTAATCTGCCCCCCACAACGTCGCCGACACCTGCCTACACTTATTAACCCCTAATCTGCCGAGCGGACCTGAGCGCTACAATAATAAAGTTATTAACCCCTAATCCGTCTCACTAACCCTATCATAAATAGTATTAACCCCTAATCTGCCCTCCCTAACATCGCCGACACCTACCTTCAATTATTAACCCCTAATCTTCCGATCGGAGCTCACCGCTATTCTAATAAATGTATTAACCCCTAAAGCTAAGTCTAACCCTAACACTAACACCCCCCTAACTTAAATATAATTTACATATAACGAAATAAATTAACTATTATTAAATAAATTAATCCTATTTAAAGCTAAATACTTACCTGTAAAATAAATCCTAATATAGCTACAATATAAATTATAATTATATTATAGCTATTTTAGGATTAATATTTATTTTACAGGCAACTTGGTATTTATTTTAACTAGGTACAATAGCTATTAAATAGTTAAGAACTATTTAATAGTTACCTAGTTAAAATAATTACAAATTTACCTGTAAAATAAATCCTAACCTAAGATATAATTAAACCTAACACTACCCTATCAATAAAATAATTAAATAAACTACCTACAATTACCTACAATTAACCTAACACTACACTATCAATAAATTCAATAAACACAATTGCTACAAATAAATACAATTAAATAAACTAGCTAAAGTACAAAAAATAAAAAAGAACTAAGTTACAGAAAATAAAAAAATATTTACAAACATAAGAAAAATATTACAACAATTTTAAACTAATTACACCTACTCTAAGCCCCCTAATAAAATAACAAAGCCCCCCAAAATAAAAAATTCCCTACCCTATTCTAAATTAAAAAAGTTACAAGCTCTTTTACCTTACCAGCCCTGAACAGGGCCCTTTGCGGGGCATGCCCCAAGAAGTTCAGCTCTTTTGCCTGTAAAAAAAAACATACAATACCCCCCCCCCCAACATTACAACCCACCACCCACAAACCCCTAATCTAACCCAAACCCCCCTTAAATAAACCTAACACTAATCCCCTGAAGATCTTCCTACCTTGTCTTCACCATCCAGGTATCACCGATCGGTCCTGGCTCCGATATCTTCATCCAACCCAAGCGGGGGCTAGACATCCACTGAAGAAGTCCAGAAGAGGGTCCAAAGTCTTCCTCCTATCCGGCAAGAAGAGGACATCCGGACCGGCAAACATCTTCTCCAAGCGGCATCTTCGATCTTCTTCCATCCGGTGCGGAGCGGGTCCATCTTGAAGCAGGCGACGCGGATCCATCCTCTTCTTCCGATGTCTCCCGACGAATGACGGTTCCTTTAAGGGACGTCATCCAAGATGGCGTCCCTCGAATTCCGATTGGCTGATAGGATTCTATCAGCCAATCGGAATTAAGGTAGGAATTTTCTGATTGGCTGATGGAATCAGCCAATCAGAATCTAGTTCAATCCGATTGGCTGATCCAATCAGCCAATCAGATTGAGCTCGCATTCTATTGGCTGTTCCGATCAGCCAATAGAATGCGAGCTCAATCTGATTGGCTGATTGGATCGGCCAATCGGATTGAACTAGATTCTGATTGGCTGATTCCATCAGCCAATCAGAATTTTCCTACCTTAATTCCGATTGGCTGATAGAATCCTATCAGCCAATCGGAATTCGAGGGACGCCATCTTGGATGACGTCCCTTAAAGGAACCGTCATTCGTCGGGAGACATCGGAAGAAGAGGATGGATCCGCGTCGCCTGCTTCAAGATGGACCCGCTCCGCACCGGATGGAAGAAGATCGAAGATGCCGCTTGGAGAAGATGTTTGCCCGTCCGGATGTCCTCTTCTTGCCGGATAGGAGGAAGACTTTGGACCCTCTTCTGGACTTCTTCAGTGGATGTCTAGCCCCCGCTTGGGTTGGATGAAGATATCGGAGCCAGGACCGATCGGTGATACCTGGATGGTGAAGACAAGGTAGGAAGATCTTCAGGGGATTAGTGTTAGGTTTATTTAAGGGGGGTTTGGGTTAGATTAGGGGTATGTGGGTGGTGGGTTGTAATGTTGGGGGGGGGGGTATTGTATGTTTTTTTTTACAGGCAAAAGAGCTGAACTTCTTGGGGCATGCCCCGCAAAGGGCCCTCTTCAGGGCTGGTAAGGTAAAAGAGCTTGTAACTTTTTTAATTTAGAATAGGGTAGGGAATTTTTTATTTTGGGGGGCTTTGTTATTTTATTAGGGGGCTTAGAGTAGGTGTAATTAGTTTAAAATTGTTGTAATATTTTTCTTATGTTTGTAAATATTTTTTTATTTTCTGTAACTTAGTTCTTTTTTATTTTTTGTACTTTAGCTAGTTTATTTAATTGTATTTATTTGTAGCAATTGTGTTTATTGAATTTATTGATAGTGTAGTGTTAGGTTAATTGTAGGTAATTGTAGGTAGTTTATTTAATTATTTTATTGATAGGGTAGTGTTAGGTTTAATTATATCTTAGGTTAGGATTTATTTTACAGGTAAATTTGTAATTATTTTAACTAGGTAACTATTAAATAGTTCTTAACTATTTAATAGCTATTGTACCTAGTTAAAATAAATACCAAGTTGCCTGTAAAATAAATATTAATCCTAAAATAGCTATAATATAATTATAATTTATATTGTAGCTATATTAGGATTTATTTTACAGGTAAGTATTTAGCTTTAAATAGGATTAATTTATTTAATAAGAGTTAATTTATTTCGTTATATGTAAATTATATTTAAGTTAGGGGGGTGTTAGTGTTAGGGTTAGACTTAGCTTTAGGGGTTAATACATTTATTAGAATAGCGGTGAGCTCCGATCGGAAGATTAGGGGTTAATAAGTGTAGGTAGGTGTCGGCGACGTTGTGGGGGGCAGATTAGGGGTTAATAAATATAACATAGGGGTCGGCGATGTTAGGGCAGCAGATTAGGGGTACATAGGGATAATGTAAGTTGCGGCGGTTTACGGAGCGGAAGATTAGGGGTTAATAATATAATGCAGGGGTCAGCGATAGCGGGGGCGGCAGATTAGGGGTTAATAAGTGTAAGGTTAGGGGTGTTTAGACTCGGGGTACATGTTAGAGTGTTAGGTGCAGACGTAGGAAGTGTTTTCCCATAGGAAACAATGGGGCTGCGTTAGGAGCTGAACGCTGCTTTTTTGCAGGTGTTAGGTTTTTTTTCAGCTCAAACAGTCCCATTGTTTCCTATGGGGGAATCGTGCACGAGCACGTTTTTGATGCCGGCCGCGTCCGTAAGCAACTCTGGTATCGAGAGTTGCATTTGCGGTAAAAATGCCCTACGCTCCTTTTTTGGAGCCTAACGCAGCATTTGTTTTAACTCTCGATACCAGAGTTAAATTTATGGTGCGGCCAGAAAAAAGCCCGCGGAGCGTTAACAGCCCTTTTACCGCCGAACTCCAAATCTAGGCCATAGGAAGGCTCATATGCTAATTTTTTAAGCCTTTGAGGACTGCCTCTTATCACAGGCTGTATAAATCTCATTACAACCCCAAGAGACAAAATACACGTAAGCCAAATAAATAAAACCAAAACTGTGATCAGATAAATTAGCAAGTTATATAAATGCAGTAGAATCAGATAAAATGTGCATCATTTGTTTTAGGGGTGTTTATTTGTAGACACCTTATAGACCACGGCTTAGCTGTTAAGCAGCAATCAAAGTCATTGCAATAATAGTGGTAGACTAGTTAATAACCAAATAACTAGATATATTTTAAAGTGTCACTGAAATCACTTCATTAAATAATATCTCATTTATTTATTGAACGCAGTGGGGGTTATTTTAAATAACAAAGAGTTATATCCGTGAGATACAGTTTGACAGCCACAGAAATAAAATTATCATTTTTAAGCTATATTCTGTGACAGACTATAATATAAATACTTGTTTCTTTGTAGTGAGCAATTTATAGTTATCATTTTTTATAACATATAACACCAGTACTGCCGCTTTAAATGTAAAGGACAAATCTTTCTCGACAAAGCCAAACAGAGAAACTTTTTTTTTTTAAAGAAAAGCAAAACATGCACAGTGTTATCATTCCTCTCAAAGATAGTAAGGCAAGCTCAAAGTTTCATTTTTACTTAAAGGAGAAACACTGTTTACTGCTTAAAAATATAAAATTCACACTAAAACTTGATAAATGCTAATTAGTTTAACCACAACAAAATTATTGGATTTAGTATTGTGTATAAATTGATATTCACCATTCTGCAGTTGTCCAGCCAAATATTACAACCGTATATAACACAAAAATAAGCTTTCTACAAAAGAATACTAATACAATTTCCCATTAAAATTATTCCCAATGATCCTTATAATAAAAAAATGCATACTGACATTCATGAAATAGCCTAAACAAGCATAAGCAGCATAAGAATGCACTCACAGCGGGATGCAGGCTAATTAAAGGGACATTTTACCCATACGCAAAAATAATCTTTAATTGAAACTGCTAACACAGTGAAATATTCTAGTGTTAGGCTTACAGTAAACCTCATTGTCTTTTATGTAAATATTCCCTTAAATTCTCAGATGTTATATCAGTTTGACTGTATCCCTTTAAATATTTTCTCTCCTGTTTTTCCTCATTTTTTTTTTTTCTGTCCGCTAGTCTCACGGATCCCTACACTAAAATTGTAGACAACTTATCACTTCAGTTTGCATTACAGAGAGAATTAAGTTATGCTGCAAAAAGAAATATCTTCTACCTGAACAGCAGATTTAAAATAAATATATACCAAGAAAGGTCTCTTAAAATATATTTAGCAAACTACTAATACAGTGTTATTGCACTGGTCCTTTAAATAAGAAAATGACAATTTTCTATTGCTCCGTCTACGCACTGAGCTCTGATTTTACAGACAAATATAAGATAATGAGATATTCTTATTATCTAAAATTCAACCCATTGCAATCAACTGTGTTTTGAAAGCATAAAACCAGCTACTTCATAAATATACAAATAAACTTGCAAATGCAATTTCTCCTATATGTTATACTATGCAGCTTGTATAACAAGTCATAGACAATACATTAATAGCAACACCTTGTTACAGTGGACTGTCCCTTTAAGGACTAACCATTCATCATGTAAATCTCATATATATATCCCAACCATAATTTAGGCTGCTTGTATGATTTACCACACAAATTTCACCTCTGTACTGTAGCATGACCTGCAGATTAAT
This sequence comes from Bombina bombina, assembly GCF_027579735.1. Taxonomy (NCBI): domain Eukaryota; kingdom Metazoa; phylum Chordata; class Amphibia; order Anura; family Bombinatoridae; genus Bombina; species Bombina bombina. Next base: position 1,450,172,109 of record NC_069500.1, on the reverse strand, counting down.
TTACTTGCAACAAAAACGGACGCACTTTTAAATAAACTTTCAATTACAGCTTATAACTATATGTCATTAGGAGCACTAACTCAGTGCACAGACCTTACAAATACAACATATGTTAACCCATTAATCATACCAGAAACAGTTTCATATTTACCAGAGCGTGACAAAAAATCACACACACCATCGCACTTTCAAAGCCACTTTCAAAGCCGTTACTTCACTTGCAAAAACAATATCATATCCTTACATGCCGAAAAACAATTATCACTTAAAACTAAAACTGCATATGAATACCACATACTTAAAACATGCTGGTGACTTTAAAATACAGGTATATAAAATAACATTACAAGATATCTTCTAAAAACGTCTGATTTCCCAGCAAGGAAACAGAAAGAAACAGTTTTTTACATACACACACGCTCATTCCATCTCGCATACCAGAGATTCACTCCCTTTTTTCCTTTCTCAGAAAAGCATCTATTTCATAGCGTACGACATACATATATATATATATATATATATATATATATATATATATATATATATATATATATATATATAAAACACTAGATTAACTTTTCACCACGTCCAAAATGTATTTTTTTCCGAAACCCCGCAAAATGGCCATTTTTTGCACGGCTTGAGACAATCATTTTCAAATAATACATTCTGTTTTTTGGTTTAAAGTAAATCTGTTACACTCATACCACAGTGAGAACTTACAGACCATCACACATTATGCATCTCAATATACACAATTTCATTTTTGTTACTGCAAGCAAACAAAAAAAATCTTACAAACGAAGGTGCTGTAACAGGTTTCTTTTCTTTTTTTTTTTCTTCTGATCTATGTGTGCGCTCAGGCACGCTCAGTGGTGGGCCCCCCTTCTTTGCCTGCTACATTCTTTAACACAGAGATTTCTCTATCACACAGCAGTACTCACTGACAGTGTTTTAAAAATATTTCTGTCTTTTGCAGAAACTATTAACTCTCTTTTTCTTTTACCTTATACATGTAATTTTCTCTGTGCATTCTTATCAATAAGCAGTTCCCAATTCTCAACACAATAATAGCCACAATAATAACATGCATAGCCACTTAATATTTTCTACGCACAGCATCATTTTATATAGCAGCAAAAGCAAGCATCAGATATCAACATGAGCTTCAGGTGGGTAACAAAACTCTATTATGGGAATGAATATGGGAAACTTCAACACACGTGAGACTCACTCACTGCCAAGTTGCCCGGGGGACCTTATCTTAAAAAATCCTCCCGTCGACTGGCATACATATATTACTTGCACGCTTATCACAGACAGGACTCACAATACCTGTCGTGTCCCAGCACAGGACTGATTACCTGTCTGGAGGGGTATCACAACTGCCGGCAGGACTATAACCTCCGCAAACCTGCGTCTCAACCACAGGAACCCCTTTAACCCTTTATCATATATTATCAACACCTATTACCAGATTAAATTTAGGTTCAAATTCACAGAAGGAAAGCATGGTAGAAGCACTCATACTTACTCCCTGCGAATCCCACTGTCCTGACGCCAAAACTGTTAGGTGTCCCCCCCCCCCCCCAGGGGGGTAAGTGTCAGTGCAGGCCAAAGCCTGGGGCCTAGTGTACCACCTGAGGCATATGTAGATTATCTGATATAAGGGCCCCTTAGAATGACTCAGACCACGCAGCATTATGATCGAAAGCCAATTCTGTTTATTTCACAGTGCAAGCCTTTCTTATAGTAACATACAGGGTTAAGGGGATGACACGTTAGGACCGCGTCATCTTAACAGTTATACAGAGCAATTTACAAGGAAAAACTGGAACATGAGTGTCTCATAACAATAATTACATGGTCATAACAAACTACCATCTGCGGAGACAACAAGGTCGCTGGACCATCTTATTGATAGAACATTCTTCTGGGCGTGCGGCCAGGGACTTTCTACAAGGCTAACCGGCTAAGGAAAATACAATAGCAAGCATATATTTCTCACTACAGAATGAACCATTATAATAAAAGTATAATCATTACAAAATGGCTGCGGGGAACAAGATGGCTGCCGTCAGGTTCATATTACCCCTAACACATCGAAAATCTGAATCATTGAGAATAACAAATCTAATGTAATTTGTATGCTCCATCAAAATGATGTAAATCATAACTTTGGGTGTGTATATCTTCAATGCAACATTGATGTGTGTCTTTGAACAACAGTAACATATGTTATAATATCTGATCTTAACGTGTACACACATGTTATGTTTTACAGAGATTGATTTAACATGTGTGACGGAGGAGGAAGAGGCTGCCTTGGAGTCTGATGGTATGTGAAATATATCTATCATGTTTCCAACATGTTGCTTTATTTGAAATCATTTTATTGAAGAAATTCAAAGTCTACAGCTTTTGCACTTTAAAAAGGAATATTATTTGTCTGTTCAAATACACTACTGCCCCCTTTCTATATCAGGCAGAATGAAAATATTTTTTTTTTTTTTAAATGTATAATTCATGCCATCATTATGTCACATGCATATTCCAGGCCAAAACACAATAATAATGTTATAATTGTACAGACAGTAATTGATATTCATCTGAGTGCCTATATGCATACCATATCCTCATTTCATAATTGTTTAGAAATTCAAACACACTTCGAAGTATATTGAAAACATAATCAATTTGAAATGCGTTGATTTGATTTCATGATGTATGAGATGTTAATATATATTTTTTTTTTTTCAGATGGATCCGCCACTTCTGGTCATCTGGTTTCCGCCCCTGCCCAGTCCCCTGACCAGTCACAGACCCCTGCCCATGCCCAGACCCCTGCCCATGCCCAGACCACTGCCCAGGCCCAGACCCCTGCCCATGCCCAGACCACTGCCCAGGCCCAGACCCCTGCCCAGGCCCAGACTCCTGCCCATGCCCAGACCCCTGCCGGCCCTTCCCATTTGTCATTTCCTGTCCCTCCCAAAAAACGCCCCTACACCCCCCTTCGCCGCTCTCCCCGTATTATGGCCCGTACAGCTGCCCAGACCCCAACTCACCACTCCCCAGCTGTACGGCCTACCCCAGAGCAGCAGCTCATCCCTCCCCAAGCCAATCCCATCCCTCCCCAACCCAATCCCATCCCTCCCCCCTGTCTCAACCTTCATTGTCCTGGGTGTCGGATTGTCCTTCCCAGGCACAGCTGTAAGTATCATTCAAAATCAACATTATAAGATACTTAAAGGTACACTGAAGGTAAATATTTTCTATTGTGATTCAAATAGAGCATGCAATGTTAATCAAATTTATAATTTACTACTCTTATGAATTATTCTTCATTCTATTGCTATCTTTATTGAAACAAAGAAATGCCTAGAATTAATTTTAAATAGAAAATAATTTTGGACATCATTTCTTTATTGTTGGATGAATGTATCCATCAACCAGCAGGGACAAACAAAGTTGATAAACAAATATGGCCTGCCCTAAAAACCGACATTCTTGCATTCAAAATCTAGCTAGAGAATTCTAGCATTTAAAGAATATGTGTAATTTTTTCATATTTGTAATGTCATGCTCTATCTGAATCAGTCAATTAAATATTTAGGTTCAGTGTCCCTTTAATTTGATATCACTATATATACCAATCACCACTACTTGGATCCAACAATTTATGTACAAATGTTGATACATTATCTCTTGTCTAACCCAGTGGGAATGTAATTTCTTCAGGTTGCTATGTTTACACAGCTTGTCCTCAACGCCAAAATGTTTAAGGATAGGTGTGCCTACCACAGTATAATTAAAATATTTAAATTGCTAATGTAAGTACAATGTAAATCCTTTAAAAAGATTTTATACACTCAAGCTGTATAAGTGGATCATCTAAAACCAATTAAAGGGGACAACATGTTTGAGTAAACTGTCCCTTTAATGATTTCGGTCTGTCTGAATAACATATTTCATGTGTAAAGAATCAATTTAAACTAATTGATGTAAAGAATGATTTGTCTTTATGATGACAATGTATCTTTGCTTATTTTTTCGTCTGTTGTGTAATTATCCTTAATATTTAATTTATTCTTTATTTTAGGCTGTGACTCAGCATGGCTCATGCTAGAAGGTATAGCACGAGTAGAGCAGGCCGTGTTGAGGAACGCAGCTGTCCTGAGAGGGATGAACAACAACATGCAGGCCCAGTTCCGGGTTCAGGACTTGACTCTGCGTGAAATCATGCGATTAACTTTAAGGCCTGAATCTGGAGCTGGACATGCACAGGACGATGAAGAGGATGACTAGTAAGTGGAGGATCTGGAGATGCTCCAAGGTCACAGATAAGAATCCTCTGTCCACATGTTGATGTTTTTTTTTATTGTTGCCATTTGGCCTTGTTACAGAAGCATTAGTTATTTTGTTGTGAAGAAACTTATTTCCCAGCAGCAATGCCTGAACCAGCCAAGCCAGTGCCTAAGAAGGGCTCCAAGAAAACTGTAACAAGTATCATTTCATAAAGGGTTAACTCTGTTCAGTTTTGAGAAAACTATTTTCTGAGGCCGGTTTCCTAGCATATTGTGTACTGTAATTAAGTTTGTGATAAGCATTCACTGCTAGGTGATAAGAAGGACTCAATTGTTTTCTTGTGTGTACTTGTTATCTGCGGTGGCCTGTCCAAGGGCTTTGTCTAAATGTGTGATGGGGGATTTTATGCTTCCCCCCCTGGGAGTGCCCTGTGTGCATGTAACCTAAATAAAAAGCAGGCTGGGCATCCCAGTCCTCAGTTGGTTGTCCCTCAATCGCAGTGTTGACTCGTTTTTGTGGGCAGAAGGGTATCCTAGCTGTACTACAGCTAAGGGGGATTATTCTACATTTGCGAGACTCATATAGAATACTATGGAAAGCAGTTTCTCCCCTCTTCAGCAATAGGAATCCAGGCTACTAAGCGGTCCATCTCTCAGCGAGACTAAGGGTAACCGTAACATTTGGCGGCAGCGGTGGGATTTTTCCTGGATTTCCTAGGAGAGGTACAGAACGGATGGAGAGCGCTTACGAAAAATTGAAGCGTACAACCCTAAAGGATTTACTTGAAAGCAGAGGGGGGTACGCCAGCAACCGGCCGAGGAGAGAGCTGATCGCAGAATTGACCGAACTGGATCAGAGCTTCACAATGGCGGAAACACCGGCCACGATTAGTGACGAAAAAACCAGGATTGTTCGGGAGAGGCTCTCACTGTACGGGCCGAACCCCTCCATGGAATTGGTACAGCAGTTGATGGCGGAAGCGGACAAGGATATACGAGAGACTCGAGCCCACGAACTCAACCTAGCGAACGCACACCGCAATGCTGAAGCCCCGCAGGTAATCATCCCTGTCGAAAATGCTGGGAGGCCCAAGATACCCTATGCGGCATTTCGACCCTTCCTAGAGAGCGAGACAGGGATTGATGAATATTTGGCGGACTTCGAAAGGCAATGTTCCCTGCACCAGATTCCCAACAGGGAGTGGCCCACGATATTGTCTGGGAAACTATCCGGGCGAGCCCTGGAAGCCTTTCGTACTCTGGGTGCTGAGGAAGTGACACAGTATGAGCTAGTTAAGGAGACACTGTTGCGACGGTACGCAGTAACTCCGGACGCGTATCGCCGACAGTTTCGGGGCACGAAAAAGAAGCCTAACGATACCCATATGGAATGGGCGCACCGAATGCGGAGAGCGGCAAATCACTGGATGAGCGGAAGTAAAGCGGTGACTGGTGAGGAAATTTTACAATTGTTTCTCTTAGAACATTTTTATAATGGCATGGAACAGCAAGGGAAGGAATGGCTGCGAGACAGGCGACCTTCTACCTTAGAAGAAGCAGCCAAATTGGCCGATGAACATTATGACTCCCGTCTTCACGAACCCAGAGAGGTTTACCGTGCACCCCCTCGTGCTGAATTCCGAGCCCCGGTGCCCGCAGGGCCCGCCCGACACTCAGGACCACCCAATAACAGCTCTGAGCGTCCCAGACCGACTTGCCACCGATGCAAGCAACCAGGGCATTTCATGGCTAGCTGCCCCCTTAATACGCACCAGACACCCAGGAATTACAATTACCCCTCTGGGGCATATCGTCCGGCCCGGACCCTCTGTGTTAACCAAGAGGCCCCTATGGAGGAATATTTGGGGCCGCTTCACGAGGCGGACCCTGTATATGCTGCCTCAGATAACCGCCAGCACCATCGGCAGAAGGTATGGCTCGAGGGGCGATCTACCGAGGGATTGAGAGACACAGGGGCTACTATCACGCTGGTACAGAGTCATTTGATGCCGGAGCACAAGCGATCTGGACAGACTGTGGCCATTAGAGTGGCGGGGGGGGATGTGTACAAAATTCCAACAGCTAAAGTGCATCTTGATTGGGGAGCGGGAAAGGGGGCTGTGAACGTGGGCATAATGGATAATTTACCTGCCGAAGTACTACTGGGCAATGATTTGGGCCCCATGACTTCTGCCTATGCTCCAGTATGCAACAACGAGGCAGACCCAGTGACTACACGGGCCCAAGCCCGGACGGAGCGAGAACTCTCACCAGTGCGGGAGACACAGGTAAGACCTACCCCGACATTGCCTGACATGTTAGGCCCCATACCCTGGGACACCCCAGATGCTTTCGAGACAGAGTCTAAGACTGACCCGACCTTACAAAAGTACCGGAAACGAGCAGAGACCGGAGGGGGCGGGGCAGATAATGAAACATTCTTATGGGAAAAAGGGAAACTATACCGCTGGACAGAGAAAAGGGGACAGCGTAGGCGACAGCTGGTAGTGCCCCACAAATACCGTCAAGAAATCCTCAAGATAGGCCATGACATCCCCTTAGCAGGCCACCTAGCTGTAACCCGTACCCTACACCGCATTACTCACACGTTCTTTTGGCCAGGGGTACACGCTGACGTTAGAACTTACTGTAACACCTGCGATGTGTGTCAACGAGTAGGAAGGCGAGGCGATCACCCTAAAGCCCATCTAGTAAATATGCCCATTGTAGAGGAACCCTTCAGCCGGGTTGCTATTGACCTAGTGGGACCACTGGCTACCCCTAGTCCCTCCGGTAAGCGCTACATTCTTACCGTAGTGGACTACGCTACCAGGTACCCAGAGGCTGTCGCCCTATCCAACATACAAGCGGATACGGTAGCGAATGCACTAGTACAGGTGTTCTCCCGGGTAGGATTTCCAAAAGAAATCCTATCCGACCGAGGCACCCAATTTACGGCTGAATTGACCCAACAACTCTGGCAGGTTTGCAAAATTAAGTCCCTCCTGAGCTCCCCATACCACCCCCAGACGAACGGGCTGTGTGAGAGGTTCAATGGGACCCTCAAGCAAATGCTCAAGACGTTCACTCAGGAATACCGAGACTGGGAACGCTTCCTGCCGCACCTCCTTTTTGCTTATCGGGAGGTGCCCCAGGAAACGACAGGGTTCTCTCCCTTCGAGTTGCTCTACGGAAGAAAGGTACGGGGACCCCTAAACCTGATCCGGGAGCACTGGGAGGGAGAGATGGAGACTGACGGTGTCCCCATTGTGCCATACGTGCTGGAACTCAGGGACCGAATGGAGCAATTAGCCAAATCCGTGCGGGCTAATCTCCAGTCGGCCCAGAGAAGACAGAAAGTATGGTACGATCGGGGGGCCCGAAAGAGAATCTTTACCATAGGACAAAAGGTGTTAGTACTTAAGCCGGTGAAGACAGACAAATTGCAGGCGTCCTGGCAGGGCCCCTACCAGATCGCAGAGAAAAGGGGAGACACCACTTATGTGATAGCTAGCTGCCACGACAACAATCTTAGAAAGACATTCCATGTAAACATGCTCAAGGAATATTTTGAGCGACCAGAGAACGTGACGGCCGTATGTTGTTCCCCTCAGGAAGGCCCCGACAGTCTACCCATTCCAGACCTATTAGAAAAGAGTCTCCCCACAGGTATAGTGGCTCAGGTTCAGATAGGAGACCGACTTAGCCCCACTGAAAGGGAGCAGCTCAACCAACTCCTACAGTCCAAACACCTCACCTTCTCCCCGAAGCCAGGGTACACTACTTTAACCACCCACCAGGTAGATACTCCGGGACAAGCTCCCTTGCGCCAGGCTCCGTACCGAATCCCCGAAGCAGTTAGGATAGGAATGAAGAAGGAGATCGATGAGATGCTCCAACTCAGGGTAATTGAGCCCTCCGATAGTCCCTGGGCCTCCCCAGTTGTCTTGGTGCCCAAGAAAGATGGGACCACCCGGTTCTGCGTAGACTATCGGAGGCTCAATGAAAAGACCGTGACGGACGCTTACCCTATGCCCAGGGTAGACGAGCTACTCGATCGTATAGCCAGGGGAAATTACCTGACCACTATTGACCTCTGCAAAGGTTACTGGCAGATTCCCCTGGCCCCGGAGGCTATCCCCAAGTCGGCATTCGTCACCCCATTCGGCTTATATCAGTTTAGGGTAATGCCGTTTGGGATGAAGAATGCCCCAGCTACATTCCAGCGCTTGGTGGATAGGCTCCTGGATGGCTTCCAGAGTTTTGCTTGCGCCTACCTGGACGACATAGCGATCCACAGTGAGTCATGGGAGGACCACTTAGCTCACATAGGAATGGTTCTGGATCAGATCCGGGCTGCTGGCCTGACTCTGAAGCCAGAAAAATGCCACTTTGGGATGGCCGAGGTACAGTACCTGGGTCACCAGGTGGGGTGTGGAAAGCAGCGACCAGAGCCGGCCAAGATAGAAGCTGTCGCCAATTGGCCCACCCCCATCACTAAGACTCAGGTCCTAGCCTTCCTGGGCACGGCAGGGTACTATAGACGGTTCGTACCAGACTACAGCACACTTGCCAAACCCCTGACTGACTTGACCAAGAAGAACTTACCTCGACAGGTCCTGTGGTCTCCCCACTGTGAAACGGCTTTCCAGGCTCTCAAAAATGCTCTAATTAACGCTCCTGTCTTGGCGGCTCCAGCCCTTAACAAACGTTTTATCGTCCACACAGATGCTTCCATGTTCGGGCTGGGAGCCGTCCTCAGCCAAGTAGGCGAAGATGGAGGGGAGCATCCAGTTGCCTACATCAGCCGGAAGCTCCTGCCCCGCGAAGTCAGCTATGCAGCGGTCGAAAAGGAGTGTTTGGCTTTGGTGTGGGCATTAAAGAAATTGACTCCCTATTTATATGGGCAGGAGTTCACTCTGGTCACCGACCATAACCCGTTGGTGTGGCTGAACCGGGTCTCTGGAGATAATGGCAGGCTATTACGTTGGAGTTTATCGTTGCAACCCTTCAATTTCACCATTACTTACAGACCTGGGAAACAGAATGGCAACGCCGACGGGTTGTCCAGACAAACCGACCTCAGCCCCGCATAACCAGCGGTCTGGACAGCCTTAGTCTGCCCCGAAAAGGGGTCAGACCGTGTCTGCCAGAGTGTTCCACAGAAAGGGAGCACTGTTACAGAAGCATTAGTTATTTTGTTGTGAAGAAACTTATTTCCCAGCAGCAATGCCTGAACCAGCCAAGCCAGCGCCTAAGAAGGGCTCCAAGAAAACTGTAACAAGTATCATTTCATAAAGGGTTAACTCTGTTCAGTTTTGAGAAAACTATTTTCTGAGGCAGGTTTCCTAGCATATTGTGTACTGTAATTAAGTTTGTGATAAGCATTCACTGCTAGGTGATAAGAAGGACTCAATTGTTTTCTTGTGTGTACTTGTTATCTGCGGTGGCCTGTCCAAGGGCTTTGTCTAAATGTGTGATGGGGGATTTTATGCTTCCCCCCCTGGGAGTGCCCTGTGTGCATGTAACCTAAATAAAAAGCAGGCTGGGCATCCCAGTCCTCAGTTCTTGGTTGTCCCTCAATCGCAGCGTTGACTCGTTTTTGTGGGCAGAAGGGTATCCTAGCTGTACTACAGCTAAGGGGGATTATTCTACATTTGCGAGACTCATATAGAATACTATGGAAAGCAGTTTCTCCCCTCTTCAGCAATAGGAATCCAGGCTACTAAGCGGTCCATCTCTCAGCGAGACTAAGGGTAACCGTAACAGGCCTTTTTCAAAGTTTATTGTTGTGCCTGTTGCACTCTTTTACCTTGTCATATGTCTCCAATGGGGCTATGGTGGCCCTTGGCAACTCTCTTCATGGACTGTGATGCACTCTGTTACCTTGTCATATGTCTCCAATGGGGCTATGGTGGCCCTTGGCAACTCTCTTCATGGACTGTAATGCACTCTGTTACCTTGTCATATGTCTCCAATGGGGCTATGGTGGCCCTTGGCAAATCTCTTCATGGACTGTGATGCACTCTGTTACCTTGTCATATGTCTCCAATGGGGCTATGGTGGCCCTTGGCAACTCTCTTCATGGAATGTGATGCACTCTGTTACCTTGTCATATGTCTCCAATGGGGCTATGGTGGCCCTTGGCAACTCTCTTCATGGACTGTGATGCACTCTTTTACCTTGTCATATGTCTCCAATGGAGCTATGCTGGCCCTTGGTAACTCTCTTCATGGACTGTGATGCACTCTTTTACCTTGTCATATGTCTCCAATGGGGCTATGCTGGCCCTTGGTAACTCTCTTCATGGACTGTGATGCACTCTGTTACCTTGTCATATGTCTCCAATGGGGCTATGGTGGCCCTTGGCAACTCTCTTCATGGACTGTGATGCACTCTGTTACCTTGTCATATGTCTCCAATGGGGCTATGGTGGCCCTTGGCAACTCTCTTCATGGACTGTGATGCACTCTGTTACCTTGTCATATGTCTCCAATGGGGCTATGGTGGCCCTTGGCAACTCTCTTCATGGACTGTGATGCACTCTGTTACCTTGTCATATGTCTCCAATGGGGCTATGGTGGCCCTTGGCAACTCTCTTCATGGACTGTGATGCACTCTTTTACCTTGTCATATGTCTCCAATGGGGCTATGCTGGCCCTTGGTAACTCTCTTCATGGACTGTGATGCACTCTGTTACCTTGTCATATGTCTCCAATGGGGCTATGGTGGCCCTTGGCAACTCTCTTCATGGACTGTGATGCACTCTGTTACCTTGTCATATGTCTCCAATGGGGCTATGGTGGCCCTTGGCAACTCTCTTCATGGACTGTGATGCACTCTGTTACCTTGTCATATGTCTCCAATGGGGCTATGGTGGCCCTTGGCAACTCTCTTCATGGACTGTGATGCACTCTGTTACCTTGTCATATGTCTCCAATGGGGCTATGGTGGTCCTTGGCAACTCTCTTCATGGACTGTGATGCACTCTGTTACCTTGTCATATGGCTCAAATATTCCTTATTTTTACAAGATTATTTCTAAACGTTGTTAATGTTTTCTTACATACTAATAAAAGACATGTCATTGCATGATTTTTTGTCCTCATTCTTCATGTTATTTTTTGAAAGCTCTAGTTTAGCTTGTTGATCCTTAAAGGGACCTACCAAAAATATTTTTTTTACAAAAATCATATATGTAAGACAATTGTAAATGACTTTAAGATTAACATCTCCAATGTAATCTTATTATTTGTCTTTATATATTTTTCTCTTAGCTTTATCATTGCATGATTATGATTAGCATAGTAATTGTTTTATATATGTATATATAGATTGTTATTTGTGTATATATGTATATTTCAATTTTCACATCCATGTGTGTATTTAGAAACTCTGCATGAATTGATGCACCTTTAACAAATGATCTGAGGATTGATACAATGATATAATCCCTGTAAAGTGTTCATTTTATTGAAATAGTATTGTCTATGTGTATCCTCTTTTTAAAAACAAAATCATGTCCCTTTAAGTGATGGTGAGCACAATTGTTAATGAATGTATTTCCATTTCTAAAGCGTTTTTGTCCTTTTTACATGAACAAGGACATATAATCTTATTAATAAACAATCTTATTGTAATGTTGACAGCACATGTATTTCATTTTCAATTCTATCTTATTGTAAAAGTGTAACCAAATAAATCTCTGTGTGTAATGCAAATATTTTAGATGATGAATATTTTTTAACAAATATGTTAACAAAATACTTCTCCTCCCATATATGGCTATAGGTAGGCTGACCATATTTAAACTTGAATAAATGACACGTTTAATCAATCCATGTATAATTATTGTTATTCCAAAACAATCAAAACATATATTAAAACATCAATGGCATATGTATTTCTCATGTGTATCTTTTAAATGTTAAAGATATACACCATAGCTATAGTTCAAGGGACAGTCAAGTCCGAAAAGATGATTCATGATTTGGTGACATTCCTAGATAGCAATCTAGACACATACTAGTTCCTAAAATATAAATACGTTTCTTAGTGATATGCCAAGCTGTCAACTGAGTCCTTGTATTGGCTGCGGTTTTTCAGCGATCTCGGATGCGCCATGTTGCTTAAGACGTCACCTGCCAGGCTGTCCAATGATTCCTTGTATTGACTGACGTTCTTACGTGATCAAGAATGTGCCTTTTATTGGATGGCGTTTTGACGCGATCAAGGATGCGCCTTTTTTTTGGGGCGTTCTTACGTGATCAAGAATGTTCCTTTTATTAGATGGCGTTCTTACGTGATCAAGGAAGCGCCATGTTAAGACGTCACATGCAAAGGTAAAAAACCGTCTGATTGGATTACGTAGTCCCGCAATATTTGTTTGTGCACGTTAAACACGTTTGTGACTGCAGCCAATTTTAAAAACCTTGCGAATATGTATTATTTGCATCATGTTACATTGTTGACCCGTAGCTGATAAAGACCACCACATTCTCTTTTGCTGGATGTCTGGTTGAATAAACGAACGAAAGCAAAATGTTTTCATGCATATGATATTTCGAGGCAAGTGCAAATCTCTATAGTCCATGTTGTTTAATATGTTTGTCAACAATGTTCCTTTTTCAGAAAAATGACTGTTGTGTTTAATGTTAAAGATATCTAATTAATAAATATGCGCTATTGTGTTAGAATAAAGTAATCAATATGCATTTAGCTTTATCATATGCTAAATATATGATGCCGACTTCTTCTAAATGTAATTTCGTTGTATATTTTATTAAAGGTTCATTAGACACTCACATTATAAATGAAATCTTTTAATTTGGTCTCTAGTTAGATGGTCCATTGTTTAACAAATACACGTTTCATTTTGCTTCTGTTCAAATAAAATGTAATTAATTATCAGACTCCTCGCCAAGCCTCTAAGTTTCATGTGAGTACCATCTCCAGCTTTCTCCTGTTTTGTGTATGATGGTGTATTGTCTTGTTTTACGGTTGTAATGGGGGTTCATCTATATTTTCAATAGAGCTAACCCGATTTTCTTTGAAAGTGTTTGAAGCTTTGTAATATTGATATCAGTATATGTTAATCTTGTTGTTTGTAGTAGTGTCTATTACATACAGTTCTGTTAAAAATATAGTATACTGTCCCTTTAATGCAAATGTTGATTTTTGTATCATGTATGAGTGCCACATTGTTTAATCTTCAAATATATTATTGTTAGCATATTTTCACCCCCCACTCCTAAAAGGACTTTAAACCATATTCATTGTTAAAACAAATGTCTTTCTAAAAAAAAATTAACACAATAATGTCTCTTTAAGAAAATAGACTTTATTTAACACGTCAATATAAATCTGATTTCAATATTTATTGTTTGAACAAGTACATGTAGATATACCAACAAGCTTCAAATATATGTTAGCATATGTAATTTTGTTAAAGGGACAGTTTAGAAAACAAATAATGTTTTGCATTATTCTAAAAGTCAATTTTGTAATATCAATGATATCAAATGTTTCTCACCAATTAATCATTTGTCTGTGTTTATTTAAATTTGCTAGCTAAACCTATGAGGTTCGTGTGCTCATTTCTTCGAGCTTGAAGAGTGCATGTAATCATTATGCAATTTGACCACTAGAGGGCATTTGGATAGTATTTGTATATGTAAAACCTTGTGCTCATACAGCATATTATTTACCATGTATTGATCATTGATATCTAAAATGTTGTTATGTCAGAACAACAAATAAGTGGTCATTTTTCATAGTCATAGATACAAGGTTAAGCACATAAGTCACACGTATTTCTCCATGTTTTGTTGTTTCCAACTTGATAATGCGTAATACAGTGTTTTCTTTGTAATCAATAATTTTCTGACTGTCCCTTTAAGCTGTGTTATTGGCATTCAAACAGTAATATGCCATCATGGATAATTGTAATGGTAATTTTGTTTGCGATTCGGGAAACAGTTTGTACATCACATCACAGAAACCAATCAATATCATGAACAAGGATAGGTATGTGATGATGTGGTTTTCACACACTTATAACCCACACTCTGCAAACAATCTGCCTCCATGGACCCGGTCCCATAGAAGTAGATTATATACAGAGTGTGGTCCACAAGTGTATGAAAACCACATCATCACATACCTATCCATTACACATTAAATAAAAAAAAACATTAAAGATGAAAATAAATACTTACTTCCTCTTCCTTCCCCTCTTCCCACGGGGCTGAGGCTCTGGGAGGGGCAACTGCCGACTCCGAAGAGTTCTCCTTGGAGATGTTGTGGGAAGAGTGGAAGGAAGAGTACTGGGACGACCAAGGTGAGGAGGAGAAGATGGCTGAGGAGGAGAAGATGGCTGAGGAGGAGAAGATGGCTGAGGAGGAGAAGATGGCTGAAGAGGAGGAGATGGATGAAGAGGAGGAGATGGCTGAAGAGGAGGAGATGGCTGAAGAGGAGGAGATGGCTGAAGAGGAGGAGATGGCTGAAGAGGAGTAGATGGGCCGGCAGGAGGAGTTGGGCCAGCAGCAGGAGGCCCAGCAGCAAGAGGCCCAGCAGCAGGAGGCCCAGCAGCAGGAGGCCCAGCAGCAGGAGGCGGACCAGGAGGCAGACCAGCATGCGCCTCCCGGAAAAAATTGAACATCTCTTGGTGCAGATTAATGATTCTGTTTTGGCCTTGTTCGATTCTATTAAGTATGTTTATTATTTGGTTTTGGACTTCAATTATTTGATTTTGTCCATCAATAATTCGAGTTCGGCCTTCGATATTTTGTATCCGGGAGTTACGCATCTGGTCTATGTAGAACCCGCACCTCCGCTATTTCCTCTTGTTGTGCTTGGCGGGGTACCCGTGCACGGCGGTGTGCAGGTCCTTGAGGGTCCTCTGGTTCCGCGGGCTCCTCCTCTGCTTCCGAGGCCTCTTCATCAGCTTCAGTGCGCTCTTCGTCACGGGGGGCCTCTTCCCTCCAAAGTGGAAATTCCTCCCCACCACTCTCATCCCGGGGAGATGGATGAGGCTGTGTTTCTTGTGCTGCCTCCTCCCCAGACTCTGTATATTAGAAAAAAGAAAAAAAAATGTATATATTAGCATATTTGCAAATCAAGCTTTAAATGACTTAGCTTACGATACAATTACAAATGCAGAATCATTAATCCACTTTGAAATCTAACAATCAATACGATTTCCGCATTTTCTAAACCGTGTTTGTGATATCTCTGGTCAATCTGAATGTTTTCGCGTTTGTTTTCAGTCTGTTTAAATGCACACCTAACCTATAGCCTAGATACTGATGTAACCGCAAAGTAATTGTGAATGCGTGTAAACAACGTTATAGCATTAATCTGATCCTTAAAGGGACATGAAACCCAATGTTTTATCTTTCATGATTTAGAAGCATACATTTATAATAAACTTTCTAATGTACTTTTCTTATCTAATTAGCTTCATTCTCTGGATATTCTTTGCTGAAAAGCATATCTAAATATGCTTATAAGATGCTGATTGTTAGCTGAATATAGCTGCCTCCTGTGATTGTTTCACCGTGTGCATGGCTATTTCTTCATTAAAATATATCTCAAGAAGGATTCAAATTAGGTAATATAAGTACATTTGAATGTTTTGTCAAATTGTATTCGCTACCTCAACCATGAAAGTAAAGGTTTGCGTATAGTGTCCCTTGAAATACATTCGTATGTGAATTTATTGTTCAATGAGCTTACCGTCAGATGAGAGTGGCAGGTTCCCGGTATCAATTCCTCCGATACCGACTATATCCACCTCGGAGATGCTGGGCCGCAACATTTCCTCCCATCGGCAGTACTCTATTTCCAGGGCAGGTCCGCCACCGGTTCCTGCGGCATGTTGGGCCTCCAGGCTTAACTTTTTCTTGAGATCCATCTTACAGTCCCGGTAGCGATGCTTTATCGAATCCAGATCTCTGTTCCGGCCACCCACTGCATTGACTGCATTTCTTATCTCATTCCAGAGCCTCCTCTTGTCAGTCGGGGTAGTCTTCTGGTGCTGCAGCCTCCTATACCTGGCCATATAGGCCTCTACGAGGGCCTCCTTCTCCTCCATCGAAAACCTCGCCTCCCTAGTCGCCTTGGCCTTCCCCTGTGACGATGCCCTCTGTTTCCCGGACTGTGAAGCCCTACTCTGTCCGCCACTGGGCCCAGCCACTTGTTCATCTTGAACCAAGTGGCTGGGTCCACCCACCGCTTCCACCCCCGCTTCCTGCCCCCCTTCCTGCCCCCCTTCCTGCCCTGTTCCTCTCCCCCTCCCTCTCCTCCCCCCTCTACCTCTCCCCTGCCTGGCCTCCATCTGTTCCCTAAACTAAACCCCAAATAATCAAACAAAAAGTGAGTGTGATGAAATGAAAGGGGGTCAAAATAAAGAACTAAAAAGACAAAAAAAGTGCTGAAAGTGTGAGAGGGATGTAAAAAAACAAAGAGGGTAAGGAGTATTTAAATAAACCAAAAGAAGAAGAAGACTAAAAGGAGGATATGTAAACTAAATGTAACTAGGGGATGGGTATGGGATGGGTATGGGGTATGGGATAAGAGTAAATGGGATTACAGGGAATGGGACTACAGGGAATGGGGTATGGAGTGTAGTATGAGGGGGTAGGGGGTATGGAGTGTATGGAGTGTTATTGATAAGTGTATGTATGTATTGAATGTGTTTGCGTGTAAATGTGTTACGTGTACAGAAAAATCACTCGCTCGCTAACTCACACTACTACTAATTCTCACTAACACACTACTACTAATTCTCACTAACAAACACTCCCACTAACTCTCACTAACTACCACTAACTCACGCTCCCACTAACAACTCTCACTAACAACTCCCACTCCCACTAACTCACTCACGCTCCCACTAACAGACTCTCTCCCAGTCCCACTAACTCCCACTAACTCACTCACGATAACACTAACAACTGACTCTCTCACGCTAACACTAACTCACTCACAATAATGCACCAACTCTCTAATCTTAAACCTCCAATCTCCAAAGACCCACCAGCAACACAGTCAAAGAAGCCCTGCTTGTGTGGTGCTTATATACCTTGTGTAAATGTTTAATGATGTACCAATTTCCGTTGTAAATTGTGTTCAGGTGTGCTTTATTAGCAATTAATATTAGTGCAATGTGTATTAGTTGTGTGAATTTGCGCATGCTCATTTTGAGTTAGTATTTGTGGAATGTGTAGAATGCGATGATGTCATAGTGGTCGTTTTCTCTAACATTGTCCAATAGTATTCTTTTTAAATGTGAATTTGCGATGGTGTGTTATTAGTGAAGTGTTGTATATGTATGTTTGTCCTAATATATAGTGATATTGAATGCGATTATTTTTCTAGTGTATGTATATATTTTTTATTCCTTGTTGTTATTTTGCGAATTTCCGCATCTTAAAGTATATGCGTATTCCCCGTATTAAATTTTATTAAAAATCCCCCCGTTTGTGAATGTGTAATGCTTGTGTGCTTTGTTGATTGATTGTTGTAGTGACATTTGCGGCGTGTTGTTGTGCATGATGTGGTATGCGTCATATGACCGAGCTGTGCGTATTCTCGCGAGATCGAGTGTTAGGTGAAAAAAGCTATTTTTTTGCTTTTCCATTGATCTCTATGGGAGACTGTCTAACGCGGGCAGGATTCCGCGTGTGACATACACGCGTTAGGAGCATCGTTAGATGGTCTTTTTTGTACTCGAAATACCGGAGTCAAACAATGCCGTGCGTTAGACATAAAACACGCGTGGCGTTAGCAACCCATCTACCGCCGAACTCCAAATTTAGCCATTTGGGTTTATTTTATAGGTAAGTATTTAGTTTTAAATAGGAATAATGGAGTGACTGATTGTAATTTTATTTAGATTTATTTTAATTATATTTCAATTAGGGGGTGTTAGGGTTAGGGTTAGGGGTTAATACATTTAATATAGTGGCGGCGACGTTGGGGGATGGCAGATTAGGGGTTAATAAATGTAGGTAGGTTGTAGGTAGGACTTATAGTGCATACAGTGAGTGACTTATAGTGCATACAGTGAGTGACTAATAGTGCATACAATTAGTGACTTATAGTGCACACAGTGAGTGACTTATAGTGCACACAGTGAGCGACTTATAGTGCACACAGTGAGTGACTTATAGTGCATACAGTGAGTGACTTATAGTGCACACAGTGAGTGACTTATAGTGCATACAGTGAGTGACTTATAGTGCATACAGTGAGTGACTTATAGTGCATACAGTGAGTGACTTATAGTGCATACAGTGAGTGACTTATAGTGCATACAGTGAGTGACTTATAGTGCATACAGTTAGTGACTTATAGTGCACATAGTGAGTGACTTATAGAGCAAACAATGAATGTTACGGTTACCCTTAGTCTCGCTGAGAGATGGACCGCTTAGTAGCCTGGATCCCTATTGCTAAAGAGGGGAGAAGCTGCTTTCCATAGTATTCTATGAGTCTCGCAAATATAGAATAATCTCCCTTAGCTGCAGTACCGCTAGGATACCCTTCTGCCCACAAAAACGAGTCAACGCTGCGATTGAGGGTCAAACAAGAACTCAGGACTGGGATGCCCAGCCTGCTTTTTATTAAGGTTACATGCACACAGGGCACTCCCAGGGGGAGAGGGGGGGAAGCACAAAATCCCCCATCACACATTTAGATAGAGAGCACTGTCCTTTGACAGGCCACAATAGGATTACAGTACTTAAGATAACAAGTTTACAAGTTCATCTTATCAATTAGCAGTCTGGCTCCAGAGGTGATTAGACAATAGTTTCTAAAAGCTGAAAAAAAAGAGTTAACTCTTTATGAAATACTTGTTACGGTTTTCTTGGAGCCCTTCTTAGGCGCTGGCTTGCTGGTTCAGGCATTGCTGCTGGGAAATAAGCTCTTCACAACAAAATAACTAATGCTTCTGTAACAGTGCTCCCTTTCTGTGGAACACTCTGGCAGACACGGTCTGACCCCTTTTCGGGGCAGACTAAGGCTGTCCAGACCGCTGGTTATGCAGGGCTGAGGTCGGTTTGTCTGGACAACCCGTCGGCGTTGCCATTCTGTTTCCCAGGTCTGTAAGTAATGGTGAAATTGAAGGGTTGCAACGATAAGCTCCAACGTAATAGCCTGCCGTTATCTCCAGAGACTCGGTTCAGCCACACCAACGGGTTATGGTCGGTGACCAGAGTGAACTCCTGACCATATAAATAGGGAGTCAATTTCTTTAATGCCCACACCAAAGCCAAACACTCCTTTTCGACCGCTGCATAGCTGACTTCGCGGGGCAGGAGCTTCCGGCTGATGTAGGCAACTGGATGCTCCCCTCCATCTTCGCCTACTTGGCTGAGGACGGCTCCCAGCCCGAACATGGAAGCATCTGTATGGACGATAAAACGTTTGTTAAGGGCTGGGGCCGCCAAGACAGGAGCGTTAATTAGAGCATTTTTGAGAGCCTGGAAAGCCGTTTCACAGTGGGGAGACCACAGGACCTGTCGAGGTAAGTTCTTCTTGGTCAAGTCAGTCAGGGGTTTGGCAAGTGTGCTGTAGTCTGGTACGAACCGTCTATAGTACCCTGCCGTGCCCAGGAAGGCTAGGACCTGAGTCTTAGTGATGGGGGTGGGCCAATTGGCGACAGCTTCTATTTTGGCCGGCTCTGGTCGCTGCTTTCCACACCCCACCCGGTGACCCAGGTACTGTACCTCGGCCATCCCAAAGTGGCATTTTTCTGGCTTCAGAGTCAGGCCAGCAGCCCGGATCTGATCCAGAACCATTCCCACATGAGCTAAGTGGTCCTCCCAGGACTCACTGTGGATCGCTATGTCGTCCAGGTAGGCGCAAGCAAAACTCTGGAAGCCATCCAGGAGCCTATCCACCAAGCGCTGGAATGTAGCTGGGGCATTCTTCATCCCAAACGGCATTACCCTAAACTGATATAAGCCGAATGGGGTGACGAATGCCGACTTGGGGATAGCCTCCGGGGCCAGGGGAATCTGCCAGTAACCTTTGCAGAGGTCAATAGTGGTCAGGTAATTTCCCCTGGCTATACGATCGAGTAGCTCGTCTACCCTGGGCATAGGGTAAGCGTCCGTCACGGTATTTTCATTGAGCCTCCGATAGTCTACGCAGAACCGGGTGGTCCCATCTTTCTTGGGCACCAAGACAACTGGGGAGGCCCAGGGACTATCGGAGGGCTCAATTACCCTGAGCTGGAGCATCTCATCGATCTCCTTCTTCATTCCTGTCCTAACTGCTTCGGGGATTCGGTACGGAGCCTGGCGCAAGGGAGCTTGTCCCGGAGTATCTACCTGGTGGGTGGTTAAAGTAGTGTACCCTGGCTTCGGGGAGAAGGTGAGGTGTTTAGACTGGAGGAGTTGGTTGAGCTGCTCCCTTTCAGTGGGGCTAAGTCGGTCCCCTATCTGAACCTGCGCCACTATACCTGTGGGGAGGCTCTTTTCTAATAGGTCTGGAATGGGTAAACTGTCGGGGTCTTCCTGAGGGGAACAACATACGGCCGTCACGTTCTCTGGTCGCTCAAAATATTCCTTGAGCATGTTTACATGGAATGTCTTTCTAAGATTGTTGTCATGGCAGCTAGCTATCACATAAGTGGTGTCTCCCCTTTTCTCTACGATCTGGTAGGGACCCTGCCAGGACGCCTGCAATTTGTCTGTCTTCACCGGCTTAAGTACTAACACCTTTTGTCCTATGGTGAAGATTCTCTTTCGGGCCCCCCGATCGTACCATACTTTCTGTCTTCTCTGGGCCAACTGGAGATTAGCCCGCACGGATTTGGCTAATTGCTCCATTCAGTCCCTGAGTTCCAGCACGTATGGCACAATGGGGACACCGTCAGCCTCCATCTCTCCCTCCCAGTGCTCCCGGATCAGGTTTAGGGGTCCCCGTACCTTTCTTCCGTAGAGCAACTCGAAGGGAGAGAACCCTGTCGTTTCCTGGGGCACCTCCCGATAAGCAAATAGGAGGTGCGGCAGGAAGCGTTCCCAGTCTCGGTATTCCTGAGTGAAC
Organism: Bombina bombina; assembly: GCF_027579735.1. Taxonomy (NCBI): domain Eukaryota; kingdom Metazoa; phylum Chordata; class Amphibia; order Anura; family Bombinatoridae; genus Bombina; species Bombina bombina. The sequence continues at coordinate 1,450,150,749 of NC_069500.1, read as the reverse complement.
GTCTTGAGCATTTGCTTGAGGGTCCCATTGAACCTCTCACACAGCCCGTTCGTCTGGGGGTGGTATGGGGAGCTCAGGAGGGACTTAATTTTGCAAACCTGCCAGAGTTGTTGGGTCAATTCAGCCGTAAATTGGGTGCCTCGGTCGGATAGGATTTCTTTTGGAAATCCTACCCGGGAGAACACCTGTACTAGTGCATTCGCTACCGTATCCGCTTGTATGTTGGATAGGGCGACAGCCTCTGGGTACCTGGTAGCGTAGTCCACTACGGTAAGAATGTATCGCTTACCGGAGGGACTAGGGGTAGCCAGTGGTCCCACAAGGTCAATAGCAACCCGGCTGAAGGGTTCCTCTACAATGGGCATATTTACTAGCTGGGCTTTAGGGTGATCGCCTCGCCTTCCTACTCGTTGACACACATCGCAGGTGTTACAGTAAGTTCTAACGTCAGCGTGCACCCCTGGCCAAAAGAACGTGTGAGTAATGCGGTGTAGGGTACGGGTAACGGCTAGGTGGCCTGCTAAGGGGATGTCGTGGCCTATTTTGAGGATTTCTTGACGGTATTTGTGGGGCACTACCAGCTGTCGCCTACGCTGTCCCCTTTTCTCTGTCCAGCGGTATAGTTTCCCTTTTTCCCATAAGAATGTTTCGTTATCTGCCCCGCCCCCTCCGGTCTCTGCTCGTTCCCGGTACTTTTGTAAGGTCGGGTCAGTCTTAGACTCTGCCTCGAAAGCATCTGGGGTGTCCCAGGGTATGGGGCCTAACCTGTCAGGCAAGGTCGGGGTAGGTCTTACCTGTGTCTCCCGCACTGGTGAGAGCTCTCGCTCCGTCCGGGCTTGGGCCCGTGTAGTCACTGGGTCCGCCTCGTTGTTGCATACTGGAGCATAGGCAGAAGTCATGGGGCCCAAATCGTTGCCCAGTAGTACTTCGGCAGGTAAATTATGCATTAGGCCCACGTTCACAGCCCCCTTTCCCGCTCCCCAATCAAGATGCACTTTAGCTGTTGGAATTTTGTACACATCCCCCCCCGCCACTCTAACGGCCACAGTCTGTCCGGATCGCTTGTGCTCCGGCTCCAAATGACTCTGTACCAGCGTGATAGTAGCCCTTGTGTCTCGCAATCCCTCGGTAGATCGCCCCTCGAGCCATACCCTCTGCCGATGGTGCTGGCGGTTATCTGAGGCAGCATATACAGGGTCTGCCTCGTGAAGCGGCCCCACATATCCCTCCATAGGGGCCTCTTGGTTAACACAGAGGGCCCGGGCCGGACGATAGGACCCAGAGGGGTAATTGTAATTCCTGGGTGTCTGGTGCGTATTAAGGGGGCAGCTAGCCATGAAATGCCCTGGTTGCTTGCATCGGTGGCAAGTCGGTCTGGGACGCTCAGAGCTGTTATTGGGTGGTCCTGAGTGTCGGACGGGCCTTGTGGGCACCGGGGCTTGGAATTCAGTACGAGGGGGTGCACGGTAAACCTCTCTGGGTTCGACCCGTGCTGGAGCTCGGTAGTTCATGGGTTCGTGAAGACGGGAGTCATAATGTTCATCGGCCAATTTGGCTGCTTCTTCTAAGGTAGAAGGCCGCCTGTCTCGCAGCCATTCCTTCCCTTGCTGTTCCATGCCATTATAAAAATGTTCTAAGAGAAACAATTGTAAAATTTCCTCCCCAGTCACCGCTTTACTTCCGCTCAGCCAGTGATTTGCCGCTCTCCGCATTCGGTGCGCCCATTCCATATGGGTATCGTTAGGCTTCTTTTCCGTGCCCCGAAACTGTCGGCGATACGTGTCCGGAGTTACAGCGTACCGTCGCAACAGTGTCTCCTTAACTAGCTCATACTGTGTCACTTCCTCAGCACCCAGAGTACGAAAGGCTTCCAGGGCTCGCCCGGATAGTTTCCCAGACAATATCGTGGGCCACTCTCTGTTGGGAATCTGGTGCAGGGCACATTGCCTTTCGAAGTCCGCCAAATATTCATCAATCCCTGTCTCGCTCTCTAGGAAGGGTCGAAATGCCGCATAGGGTATCTTGGGCCTCCCAGCATTTTCGACAGGGATGATTACCTGCGGGGCTTCAGCATTGCGGTGTGCATTCGCTAGGTTGAGTTCGTGGGCTCGAGTCTCTCGTATATCCTCGTCCGCCTCCGCCATCAACTGCTGTACCAATTCCATGGAGGGGTTCGGCCCGTATAATGAGAGCCTTTCCCGAACAATCCTGGTTTTTTCATCACTAATCGTGGTCGGTGTTTCCGCCATTGTGAAGCTCTGATCCAGTTCGGTCAATTCTGCGATCAGCTCTCTCCTCGGCCGGTTGCTGGCGTACCCCCCTCTGCTTTCAAGTAAATCCTTTAGGGTTGTACGCTTCAATTTTTCGTAAGCGCTCTCCATCCGTTCTGTACCTCTCCTAGGAAATCCAGGAAAATCCCGCCGCTGCCGCCAAATGTTACGGTTACCCTTAGTCTCGCTGAGAGATGGACCGCTTAGTAGCCTGGATCCCTATTGCTAAAGAGGGGAGAAGCTGCTTTCCATAGTATTCTATGAGTCTCGCAAATATAGAATAATCTCCCTTAGCTGCAGTACCGCTAGGATACCCTTCTGCCCACAAAAACGAGTCAACGCTGCGATTGAGGGTCAAACAAGAACTCAGGACTGGGATGCCCAGCCTGCTTTTTATTAAGGTTACATGCACACAGGGCACTCCCAGGGGGAGAGGGGGGGAAGCACAAAATCCCCCATCACACATTTAGATAGAGAGCACTGTCCTTTGACAGGCCACAATAGGATTACAGTACTTAAGATAACAAGTTTACAAGTTCATCTTATCAATTAGCAGTCTGGCTCCAGAGGTGATTAGACAATAGTTTCTAAAAGCTGAAAAAAAAGAGTTAACTCTTTATGAAATGATACTTGTTACGGTTTTCTTGGAGCCCTTCTTAGGCGCTGGCTTGCTGGTTCAGGCATTGCTGCTGGGAAATAAGCTCTTCACAACAAAATAACTAATGCTTCTGTAACAATGAGTAACTTATAGTGCACACAGTGAGTGACTTATAGTGCATACAGTGAGTGACTTATAGTGCACACAGTGAGTGACTTATAGTGCATACAGTGAGTGACTTATAGTGCACACAGTGAGTAACTTATAGTGCACACAGGGAGTGACTTATAGTGCATACAGTGAGTGACTTATCGTGCATACAGTGAGTGACTTATAGTGCATACAGTGAGTGACTTATAGTGCATACAGTGAGTGACTAATAGTGCATACAGTGAGTGACGTATAGTGTATACAGTGAGTGACTTATAGAGCATACAGTCAGTGAGTGACTTATAGTGCATACAGTGAGGGACTTATAGTGCATACAGTAAGTGACTTACAGTGCATACAGTGAGTGACTTATAGTGCACACAGTGAGTGATTTATAGTGCATACAGTGAGTGACTTATAGTGCACACAGTGAGTGACTTATAGTGCATACAGTGAGTGACTTATAGAGCAAACAATGAGTAACTTATAGTGCACACAGTGAGTGACTTATAGTGCATACAGTGAGTGACTTATAGTGCATACAGCGAATGACTTATAGTGCATACAGTGAGTGACTAATAGTGCACACAGTTAGCGACTTATAGTGCACACTGAGTGACTTATAGTGCATACAGTGAGTGACTTATAGTGCATACAGTGAGTGACTTATAGTGCATACAGTGAGTGACTTATAGTGCACACAGTGAGTGACTTATAGTGCATACAGTGAGTGACTTATAGTGCATACAGTGAGTGACTTATAGTGCACACAGTGAGTGACTTATAGTGCATACAGTGAGTGACTTATAGTGCACACAGTGAGTGACTTATAGTGCATACAGTGAGTGACTTATAGTGCATACAGTGAGTGACTTATAGTGCACACAGTGAGTGACTTATAGTGCACACAGTGAGTGACTTATAGTGCATACAGTGAGTGACTTATAGTGCATACAGTGAGTGACCTATAGTGCATACAGTGAGTGACTTATAGTGCATAGAGTGAGTGACTTATAGTGCATACAGTGAGTGACTTATAGTGCATACAGTGAGTGACTTATAGTGCATACAGTTAGTGACTTATAGTGCATACAGTGAGTGACTTATAGTGCATACAGTTAGTGACTTATAGTGCATACAGTGAGTGACTTATAGTGCATACAGTGAGTGACTTATAGTGCATACAGTGAGTGACTTATAGTGCACAAAGTTAGTGACATATAGTGCACACAGTGAGTGACTTATAGTGCACACAGTGAGTGACTTATAGTGCATACAGTGAGTGACTTATAGTGCATACAGTGAGTGACTTATAGTGCATACAGTTAGTGACTTATAGTGCATACAGTGAGTGACTTATAGTGCATACAGTTAGTGACTTATAGTGCATACAGTGAGGGACTTATAGTGCATACAGTGAGTGACTTATAGTGCATACAGTTAGTGACTTATAGTGCATACAGTTAGTGACTTATAGTGCATACAGTGAGGGACTTATAGTGCATACAGTGAGTAACTTAAAGTGCACACAGTGAGTGACTTATAGTGCATACAGTGAGTGACTTATAGTGCATACAGTGAGTGACTTATAGTGCAAACAGTTAGTGACTTATAGTGCATACAGTGAGTGACTTATAGTGCATACAGTGAGTGACTAATAGTGCATACAGTGAGTGACTTATAGTGCATACAGTGAGTGACTTATAGTGCACACAGTGAGTGACTTATAGTGCACACAGTGAGTGACTTATAGTGCACACAGTGAGTGACTTATAGTGCATACACTGAGTGACTTATAGTGCACACAGTGAGTGACTTATAGTGCATACAGTGAGTGACTTATAGTGCACACAGTGAGTGACTTATAGTGCATACAGTGAGTGACTTATCGTGCATACAGTGAGTGACTTATATTGCATACAGTGAGTGACTAATAGTGCATACAGTAAATGACATAGTGCACACAGTGAGTGACTTATAGTGCACACAGTGAGTGACTTATAGTGCACTGAGTGAGTAACTTATAGTGCATACAGTGAGTGACGTATAGTGCACTGAGTGAGTAACTTATAGTGCATACAGTCAGTGACTTATAGTGCACACAGTGAGTAACTTATAGTGCACACAGTGAGTGACTTATAGTGCATACAGTGAGTGACTTATAGTGCATACAGTGAGTGACTAATAGTGCATACAGTGAGTGACTTATAGTGCATACAGTGAGGGACTTATAGTGCATACAGTGAGTGACTTACAGTGCAAACAGTGAGTGACTTATAGTGAACACAGTGAGTGACTTATAGTGCATACAGTGAGTGACTTATAGTGCATACAGTGAGTGACTTATAGTGCATACAGTGAGTGACTTATAGAGCAAACAGTGAGTGACTTATAGTGCACACAGTGAGTGACTTATAGTGCATACAGTGAGTGACTTATAGTGCATACAGTGAGTGACTAATAGTGCACATAGTTAGTGACTTATAGTGCACACTGAGTAACTTTTAGTGCATACAGTGAGTGACTTATAGTGCATACAGTGAGTGACTTATAGTGCATACAGTGAGTGACTTATAGTGCATACAGTGAGTGACTTATAGTGCATACAGTGAGTGACTTATAGTGCACACAGTGAGTGACTATAGTGCATGACAGTGAGTGACTTATAGTGCATACAGTGAGTGACTTATAGTGCATACAGTGAGTGACCTTAAAGTGCATACAGTGAGTGACTTATAGTGCACACAGTTGAGTGACTTTATAGTGCATACAGTGAGTGACTTATAGGTGCACACAGTGAGTGACTTATAGTGCATACTGTGAGGGACTTATAGTGCACACAGTGGAGTGACTTATAGTGCATACAGTGAGTGACTTATAGTGCATACAGTGAGTGACTTATAGTGCACACAGTGCGTGACTTATAGTGCATACAGTGAGTGACTTATAGTGCATCAGTGAGTGACTTATAGTGCATACAGTAGTACGTATTAGTGCACATGAGGTAACTTATAGTGCACACAGTGAGTGACTTATAGTGCATTACAGTGAGTGACTTATAGTGCATACAGTGAGTGACTAATAGTGGCACTACAGTGAGTGACTTATAGTGCATACAGTGAGTGACTTATAGTGCACACAGTGAGTGACTTATAGTGCATACAGTGAGTGACTTATAGTGCATACAGTGAGTGACTTATAGTGCATACAGTGAGTGACTTATAGTGCATACAGTGAGTGACTTATAGTGCATACAGTGAGTGACTTATAGTGCATACAGTGAGTGACTTATAGTGCATACAGTGAGTGACTTATAGTGCATACAGTGAGTGACTTATAGTGCATACAGTGAGTGACTTATAGTGCATACAGTGAGTGACTTATAGTGCACACAGTGAGTGACTTATAGTGCATACAGTGAGTAACTTATAGTGCATACAGTGAGTAACTTATAGTGCATACAGTGAGTGACTTATAGTGCATACAGTGAGTGACTTATAGTGCACACAGTGAGTGACTTATAGTGCATACAGTGAGTGACTTATAGTGCATACAGTGAGTGACTTATAGTGCATACAGTGAGTGACTTATAGTGCATACAGTGAGTGACTTATAGTGCATACAGTGAGTGACTTATAGTGCATACAGTGAGTGACTTATAGTGCACACAGTGAGTGACTTATAGTGCATACAGTTAGTGACTTATAGTGCACACAGTGAGTGACTTATAGTGCACACAGTGAGTTACTTATAGTGCACACAGTGAGTGACTTATAGTGCATACAGTGAGTGACTTATAGTGCATACAGTGAGTGACTTATAGTGCACACAGTGAGTGACTTATAGTGCATACAGTGAGTGACTTATAGTGCATACAGTGAGTGACTTATAGTGCACACAGTGAGTGACTTATAGTGCATACAGTGAGTGACTTATAGTGCATACAGTGAGTGACTTATAGTGCACACAGTGAGTGACTTATAGTGTACACAGTGAGTGATGCATACAGTGAGTGACTTATAGTGCATACAGTGAGTGACTTATAGTGCATACAGTGAGTGACTTATAGTGCACACAGTGAGTGACTTATAGTGCATACAGTGAGTGACTTATAGTGCATACAGTGAGTGACTTATAGTGCACACAGTGAGTGACTTATAGTGCATACAATTAGTGACTTATAGTGCATACAGTGAGTAACTAATAGTGCATACAGTGAGTGACTTATAGTGCATACAGTGAGTGACTTATAGTGCATACAGTGAGTGACTTATAGTGCATACAGTGAGTGACTTATAGTGCATACAGTGAGTGACTTATAGTGCATACAGTTAGTGACTTATAGTGCATACAGTGAGTGACTTATAGTGCACACAGTGAGTGACTTATAGTGCATACAGTGAGTGACTTATAGTGCACACTGTGAGTGACTTATAGTGCATACAATTAGTGACTTATAGTGCATACAGTGAGTGACTTATAGTGCATACAGTGAGTGACTTATAGTGCACACAGTGAGTGACTTATAGTGCATACAGTGAGTGACATAGTGCATACAGTTAGTGACTTATAGTGCATACAGTGAGTGACTTATAGTGCACACTGTGAGTGACTTATAGTGCATACAGTGAGTGACTTATAGTGCATACAGTGAGTGACTTATAGCGCACACAGTGAGTGACTTATAGTGCATACAGTGAGTGACTTATAGTGCATACAGTTAGTGACTTATAGTGCACACTGTGAGTGACTTATAGTGCATACAGTGAGTGACTTATAGTGCATACAGTGAGTGACTTATAGTGCATACAGTTAGTGACTTATAGTGCATACAGTGAGTGACTTATAGTGCACACAGTGAGTGACTTATAGTGCATACAATTAGTGACTTATAGTGCATACAGTGAGTGACTTATAGTGCATACAGTGAGTGACTTATAGTGCACACAGTGAGTGACTTATAGTGCATACAGTGAGTGACTTATAGTGCAGACAGTGAGTGACTAATAGTGCATACAGTGAGTGACTTATAGTGCACACAGTGAGTGACTTATAGTGCATACAGTGAGTGACTTATAGTGCACACAGTGACGGCTAGATTTAGAGTTCGGCGGTAGCCGTCAAAACCAGCGTTAGAGGCTCCTAACGCTGGTTTTGGGCTACCGCTGGTATTTAGAGTCAGTGATTAAAGGGTCTAACGCTCACTTTACAGCCGCGACTTTTCCATACCGCAGATCCCCCTACGCCATTTGCGTAGCCTATCTTTTCAATGGGATCTTCCTAACGCCGGTATTTAGAGTCGTTTCTGCAGTGAGCGTTAGAGCTCTAACGACAAGATTCCAGCCGCCTGAAAATAGCAGGAGTTAAGAGCTTTCTGGCTAACGCCGGTTTATAAAGCTCTTAACTACTGTACCCTAAAGTACACTAACACCCATAAACTACCTATGTACCCCTAAACCGAGGTCCCCCCACATCGCCGCCACTCGATTAAAAATTTTAACCCCTAATCTGCCGACCGCCACCTACGTTATACTTATGTACCCCTAATCTGCTGCCCCTAACACCGCCGACCCCTGTATTATATCTATTAACCCCTAACTTGCCCCCCACAACGTCGCCGCAAGCTACTTAAAATAATTAACCCCTAATCTTCCGACCGCAAATCGCCGCCACCTACGTTATTCCTATGTACCCCTAATCTGCTACCCCTAACATCGCCGACCCCTATGTTATATTTATTAACCCCTAATCTGCCCCCCACAACGTCGCCGACACCTACCTACACTTATTAACCCCTAATCTGCCGAGCGGACCTGAGCGCTACTATAATAAAGTTATTAACCCCTAATCCGCCTCACTAACCCTATCATAAATAGTATTAACCCCTAATCTGCCCTCCCTAACATCGCCGACACCTACCTTCAATTATTAACCCCTAATCTTCCGATCGGAGCTCACCGCTATTCTAATAAATGTATTAACCCCTAAAGCTAAGTCTAACCCTAACACTAACACCCCCCTAAGTTAAATATAATTTTTATCTAACGAAATAAATTAACTCTTATTAAATAAATTATTTCTATTTAAAGCTAAATACTTACCTGTAAAAATAAATCCTAATATAGCTACAATATAATTTATAATTATATTATAGCTATTTTAGGATTAATATTTATTTTACAGGCAACTTTGTAATTATTTTAACCAGGTACAATAGCTATTAAATAGTTAAGAACTATTTAATAGTTACCTAGTTAAAATAATAACAAATTTACCTGTAAAATAAATCCTAACCTAAGATATAATTAAACCTAACACTACCCTATCAATAAAATAATTAAATAAACTACCTACAATTACCTACAATTAACCTAACACTACACTATCAATAAATTAATTAAACACAATTGCTACAAATAAATAAAATTAAATAAACTATCTAAAGTACAAAAAATAAAAAAGAACTAAGTTACAGAAAATAATAAAATATTTACAAAGATAAGAAAAATATTACAACAATTTTAAACTAATTACACCTACTCTAAGCCCCCTAATAAAATAACAAAGCCCCCCAAAATAAAAAATTCCCTACCCTATTCTAAAATACAAATATTACAAGCTCTTTTACCTTACCAGCCCTGAACAGGGCCCTTTGCGGGGCATGCCCCAAGAATTTCAGCTCTTTTGCCTGTAAAAAAAAACATACAATACCCCCCCCCAACATTACAACCCACCACCCACATACCCCTAATCTAACCCAAACCCCCCTTAAATAAACCTAACACTACCCCCCTGATGATCTTCCTACCTTGTCTTCACCATGCCAGGTTCACCGATCCGTCCTGGCTCCAAGATCTTCATCCAACCCAAGCGGGGGCTAGACATCCACTGAAGAAGTCCAGAAGAGGGTCCAAAGTCTTCCTCCTATCCGGCAAGAAGAGGACATCCGGACCGGCAAACATCTTCTCCAAGCGGCATCTTCTATCTTCTTCCATCCGATGACGACCGGCTCCATCTTGAAGACCTCCAGCGCGGATCCATCCTCTTCTTCCGACGACTAGACGACGAATGACGGTTCCTTTAAGGGACGTCATCCAAGATGGCGTCCCTCGAATTCCGATTGGCTGATAGGATTCTATCAGCCAATCGGAATTAAGGTAGGAATTTTCTGATTGGCTGATGGAATCAGCCAATCAGAATATAGTTCAATCCGATTGGCTGATCCAATCAGCCAATCAGATTGAGCTCGCATTCTATTGGCTGTTCCGATCAGCCAATAGAATGCGAGCTCAATCTGATTGGCTGATTGGATCAGCCAATCGGATTGAACTATATTCTGATTGGCTGATTCCATCAGCCAATCAGAAAATTCCTACCTTAATTCCGATTGGCTGATAGAATCCTATCAGCCAATCGGAATTCGAGGGACGCCATCTTGGATGACGTCCCTTAAAGGAACCGTCATTCGTCGTCTAGTCGTCGGAAGAAGAGGATGGATCCGCGCTGGAGGTCTTCAAGATGGAGCCGGTCGTCATCGGATGGAAGAAGATAGAAGATGCCGCTTGGAGAAGATGTTTGCCGGTCCGGATGTCCTCTTCTTGCCGGATAGGAGGAAGACTTTGGACCCTCTTCTGGACTTCTTCAGTGGATGTCTAGCCCCCGCTTGGGTTGGATGAAGATCTTGGAGCCAGGACGGATCGGTGAACCTGGCATGGTGAAGACAAGGTAGGAAGATCATCAGGGGGGTAGTGTTAGGTTTATTTAAGGGGGGTTTGGGTTAGATTAGGGGTATGTGGGTGGTGGGTTGTAATGTTGGGGGGGGGGGTATTGTATGTTTTTTTTTACAGGCAAAAGAGCTGAAATTCTTGGGGCATGCCCCGCAAAGGGCCCTGTTCAGGGCTGGTAAGGTAAAAGAGCTTGTAATATTTGTATTTTAGAATAGGGTAGTGAATTTTTTATTTTGGGGGGCTTTGTTATTTTATTAGGGGGCTTAGAGTAGGTGTAATTAGTTTAAAATTGTTGTAATATTTTTCTTATGTTTGTAAATATTTTATTATTTTCTGTAACTTAGTTCTTTTTTATTTTTTGTACTTTAGATAGTTTATTTAATTTTATTTATTTGTAGCAATTGTGTTTAATTAATTTATTGATAGTGTAGTGTTAGGTTAATTGTAGGTAATTGTAGGTAGTTTATTTAATTATTTTATTGATAGGGTAGTGTTAGGTTTAATTATATCTTAGGTTAGGATTTATTTTACAGGTAAATTTGTTATTATTTTAACTAGGTAACTATTAAATAGTTCTTAACTATTTAATAGCTATTGTACCTGGTTAAAATAATTACAAAGTTGCCTGTAAAATAAATATTAATCCTAAAATAGCTATAATATAATTATAATTTATATTGTAGCTATATTAGGATTTATTTTACAGGTAAGTATTTAGCTTTAAATAGGAATCATTTATTTAATAAGAGTTAATTTATTTCGTTAGATAAAAATTATATTTAACTTAGGGGGGTGTTAGTGTTAGGGTTAGACTTAGCTTTAGGGGTTAATACATTTATTAGAATAGCGGTGAGCTCCGGTCGGCAGATTAGGGGTTAATAATTGAAGGTAGGTGTCGGCGATGTTAGGGAGGGCAGATTAGGGGTTAATACTATTTATGATAGGGTTAGTGAGGCGGATTAGGGGTTAATAACTTTATTATAGTAGCGCTCAGGTCCGCTCGGCAGATTAGGGGTTAATAAGTGTAGGCAGGTGTCGGCGACGTTGTGGGGGGCAGATTAGGGGTTAATAAATATAACATAGGGGTCGGCGATGTTAGGGCAGCAGATTAGGGGTACATAGGGATAACGTAGGTGGCGGCGGTTTACGGAGCGGCAGATTAGGGGTTAAAAGTGTAATGCAGGGGTCAGCGATAGCGGGGGCGGCAGATTAGGAGTTAATAAGTGTAAGGTTAGGGGTGTTTAGACTCGGGGTACATGTTAGGGTGTTAGGTGCAGACGTAGGAAGTGTTTCCCATAGGAAACAATGGGGCTGCGTTAGGAGCTGAACGCTGCTTTTTTGCAGGTGTTAGGTTTTTTTTTCAGCTCAAACAGCCCCATTGTTTCCTATGGGAGAATCGTGCACGAGCACGTTTTTGAGGCCGGCCGCGTCCGTAAGCAACTCTGGTATCGAGAGTTGTATTTGCGGTAAAAATGATCTACGCTCCTTTTTTGGAGCCTAACGCAGCATTTCTTTGAACTCTCGATACCAGAGTTAAATTTATGGTGCGGCCAGAAAAAAACCCGCGGAGCGTTAACAGCCCTTTTACCGCCGAACTCTAAATCTAGGCCTGAGTGACTTATAGTGCATACAGTGAGTGACTTATAGTGCATACAGTGAGTGACTTATAGTGCATACAGTGAGTGACTTATAGTGCACAGTTAATGACTTATAGTGCATACAGTGAGTGACTTATAGTGCACAGTTAATGACTTATAGTGCATACAGTGAGTGACTTATAGTGCACAGTTAATGACTTATAGTGCACACAGTGAGTGACTTATAGTGCACAGTTAATGACTTATAGTGCACACAGTGAGTGACTTATAGTGCATACAGTGAGTGACTTATAGTGCACACAGTGAGTGACTTATAGTGCACACAGTGAGTGACTTATAGTGCATACAGTTAGTGATTTATAGTGCATACAGTGAGTGACTTATAGTGCATACAGTGAGTGACTTATAGTGCATACAGTGAGTGACTTATAGTGCATACAGTGAGTGACTTATAGTGCACACAGTGAGTGACTTATAGTGCATACAGTGAGTGACTTATAGTGCACACAGTGAGTGACTTATAGTGCATACAGTGAGTGACTTATAGTGCACACAGTGAGTGACTTATAGTGCATACAGTGAGTGACTTATAGTGCATACAGTTAGTGATGTATAGTGCACACTGTGAGTGACTTATAGTGCATACAATTAGTGACTTATAGTGCATACAGTGAGTGACTTATAGTGCATACAGTGAGTGACTTATAGTGCACACAGTGAGTGACTTATAGTGCATACAATTAGTGACTTATAGTGCATACAGTGAGTAACTTATAGTGCATACAGTGAGTGACTTATAGTGCATACAGTTAGTGACTTATAGTGCATACAGTGAGTGACTTATAGTGCATACAGTTAGTGACTTATAGTGCATACAGTGAGTGACTTATAGTGCATACAGTGAGTGACTTATAGTGCATACAGTTAGTGACTTATAGTGCATACAGTGAGTGACTTATAGTGCACACTGTGAGTGACTTATAGTGCATACAATTAGTGACTTATAGTGCATACAGTGAGTGACTTATAGTGCATACAGTGAGTGACTTATAGTGCACACAGTGAGTGACTTATAGTGCACACAGTGAGTGACTTATAGTGCATACAGTGAGTGACTTATAGTGCATACAGTTAGTGATGTATAGTGCACACTGTGAGTGACTTATAGTGCATACAATTAGTGACTTATAGTGCATACAGTGAGTGACTTATAGTGCATACAGTGAGTGACTTATAGTGCACACAGTGAGTGACTTATAGTGCATACAGTGAGTGACTTATAGTGCACACAGTGAGTGACTAATAGTGCATACAGTGAGTGACTTATAGTGCACACAGTGAGTGACTTATAGTGCACACAGTGAGTGACTTATAGTGCATACAGTGAGTGACTTATAGTGCATACAGTGAGTAACTTATAGTGCATACAGTTAGTGACTTATAGTGCATACAGTGAGTGACTTATAGTGCACACAGTGAGTGACTTATAGTGCATACAGTGAGTGACTTATAGTGCATACAGTGAGTGACTTATAGTGCATACAGTGAGTTACTTATAGTACATACAGTGAGTGACTTATAGTGCACACAGTGAGTGACTTATAGTGCATACAGTGAGTAACTTATAGTGCACACAGTGAGTGACTTATAGTGCATACAGTGAGTGACTTATAGTGCATACAGTGAGTAACTTATAGTGCATACAGTTAGTGACTTATAGTGCATACAGTGAGTGACTTATAGTGCATACAGTGAGTGACTTATAGTGCATACAGTTAGTGATTTATAGTGCATACAGTGAGTGACTTATAGTGCACACAGTGAGTGACTTATAGTGCATACAGTGAGTGACTTATAGTGCATACAGTGAGTGACTTATAGTGCATACAGTGAGTAACTTATAGTGCATACAGTGAGTAACTTATAGTGCATACAGTGAGTGACTTATAGTGCACACAGTGAGTGACTTATAGTGCATACAGTTAGTGACTTATAGTGCACACAGTGAGTGACTTATAGTGCACACAGTGAGTGACTTATAGTGCATACAGTGAGTGACTTATAGTGCATACAGTGAGTGACTTATAGTGCATACAGTGAGTGACTTATAGTGCACACAGTGAGTGACTTATAGTGCATACAGTGAGTGACTTATAGTGCATACAGTGAGTGACTTATAGTGCACACAGTGAGTGACTTATAGTGCATACAGTGAGTGACTTATAGTGCATACAGTGAGTGACTTATAGTGCACACAGTGAGTGACTTATAGTGCATATAGTGAGTGACTTATAGTGCATACAGTGAGTGACTTATAGTGCATACAGTGAGTGACTTATAGTGCACACAATGAGTGACTTATAGTGCATACAGTGAGTGACTTATAGTGCACACAGTGAGTGACTTATAGTGCACACAGTGAGTGACTTATAGTGCATACAGTGAGTGACTTATAGTGCATACAGTGAGTGACTTATAGAGCATACAGTGAGTGACTTATAGTGCACACAGTGAGTGACTTATAGTGCACACAGTGAGTGACTTATAGTGCACACAGTGAGTGACTTATAGTGCATACAGTGAGTGACTTATAGTGCATACAGTGAGTGACTTATAGTGCACACAGTGAGTGACTTATAGTGCACACAGTGAGTTACTTATAGTGCACACAGTGAGTGACTTATAGTGCATACAGTGAGTGACTTATAGTGCATACAGTGAGTGACTTATAGTGCATACAGTGAGTGACTTATAGTGCACACAGTGAGTGACTTATAGTGCATACAGTGAGTGACTTATAGTGCATACAGTGAGTGACTTATAGTGCATACAGTGAGTGACTTATAGTGCACAGTTAATGACTTATAGTGCATACAGTGAGTGACTTATAGTGCACACAGTGAGTGACTTATAGTGCATACAGTGAGTGACTTATAGTGCACACAGTGAGTGACTTATAGTGCATACAGTGAGTGACTTATAGTGCACACAGTGAGTGACTTATAGTGCATACAGTGAGTGACTTATAGTGCATACAGTTAGTGATGTATAGTGCACACTGTGAGTGACTTATAGTGCATACAATTAGTGACTTATAGTGCATACAGTGAGTGACTTATAGTGCATATAGTGAGTGACTTATAGTGCACACAGTGAGTGACTTATAGTGCATACAATTAGTGACTTATAGTGCATACAGTGAGTAACTTATAGTGCATACAGTGAGTGACTTATAGTGCATACAGTTAGTGACTTATAGTGCATACAGTGAGTGACTTATAGTGCATACAGTTAGTGACTTATAGTGCATACAGTGAGTGACTTATAGTGCATACAGTGAGTGACTTATAGTGCATACAGTTAGTGACTTATAGTGCATACAGTGAGTGACTTATAGTGCACACTGTGAGTGACTTATAGTGCATACAATTAGTGACTTATAGTGCATACAGTGAGTGACTTATAGTGCATACAGTGAGTGACTTATAGTGCACACAGTGAGTGACTTATAGTGCACACAGTGAGTGACTTATAGTGCATACAGTGAGTGACTTATAGTGCATACAGTTAGTGATGTATAGTGCACACTGTGAGTGACTTATAGTGCATACAATTAGTGACTTATAGTGCATACAGTGAGTGACTTATAGTGCATACAGTGAGTGACTTATAGTGCACACAGTGAGTGACTTATAGTGCATACAGTGAGTGACTTATAGTGCACACAGTGAGTGACTTATAGTGCATACAGTGAGTGACTTATAGTGCACACAGTGAGTGACTTATAGTGCACACAGTGAGTGACTTATAGTGCATACAGTGAGTGACTTATAGTGCATACAGTGAGTAACTTATAGTGCATACAGTTAGTGACTTATAGTGCATACAGTGAGTGACTTATAGTGCACACAGTGAGTGACTTATAGTGCATACAGTGAGTGACTTATAGTGCATACAGTGAGTGACTTATAGTGCATACAGTGAGTTACTTATAGTACATACAGTGAGTGACTTATAGTGCACACAGTGAGTGACTTATAGTGCATACAGTGAGTAACTTATAGTGCACACAGTGAGTGACTTATAGTGCATACAGTGAGTGACTTATAGTGCATACAGTGAGTAACTTATAGTGCATACAGTTAGTGACTTATAGTGCATACAGTGAGTGACTTATAGTGCATACAGTGAGTGACTTATAGTGCATACAGTTAGTGATTTATAGTGCATACAGTGAGTGACTTATAGTGCACACAGTGAGTGACTTATAGTGCATACAGTGAGTGACTTATAGTGCATACAGTGAGTGACTTATAGTGCATACAGTGAGTGACTTATAGTGCATACAGTGAGTAACTTATAGTGCATACAGTGAGTAACTTATAGTGCATACAGTGAGTGACTTATAGTGCACACAGTGAGTGACTTATAGTGCATACAGTTAGTGACTTATAGTGCACACAGTGAGTGACTTATAGTGCACACAGTGAGTGACTTATAGTGCATACAGTGAGTGACTTATAGTGCATACAGTGAGTGACTTATAGTGCATACAGTGAGTGACTTATAGTGCACACAGTGAGTGACTTATAGTGCATACAGTGAGTGACTTATAGTGCATACAGTGAGTGACTTATAGTGCACACAGTGAGTGACTTATAGTGCATACAGTGAGTGACTTATAGTGCATACAGTGAGTGACTTATAGTGCACACAGTGAGTGACTTATAGTGCATATAGTGAGTGACTTATAGTGCATACAGTGAGTGACTTATAGTGCATACAGTGAGTGACTTATAGTGCACACAATGAGTGACTTATAGTGCATACAGTGAGTGACTTATAGTGCACACAGTGAGTGACTTATAGTGCACACAGTGAGTGACTTATAGTGCATACAGTGAGTGACTTATAGTGCATACAGTGAGTGACTTATAGAGCATACAGTGAGTGACTTATAGTGCACACAGTGAGTGACTTATAGTGCACACAGTGAGTGACTTATAGTGCACACAGTGAGTGACTTATAGTGCATACAGTGAGTGACTTATAGTGCATACAGTGAGTGACTTATAGTGCACACAGTGAGTGACTTATAGTGCATACAGTGAGTGACTTATAGTGCATACAGTGAGTGACTTATAGTGCATAAAGTTAGTGACTTATAGTGCATACAGTGATTGACTTATAGTGCATACAGTGAGTGACTTATAGTGCACACTGTGAGTGACTTATAGTGCATACAATTAGTGACTTATAGTGCATACAGTGAGTGACTTATAGTGCATACAGTGAGTGACTTATAGTGCACACAGTGAGTGACTTATAGTGCATACAATTAGTGACTTATAGTGCATACAGTGAGTGACTTATAGTGCATACAGTGAGTGACTTATAGTGCATACAGTTAGTGACTTATAGTGCACACAGTGAGTAACTTATAGTGCATACAGTGAGTGACTTATAGTGCATACAGTGAGTGACTTATAGTGCACACAGTGAGTGACTTATAGTGCATACAGTGAGTAACTTATAGTGCATACAGTGAGTGACTTATAGAGCAAACAATGAGTAACTTATAGTGCACACAGTGAGTGACTTATAGTGCACACAGTGAGTGACTTATAGTGCACACAGTGAGTAACTTATAGTGCATACAGTGAGTGACTTATAGTGCATACAGTGAGTGACTTATAGTGCACACAGTGAGTAACTTTTAGTGCGCAGAAGCGGAGGTCCAAGGCGAAGGTCCAGGCAGAGGTCTTCCACACACTGAGGATTCAAATGCAAGGTACCCATTTTATACTGGGAGTACCACTGCATTCCTATTGGCTGAAAAATTTAAAGGGACAGTCAAGAAAAAAAAAACGTTCATGATTTAAATAGGGCATGTAATTTTAAACAACTTTCCAATTTACTTTTATTACCAATTTTGCTTTGTTCTCTTGGTATTCTTAGTTGAAAGCTAAATCTAGGAGGTATATGCTAATTTCTTAGACCTTGAAGGCCACCTCTAATCTGAATGCATTTTGACAGTTTTTCACCACTAGAGGGCGTTAGTTCATGTGTTTCATATAGATAACATTGAGCTCAGGCACGTGAAGCTCTGAAGAGCAAGCACTGATTGGGTAAAAATGCAAGTCTGTCAAAAGAACTGAAATAAGGGGGCAGTTTGCAGAGGCTTAGATACAAGGTAATCACAGAGGTAAAAAGTATATTATTATAACTGTGTTGGTTATGCAAAATTGGGGAATGGGTAATAAAGGGATTTTCTACCTTTTTAAACAACAACAATTCTGGTGTTTACTATCCCTTTAAATTAGCCAATAGAAATTGGAGCTTCTAAAATCCTATTGGCTGTTCAAATTAGCCAATAGGATTTAAGCAGCTCTCATTCCTATTGACCTATTTCAAGAGCTGCTTTTTTTAGATTAGGGTTTGGGCTTGTCTTAAAAGAGCTGAATGCCCTTTTAAGGGCAATGCCCATACAATTGCCCTTTACAGGCCAATGGGTAGACTAGGTTTTTTTAGTTAGGTTTTTTTATTTTATGAGTTTGGGAGGGTGGGGGTTTATAATGTTAGGGGGTGTTTCTTTTTATTTTGTAGCAAAAGAGCCATACAAAAGGCCCTTTTAAGGGCCCTTAGTAGTTTATTATAGATTAGGGGTTTTTATTTTGGGGTGTTTTTTTTTTTTTTTTTAAAGGGTATTAGAATAGGAATCATTTTTATTGTTTTGGACAATTTTGTTTGTTATTTTTTGTAATTTTAGTGTTTTTTTTATTCTTTGTAATGTTAGCTTTTAGTGTAAGGCAGCTTTTTTTTATTTCACAGGTAAGTTTGCATTTATTTAACTAGGTAGTAATTAAATAGTTAATAACTATTTACTAACTAGTCTACCTAGTTAAAATAAATACAAACTTACCTGTGAAATAAAAACCTAAGCTAGCTACAATATAACTATTAGTTATATTGTAGCTAGCTTAGGTTTCATTTTTTATTTCACAGGTAAGTTTGTATTTAGTTTTAAATAGGTATTATTTAGTTAATAATTGTAATTTTAATTTAGCTCTATTTTAATTATGTTAAAGTTAGGGGGTGTTAGGTTTAAGGTTATGGTTAGGTTTAGGGTTAGGTTTAGGGGTTAATATAGTTTAATTTAGGTTGTTACAATGTGGGGGCCGGCAGTTTAGGGGTTAATAGGTTTATTTAGTGGCAGTGATGTGGGAGGCCAGAGGTTTAGGGGTTAATAACTTTATTTAGTGGCAGCGATGTCGGGGAGTGGCAGGATAGGGGTTAATAGATTTATTTAGGTGGCGGCGATATCAGGAGCGGTAGATTAGGGGTTAATAACATTATGTAGGTGTTGGTGATGTCGGGGGCAGCAGATTAGGGGTGTTTAGACGTGGGGTTTATGTTAGGGTGTTAGGTTTAAACGTTACTTTTTTTCCCCCATAGACATCAATGGGGCTGCGCTATGGATCTTTTCATTCTGCAATCGCAGGTGTTAGTTTTTTTCTAACACTCTCTCCCCATTGATGTCTATGGGGAAAGCGCGCACGAGCAAGTCAAAGCAGCGCTTGTATTTTGTGCGGTATGGAGCTTAACGCAACCATATCGCACGCACAAGGCAGCTTTTCAAAAACTCACAATGGCAGCGCTAAGGAGGGTGAAATAACTTTTGTTGCATTCGTTTCGCACCCTCTATAGCGCAAAACTTGTAATCTACATGTAAGTGATCACCCCACCCTTCAAGCACTCTTGGCACACATGGGCGATTGCCCCGCCCTTCCCTCGCTTGCACACTCTGTTCATCCTCAGAAAAATCCTCAATTTAGTCAGTGAACTGTCTTAGGGGCCTTGGGTGAAAGATTTCTACTACTTCTAGTCAATGCCATTTCCATATCTAGACTATGGAATTGGGATGGGTGACCCTGCTTAACCACGGATCTAGAGACCAGTTTCCTAGTGCAAGCCTGCTCAGTTGCAACACGCTGGGGCCTAGTGTCCCTAGACACGCCCTCCATATCATCCATACTGCCATCATCCGTGCCGAGAGCCATGCCTGTGGAATCTAAATCCACATTATCTGCCACATTCATACTAGGCCTGTGAGGTGCCTCTGCACCTTTATTGCAGCCTGTAGCAGCCTTTGCCGCTGATTGCACACTTGCACTTTTATTGGCCCCTTTTTGCCTGCTTCCTGACCCCATTCCAGTCCCAGATTGCCCCAAATTACCTCCGCTGCCTCCCTTCTTAGCCATACTAAGTCTCTGGGACCCCTACCATAGCTGATCACCTGTCGCTTCTTGAGGCCTACCAACCAGAGCTAAAGTTACCCCGATGCGCTCCTATACACGGCCGGGTGTCGAATGGCAATTCCTGAAGTGACATCACTTGAAGCACTGCCACTGGAGGACCCGAGACCGGAAGTAATTGTGGAGAAGGCTGATGCCAATGGAGGTGCACAGGGAGCACCGGGAGATGGACCTTGGGCAGCGGATGACCCGTCCAGAGCCCCAGACATTGCTGCCACCCTTGATATTTTCACTGGACAAAGCCGTTAAAGGCCCAGGTAAGGCGAGTTTGCTCCCACTATGCCCACCAACGATGGAAGGGAATAGCACAGGCCAAGGGGAACTGGGAAAGTTGCGGGAGGGACTGGCGACCGCATCGCCCATAAATTGTAACTCAGACGCCGCAACCGAGAGGCCCAAATCACCTTGTGCCCCCCAGCCACAATCCGGACCAACGGCCTCCAACAAGGCCTGATCCAAAATTTTGTGGAGCTGCCCCCCTCATCATACCCACCCTGGGAAGGAACGTGGGGAAGATTAAGTAATGGAGTATGACCCACCGCATCAGCAAAGGTGCAATCCATTCCTCTGCTTCACTTTCCTCTGCAACATCTCTTTCTACAGATTTCTCTAGGGACTCCATGAATCATTTTGGAGGTACTTTTACTCTCTTGGAACGCTTCATATGAAAACTTCCATGAAACAAGCAGAAAGAGGTTTTGGACTTCCTGTACAGGTCTTAAAAAGGGAGACCAAACCCCTCCTCTCTAACTGCAAAATTAGTTTCACACACACACACACCAGAACACTCCCACTCCTCCATCCTGGCCTTAATGTTTAAAGGGACATTATACACTTATTTTTTCTTTGCATAAATGTTTTGTAGATGATCTATTTATATAGCCCATAAAGCTTTTTTTTTTTTTTTTTTTCATAGTTTTGCTTATTTTTAAATAACATTGCTCTGGTTTTCAGACTCCTAACCAAGCCCCAAAGTTTTATGAGAATACCGTCAGCTACCTTCTCCAGCTTGCTTCTGTTTGTGTAAAAGGTCTTTTCATATGCAAAAGAAGGGGGAGGGTCTTATTTGCCACTTGCAGTGGGCTTTCCAGCTACCTTTTAAACAGAGATAAACTTAGAGCTTCTAAGTAAGTTTTTAAACTGTTTTATACTGGATTTTTAGATCAGTATCTGTGCATCTTATTCTTTATAGTAGTGTCTATTACATGCAGTTTTATGACAATTAGTGTATACTGCCCCTTTAAGTGCATTCCAGGCAATTTACCTTACATTTCCTGTGTGTGATATTAGCCGTGTGGTTCCCTCTTTATATGTGATTTACTGTATGTGATATAATTAGCGTGTGGTTCCCTATTTATATGTGATTTACTGTGTGAGATATTAGTGTGTGGTTCCCTCTTTATATGTAGATTACTGTGTGTGATATTAGCGTGTCGTTCCCTCTTTATATGTGATTTACTGTGTGTGATATTAGCGTGTGGTTCCCTCTTTATATGTGATTTACTGTGTGTGATATTAGCGTGTGGTTCCCTCTTTATATGTGATTTACTGTGTGTGATATTAGCGTGTGATTCCCTCTTTATACGTGATTTACTGTGTGTGATATTAGCGTGTGGTTCCCTCTTTATATGTAATTTACTGTGTGTGATATTAGCGTGTGGTTCCCTCTTTATATGTGATTTACTGTGTGTGATATTAGCCGTGTGATTCCCTCTTTATATGTGATTTACTGTGTGTGATATTAGCCGTGTGGTTTCCTCTTTATATGTGATTTACTGTGTGTGATATTAGCGTGTGGTTCCCTCTTTATATGTGATTTACTGTGTGTGATATTAGCCGTGTGATTCCCTCTTTATATGTGATTTACTGTGTGTGATATTAGCATGTGGTTCCCTTTTTATATGTAATTTACTATGTGTGATATTAGCGTGTGGTTCTCTCTTTATATGTGATTTACTGTGTGTGATATTAGCTGTGTGGTTCCCTCTTTAGATGTGATTTACTGTGTGTGATATTAGCCGTGTGGTTCCCTCTTTAGATGTGATTTACTGTGTGTGATATTAGGGTGTGATTCCCTCTTTATACGTGATTTACTGTGTGTGATATTAGCGTGTAGTTCCCTCTTTATATGTGATTTACTGTGTGTGATATTAGCCGTGTGGTTCCCTCTTTATATGTGATTTACTATGTGTGATATTAGCCGTGTGGTTCCCTCTTTATATGTGATTTACTGTATGTGATATTAGCGTGTGGTTCCCTCTGTATATGTGATTTACTGTGTGTGATATTAGCGTGTGGTTCCCTCTTTATATGTGATTTACTGTGTGTGATATTAGCGTGTGGTTCCCTCTTTATATGTGATTTACTGTGTGTGATATTAGCCGTGTGGTTCTCTCTTTATATGTGATTTACTGTGTGTGATATCAGCCGTGTGGTTCCCTCTTTATATGTGATTTACTGTGTGTGATATTAGCGTGTGGTTCCCTCTTTATATGTGATTTACTGTGTGTGATATTAGCCGTGTGGTTCTCTCTTTATATGTGATTTACTGTGTGTGATATCAGCCGTGTGGTTCCCTCTTTATATGTGATTTAGAGTGTGTGATATTAGCATGTGGTTTCCTCTTTATATGTGATTTACTGTGTGTGATATTAGCGTGTGATTCCCTCTTTATACGTGATTTACTGTGTGTGATATTAGCATGTGGTTCCCTCTTTATATGTAATTTACTGTGTGTGATATTAGCCCTGTGGTTCCCTCTTTATATGTGATTTACTGTGTATGATATTAGCCGTGTGGTTCCCTCTTTATATGTGATTTACTGTGTGTGATATTAGCGTGTGGTTCCCTCTTTATATGTGATTTACTGTGTATGATATTAGCGTGTGATTCCCTCTTTAAATGTGATTTACTGTGTGTGATATTAGGGTGTGGTTCCCTCTTTATATGTGATTTACTGTGTGTGATATTAGCCGTGTGTTTCCCTCTTTATATGTGATTTATTGTGTGTGATATTAGCGTGTGGTTCCCTCTTTATATGTGATTTACTGTGTGTGATATTAGCCGTGTGGTTCCCTCTTTATATGTGATTTACTGTGTGTGATATTAGCCGTGTGGTTCCCCCTTTATATGTGATTTACTGTGTGTGATATTAGCGTGTGGTTCTCTCTTTATATGTGATTTACTGTGTGTGATATTAGCCGTGTGGTTCCCTCTTTATATGTGATTTACTGTGTGTGATATTAGCGTGTGGTTCCCTCTTTATATGTGATTTACTGTGTGTGATATTAGCGTGTGGTTCCCTCTTTATATGTGATTTACTGTATGTGATATTAGCGTGTGATTCCCTCTTTATATGTGATTTACTGTGTGTGATATTAACGTGTGGTTCCCTCTTTATATGTGATTTACTGTGTGTGATATTAGCGTGTGGTTCCCTCTTTATATGTGATTTACTGTGTGTGATATTAGCCGTGTGGTTCCCTCTTTATATGTGATTTACTGTGTGTGATATTAGCATGTGGTTCCCTCTTTATATGTGATTTACTGTGTGTGATATTAGCATGTGGTTCCCTCTTTATATGTGATTTACTGTATGTGATATTAGCCGTGTGATTCCCTCTTTATATGTGATTTACTGTGTTTGATATTAGCCGTGTGGTTCCCTCTTTATATGAGATTTACTGTGTGTGATATTAGCCGTGTGGTTCCCTCTTTATATGTGATTTACTGTGTGTGATATTAGCGTGCGGTTCCCTCTTTATATGTGATTTACTGTGTGTGATATTAGCCGTGTGTTTCCCTCTTTATATGTGATTTATTGTGTGTGATATTAGCGTGTGGTTCCCTCTTTATATGTGATTTACTGTGTGTGATATTAGCCGTGTGGTTCCCTCTTTATATGTGATTTACTGTGTGTGATATTAGCCGTGTGGTTCCCCCTTTATATGTGATTTACTGTGTGTGATATTAGCATGTGGTTCTCTCTTTATATGTGATTTACTGTGTGTGATATTAGCGTGTGGTTCCCTCTTTATATGTGATTTACTGTGTGTGATATTAGCGTGTGGTTCCCTCTTTATATGTGATTTACTGTATGTGATATTAGCGTGTGATTCCCTCTTTATATGTGATTTACTGTGTGTGATATTAACGTGTGGTTCCCTCTTTATATGTGATTTACTGTGTGTGATATTAGCGTGTGGTTCCCTCTTTATATGTGATTTACTGTGTGTGATATTAGCTATATGGTTCCCTCTTTATATGTAATTTACTGTGTGTGATATTAGCATGTGGTTCCCTCTTTATATGTGATTTACTGTGTGTGATATTAGCATGTGGTTCCCTCTTTATATGTGATTTACTGTATGTGATATTAGCCGTGTGATTCCCTCTTTATATGTGATTTACTGTGTTTGATATTAGCCGTGTGGTTCCCTCTTTATATGAGATTTACTGTGTGTGATATTAGCCGTGTGGTTCCCTCTTTATATGTGATTTACTGTGTGTGATATTAGCGTGCGGTTACCTCTTTATATGTGATTTACTGTGTGTGATATTAGCGTGTGGTTCCCTCTTTATATGTGATTTACTGTGTGTGATATTAGCGTGTGGTTCCCTCTTTATATGTAATTTACTGTATGTGATATTAGCGTGTGGTTCCCTCTTTATATGTGATTTACTGTATGTGATATTAGCGTGTGGTTCCCTCTTTATATGTGATTTACTTTGTGTGATATTAGCCGTGTGGTTCCCTATTTATATGTGATTTACTGTCTGTGATATTAGCATGTGGTTCTCTCTTTATATGTGATTTACTGTGTGTGATATTAGCGTGTGGTTCCCTCTTTATATGTGATTTACTGTGTGTGATATTAGCCGTGTGGTTCCCCCTTTATATGTGATTTACTGTGTGTGATATTAGCGCGTGGTTCTCTCTTTATATGTGATTTACTGTGTGTGATATTAGCCGTGTGGTTCCCTCTTTATATGTGATTTACTGTGTGTGATATTAGCCGTGTGGTTCCCTCTTTATATGTGATTTACTGTGTGTGATATTAGCGTGTGGTTCCCTCTTTATATGTGATTTACTGTGTGTGATATTAGCGTGTGGTTCCCTCTTTATATGTGATTTACTGTGTGTGATATTAGCGTGTGGTTCCCTCTTTATATGTGATTTACTGTGTGTGATATTAGCCGTGTGGTTCCCCCTTTATATGTGATTTACTGTGTGTGATATTAGCGCGTGGTTCTCTCTTTATATGTGATTTACTGTGTGTGATATTAGCCGTGTGGTTCCCTCTTTATATGTGATTTACTGTGTGTGATATTAGCGTGTGGTTCCCTCTTTATATGTGATTTACTGTGTGTGATATTAGCGTGTGGTTCCCTCTTTATATGTGATTTACTGTATGTTATATTAGCGTGTGATTCCCTCTTTATATGTGATTTACTGTGTGTGATATTAACGTGTGGTTCCCTCTTTATATGTGATTTACTGTGTGTGATATTAGCGTGTGGTTCCCTCTTTATATGTGATTTACTGTGTGTGATATTAGCATGTGGTTCCCTCTTTATATGTGATTTACTGTGTGTGATATTAGCATGTGGTTCCCTCTTTATATGTGATTTACTGTGTGTGATATTAGCATGTGGTTCCCTCTTTATATGTGATTTACTGTATGTGATATTAGCCGTGTGATTCCCTCTTTATATGTTATTTACTGTGTGTGATATTAGCCGTGTGGTTCCCTCTTTATATGAGATTTACTGTGTGTGATATTAGCCGTGTGGTTCCCTCTTTATATGTGATTTACTGTGTGTGATATTAGCGTGCGGTTCCCTCTTTATATGTGATTTACTGTGTGTGATATTAGCGTGTGGTTCCCTCTTTATATGTGATTTACTGTGTGTGATATTAGTGTGTGGTTCCCTCTTTATATGTAATTTACTGTGTGTGATATTAGCTATATGGTTCCCTCTTTATATGTAATTTACAGTATGTGATATTAGCATGTGGTTCCCTCTTTATATGTGATTTAGTGTGTGTGATATTAGCCGTGTGGTTCTCTCTTTATATGTGATTTACTGTGTGTGATATTAGCTGTGTGATTCCCTCTTTATATGTGATTTACTGTGTGTGATATTAGCGTGTGGTTCACTCTTTATATGTGATTTACTGTGTGTGATATTAGCCGTGTGATTCCCTCTTTATATGTGATTTACTGTGTGTGATATTAGCCGTGTGGTTCCCTCTTTATATGAGATTTACTGTGTGTGATATTAGCCGTGTGGTTCCCTCTTTATATGTGATTTACTGTGTGTGATATAAGCGTGCGGTTCCCTCTTTATATGTGATTTACTGTGTGTGATATTAGCGTGTGGTTCCCTCTTTATATGTGATTTACTGTGTGTGATATTAGCGTGTGGTTCCCTCTTTATATGTAATTTACTGTATGTGATATTAGCGTGTGGTTCCCTCTTTATATGTGATTTACTGTATGTGATATTAGCGTGTGGTTCCCTCTTTATATGTGATTTACTTTGTGTGATATTAGCCGTGTGGTTCCCTATTTATATGTGATTTACTGTCTGTGATATTAGCATGTGGTTCCCTCTTTATATGTGATTTACTGTGTGTGATATTAGCGTGTGGTTCCCTCTTTATATGTGATTTACTGTGTGTGATATTAGCGTGTGGTTCCCTCTTTATATGTGATTTACTGTGTGTGATATTAGCGTGTGGTTCCCTCTTTATATGTGATTTACTGTGTGTGATATTAGCGTGTGGTTCCCTCTTTATATGTGATTTACTGTGTGTGATATTAGTGTGTGGTTCCCTCTTTATATGTGATTTACTGTGTGTGATATTAGCGTGTGGTTCCCTCTTTATATGTGATTTACTGTGTGTGATATTAGCCGTGTGATTCCCTCTTTATATGTGATTTACTGTGTGTGATATTAGCATGTGGTTCCCTCTTTATATGTGATTTACTGTGCGTGATATTAGCTGTGTGGTTCCCTCTTTAGATGTGATTTACTGTGTGTGATATTAGGGTGTGATTCCCTCTTTATACGTGATTTACTGTGTGTGATATTAGCGTGTGGTTCCCTCTTTATATGTGATTTACTGTGTGTGATATTAGCCGCGTGGTTCCCTCTTTATATGTGATTTACTATGTGTGATATTAGCCGTGTGGTTCCCTCTTTATATGTGATTTACTGTATGTGATATTAGCGTGTGGTTCCCTCTGTATATGTGATTTACTGTGTGTGATATTAGCGTGTGGTTCCCTCTTTATATGTGATTTACTGTGTGTGATATTAGCGTGTGGTTCCCTCTTTATATGTGATTTACTGTCTGTGATATTAGCGTGTGGTTCCCTCTTTATATGTGATTTACTGTGTGTGATATTAGCCGTGTGGTTCCCTCTTTATATGTGATTTACTGTGTGTGATATTAGCCGTGTGGTTCCCTCTTTATATGTGATTTACTGTGTGTGATATCAGCCGTGTGGTTCCCTCTTTATATGTGATTTAGAGTGTGTGATATTAGCGTGTGGTTTCCTCTTTATATGTGATTTACTGTGTGTGATATTAGCGTGTGATTCCCTCTTTATACGTGATTTACTGTGTGTGATATTAGCATGTGGTTCCCTCTTTATATGTAATTTACTGTGTGTGATATTAGCCCTGTGGTTCCCTCTTTATATGTGATTTACTGTGTGTGATATTAGCCGTGTGGTTCCCTCTTTATATGTGATTTACTGTGTGTGATATTAGCGTGTGGTTCCCTCTTTATATGTGATTTACTGTGTATGATATTAGCGTGTGATTCCCTCTTTAAATGTGATTTACTGTGTGTGATATTAGGGTGTGGTTCCCTCTTTATATGTGATTTACTGTGTGTGATATTAGCCGTGTGTTTCCCTCTTTATATGTGATTTATTGTGTGTGATATTAGCGTGTGGTTCCCTCTTTATATGTGATTTACTGTGTGTGATATTAGCCATGTGGTTCCCCCTTTATATGTGATTTACTGTGTGTGATATTAGCGTGTGGTTCTCTCTTTATATGTGATTTACTGTGTGTGATATTAGCCGTGTGGTTCCCTCTTTATATGTGATTTACTGTGTGTGATATTAGCGTGTGGTTCCCTCTTTATATGTGATTTACTGTGTGTGATATTAGCGTGTGGTTCCCTTTTTATATGTGATTTACTGTATGTGATATTAGCGTGTGATTCCCTCTTTATATGTGATTTACTGTGTGTGATATTAACGTGTGGTTCCCTCTTTATATGTGATTTACTGTGTGTGATATTAGCGTGTGGTTCCCTCTTTATATGTGATTTACTGTGTGTGATATTAGCATGTGGTTCCCTCTTTATATGTGATTTACTTATGTGATATTAGCCGTGTGATTCCCTCTTTATATGTGATTTACTGTGTGTGATATTAGCCGTGTGGTTCCCTCTTTATATGAGATTTACTGTGTGTGATATTAGCCGTGTGGTTCCCTCTTTATATGTGATTTACTGTGTGTGATATTAGTGTGTGGTTCCCTCTTTATATGTGATTTACTGTATGTGATATTAGCGTGTGGTTCCCTCTTTATATGTGATTTACTGTGTGTGATATTAGTGTGTGGTTCCCTCTTTATATGTGATTTACTGTGTGTGATATTAGCGTGTGGTTCCCTCTTTATATGTGATTTACTGTGTGTGATATTAGCGTGTGGTTCCCTATTTATATGTGATTTACTGTGTTTGATATTAGCCGTGTGGTTCCCTCATTATATGTGATTTACTGTATGTGATATTAGCGTGTGGTTCCCTTTTTTGTTTGAAAAAAGCTTTATTTTGTCAAGTACAATAACAAATCCAGGATAACAAAGTTACAACTTAAATCACAAGACCTTTAGTAGCACCCCATCTGCAATAACGGAGATGCTCGACAGTCTCTTTTAGTTCATATTATTGTTTTGTTATACATTTAACACATATGCATTATCGTCCAGGTGCACTTGTGTATCGTTGATGTTCTTGACTGTGGACTGGGAAGTCCCCAGTCATTGTTTATGTCCATTGCTATGTTATCAGATAATTATACAGTTCTCATCAGGTTTGCAACTCATTATTTCCATGCTCTACAACTTACTTTACTCATACAGTTGTAGGGGCGTATGAACCTGATGTGGTCACCAAACCAGTAACCAAGGATAGATGGGAAAGGGGGCCGAGATAAGGCTAAGATAGATGAGAAAGTGGAATAGAATAGAGATTCACGGGAGGGGGGGGGTGCGGGTGGGGGGGGAGAAAAAAAAAAAAAAAAAAAAAGGGGGGGGGGGGGAAGGGGAGAGGCAGAGGATGGAGGCCACTAGGGGCGGCCACGGCAAAGCGGTGGCAATTCAGTACGGCCTGTGGTCATTTATCCGGGTGTTCTGGGGTCTATTAGAAACCCTTGCCCTCCCACGTCAGCACCATCATTTCGTGTATGCCGATTTTGCCAATTCTAAGGAAGTGATATCTCTCAAGGCGGATCAATTTTTCCACCTTGAGTCTCCAATCTTGCAAGTTGGGTGCACGCTGTTTTTTCCATAACGCGGGTATAAGCCCCTTTGCCCCATTTAACATTAACAAAAACAGGAGGTATTTGTCCTCTCCTGCTATTTTAGGTAGGTCATAGTATATTAGGTACGATGCTTTGGGCGGGATTATGATCTTAAGTATTCTGCTCATTTCGCCAAACACTTCCCCCCAAAATGGAAGGATGAGTGGGCAAGTCCACCATATGTGAAGATATGTTCCCTCTTCACCGCAGCCCCTCCAGCACCCCCCTCTCGCGTGTGGGTAGATTTTTTGAAGTCTTTGTGGAGTCAGATACCATCTACTCAGGAATTTGTAATGCATCTCCTGAATGCGCGCGGAAACTGACACCCTCCTGGCTCTATCAAAGATTTTGGTCCAGTCCTTGAGGTCTATGTCTAAGTTTAATTCAGAGTGCCAGGCCTCTGTGTAAGTCGGCAGAGCTGTTGTTCCTCCAGTCAGCAAGAGTCTGTAGAGCTGTGAGATTAGGTGTCTGGGGGCCTGAGTCGCAGTGCATAGTGTCTCGAATAGGGTCCTGTCCCTTGTTAAGTCTGGTCTGTTTTTGTGCGTGCTAAAGAAGTGTGTGAGCTGTGCTACTCTAAACCAGGACACAAAAATGTCTGGCCTTAATTCAGCAAGGTCACTTTGGCATTTGAGTCTGTGTTGATGAATAAGGTTAAAAAATGCTGCCTCTGCCAGTGTATATGGAGTTTTATGGGAGCTGGGTCCCGTTCCCGTGCCCATGTCTGGGTTTTCTTGAGCTGGAGTCGCGCCCCCGACCAGTCTGTCCCACACCCTAAACACTTCTGCAGAAAGAGGGTATTGAGCAATGCCTGTTGGTCGATTTTTGATCGTTATCCAGGCAAGCGCCCCCACGTTCCCCCTCTGCAGAATCTCTCTGTCCACCTGAACCCAGGCTTTGTTTGGTGAGTTGTGGCACCACTCAACCAGTCTCTGTAGACTAATTGCCCTTAGGTACTCTGCAAGTTTCGGGACACCCAGACCACCCCTGTCTCTAGGGAGGTACATGGTATCTTTACGAATTCTCGGTTTTTGTCCATTCCATATGTAAGTCTCAATCGCGGTTTGTATGTGGTAAATTTGGTGAGAGGTGGGCCAGACCGGGACAGTCTGCATAATATAAAGAACTCTTGGAAGGATATTCATCTTGACTACCCCGATCCGGCCCAACCACGAAATTGTTTTATTTCTCCAGCTAGTTAGGTCTCTTGTGACATCGTCCGCTATACGTCTGTAGTTAGTCTCTACTGTGTCTGTTATAGAGGGCATAAGTGTAATCCCGAGGTATTTTATGGACGTCTGTGCTATTTTGATCGGGCAGGTAGACCCGAGAGCCTCAAAGCGATCGTGGTCCTCTGTGATATTTAGGATCTCAGATTTTGCGGGATTTAGCAAAAAGTTTGATACCTTCCCAAATTCAGAGAACTCCGTCAGGACCTCCCGAAGCGAATTTGATGTGTCCGACAACGTCAGGAGGACGTCGTCGGCGTACATTGCTAATTTATGTTCATGATCGCCGACTACTATTCCTTTTATTAAAGGGTTGCTTCTGATTTTTTCAGCCAAGACCTCCATGACCAGCGCAAACAAGAGGGGCGAGAGCGGACAGCCCTGCCTAGTCCCGTTTTTTATCATGAATGATTCAGATAAGGTTCCGTTGACTCTCACTCTAGCGTTTGGCACAGAGTAGAGCAACATTACTGTGTTTACTATCTTAGGGCCGAACCCAAACTTATCCAGAGTGTATCTCATAAATGACCAGTCAACCCTATCAAACGCCTTTTCGGCGTCAGTTGTGACTAAGGCTAGGGGCTTCTGGTTGTTCTGCGCATAAGTCATTAATTGCAGAACCTTAAGGGTGTTGTCTCTCGCTTCGCGCGCCGGCACAAAACCAACCTGGTCCGCAGAGACCAATCCGGGGAGGTATCTGTTGAGGCGATTGGCCAAAACCCTGGCAAGTATCTTAACATCAGAGTTTAGCAGGGAGATCGGTCTGTAGCTTTCTGGTCTGTTGAGTGGTTTCCCTGCTTTGGGGATCACCACTATGTGAGCTTCAAGCATAGTGTGCGGCAGGGCGGGATGCTCCGCCAGGGAGTTAAAGATGTCAGCCAGTTTTGAGGCCAGAGTGTGTACAAATATTTTGTAGTATCTGGTACCAAAGCCGTCTGGGCCTGGGCTTTTCCCTGTCGGGAGATCTTTTATTGCTTTTTGCACTTCATCCACTGCAAAGGGAGATTCAAGTGCCTCTCTCTCCTGGTCTGAGAGGCCAGGAAGTTTCACCTCTCCAGTATATTTGAGGAGATCCTCCTCCGTATGCGCCCCCTGAGGAGCAGCCCCTTCCGCCCCTCGTCTCCCCTGTATATCATACAGAGCTTCGTAGTATTCGCTGAAAACGTCTGCAACAGATTTCCCGTCTGCTTTGACCTCCCCTTCCCGGTTCAGCATCTCGTAGACATAAGTTTTTAGCTTTTTACGTGCTATGGCTCTGGCCAAAAGCTTTCCAGCTTTATCGCCATGCTCAAAATAGAGCTGCTTTAATATGAGAGCTTTTTTTTGATATCCCTCTTGTAAGTATGCAAGAAGTTCCGTTCTTGCATGTGCCAATTTTTTTAACAGACTTTCGTCTAAAGGAGAATTTTTATGGTCCTTCTCCGCGAACGACACTTGGGTCAAGAGGTCCCGGTATCGCTCACGTTTTTGCTTATTTAGGTGAGCTCTTCTTCTGATCATTAGCCCTCTGATGGTACATTTGTGGGCCTCCCAGATGGTGCTATGCTGAATTCGGTCATTTGCATTTATTTGAAAGAACTGAGTCAATGACTCCTGAACTTCCGCACGGAAAATCGGGTCGTCGAGCAACGTGTCGTCGAGTCTCCAGACATATGGGGTGACCGGCGCGTTGGGCCATTGAATGGAGCAACTGACCGGAGCGTGGTCCGACCATGTGATCGGGTGGATGTTACTACTCGTGGTTATCGTGAGACCTGTCGTGTCTGTGAATAAGTAGTCAATTCGTGAATACTTTCTGTGTGGATGCGAGTAGAATGAGTAGTTTCTTGTGAGTGGGTGATGTAGTCGCCATATGTCATGTATAACCAGTTCAGTCAGAGATTCACGCATGCGTTTAAGGGTCTTAAGGGGAGTGCTGGAGACACCGTTGGACGTATCTAGTGCGGGGTCAAGAGGTGCATTCAGATCTCCTCCAATGTACAACACTCCCTTCTGAACCTCAAGTAGTTTGCGAGTGAATGTTTGAAGAAAGAGGTGCTGGGAATTATTGGGACAGTAAACGTTAGCTAGTGTTATCGGTCTGCCATAAAGGCAGCCCGTGAGTATGAGGGATCTGCCTTCCAGGTCGCGGTGTATCTGATCAACTTGGAATGGCATGTTTGCGCTGAGTATTATTCCCACCCCGTTTTTTTTTTTAGGGCCTGAGGCAAAGTATGCTGTCGGGTACTTGCGACTGTACCATTTTGGTTCATGGTTTCTGACAAAGTGAGTCTCTTGCAGATAGACTATTTCCCCTCCCAACCTGTGTAGGTCGTGGAGGGCAATGGAACGTTTGCTAGGACTGTTAAGCCCCTTAACGTTGATCGTTATAAGTTCTACTGAGAGAGTGTTCCCCCTTCTCTGTGGGGGGGCCATACTGGGCTAGGGTACCTGGCCGGGTGGGTGAAGGGGTGGTAAGGGAGGGAAGAAAAGAAAGAAAAAAAAAAAAAAAAAAAGGGGGGGGAAGGGTATTAGTTTAAGGAGAAAGAAGAAGTGGATAGCAGACGGGGCGGGGTGAAGGGGAGGAGGGTTAGTTAGTGAGTGAAAGGTATAGGGAAATGAATGTAATTAGTATTGTAAGCAATAATCACAATAAGTAGATGTAATACAATAAATTCTCGAGCCAGTGGCTCAATTTAAGAGAAGGAAAAGAAAGAACCAGAAATTCAGGGGTAGTTATCCCTGAGTAAACACATTAAGCATAAACTTTTAAACATTTTCATGTAAAACAGAACGCACTAAGTATAAATAAAATACATTAGACTTAACAGCTCTATATTCATAACCATGCAGCAAGGCTAGAGGTGTTGCTATTACCTGATTCCCATGCTATGTTATGTGCATGCAGGTGGGTGTTCCCGGAGGGGGGACTGCTTGTGAGGTGTCTTGTCGCTAGAGTAGTGTTGATAGGGGGACTGGGGTAGAGATTATATGTTCTAATCTACGGGCTACACAGTCGGTGGTGAGGCCTTATGTGTCGTGACTAATATGCCTGTGCTTTCCTTCTGGAAGGGGGAGCATGCGCAGGACAGTCATCGCAGGTGTGGAAGGATTAGGTGAGTGTGTCCGTGCCTAGTCTGGGGTGGTCACTTATGTACAATGGGCACGCGGATCTGTGGTTCCCGCAGGATCACCATGTCAGCTTTAGACAACATGATGCGCTAGCGCCTTAGTCACACGGGGTATATATCTTGTGTTTGTCGGTTTTAACTTAGTCCTCTTTCTCCCATGTGTGGGCTGCTATGTGAGTGGACTCTAGCTTTCTGTCTCTTTTGCCCCTTCGTTGAGAATGCATGATCCCCCTCTGCCCCACAGTTATGCCCCTGCATCCAACCCACAGCCCACCAAAAAAAAAAATAATAAAAAACATTGTTCTCAGTCGACAACAGAGATCAGTATGCAAACATTTTCCTTTTCAGGTAACATATCATAACTTTGAACTATTACAAACTTAACCTGTCAACATTAATGTAAACTTATCTGTGTACGGCTGCAGGAGTCAGTCCACAATTAACTCAGGTCAGGCCAATTTTGGTCTATTATCCATGTTAAACAGGCTAGTCACTTCAGTGTGGAGCATCTGCTTCTCTCTTTGGTGCTTTCCTCAACCTGGGTGATTTCTGATCCCGTCTGGGCCCCCCTCTCGGGGGTCCTCCGGGTCTGTTGCTAGTTGACGTGGAGGTCTGATATCCAGGCAGAGGGCCCGGTTAAATGCAGGCAGATCTTCCAGGGTTCTTAGGACATGAGAAGTGTTGTTCATGTTGGCTATCAGGCACGTGGGGAATCCCCATCTGTATGAAATCCGTCTCTCCTTTAGGACAGATGTGACGAACCTCAAGTCCCTTCTTTTTTGCAGTGTTGTTGGACACAGGTAGGAATAGACCTGCACGTCTGCGCCGCGGAATTCGAGTGAATTTTTTGCTCTAGCAAGTCTCAGGACCAGATCCTTGTCTTTAAAGGACAGAAATTTTAGGATAATGTCTCTGAGGGGGGCCCTGTTGGGTGGTTTGGGCCTCAGAGCTCTATGAGCTCTTTCTATGGGGACTTCTAGCGCTGCTTCGTTGTTCTTGAGGTATTTGATGAAGTCTTTAATGTATCCCATCAGAGCAGGAGGATCCACACTTTCTGGAACACCACGCAATCTTATGTTATTCCTCCTGCTCCTGTTCTCAAGGTCCTCAATTCTGTCCATCATCGAATGGACCATACTTTCCTGAGCTTGGAATACACTTGACTGATGCTGTAAATCTGAGCTAATGGATTCCTGTTTTTCTTCTATGCCTGTAACTCTTTGTTCCACAGCTGAGATATCATTTTTAAGTTCCCTGAACATGGACTTAAAATCAATCATTGCCTCCTTTATGTCATCTTTTGAGGAGAGGTGCTTTATATCCTCCTTTGTGAGGAAATGATGATGCTGCATGCTCGACTCTGTGCTGTGGACCTGGGCCTGCACATTCTGCGCGCCCTGGGGATTAGCATCCTGTGTTGTCTTGCTCTGTCGTGCCACAGCATCTGGGGATATCAGGTAGTTTTCAATCGCTGTGTTTTGTGAGCCTTTTACAGGTTTAACACTTCTTTTCCCTGACATTGTAGAGGGTGTCTCTCCGTCTTTAATATTGCGGGCAAGATGTCTTTATTTTACGAGTGAAGTTAGATATGATTTCTGAGTGCCCCGTTTGATTTTCTAGCATTGCAGGGGGGGTCTCCCCTTATGTGGCCAGTCAGGGTTACCTTTAGGAGGGAGCACTTCGTGCAAGTCTCTGCCCCAGTGGGGGAGCAGAAATAGTGAGTTTCCAGACCCGTTCTGTGCTCAGGTCTCCCAACCAGTGGTCCCTCCCTGCAGGTTGCTGATTTCTGCACTGGGCCTTTAATGTTAGCGGCACAGCCTAGCTTTAGGGATCCCTGGCTGGTGTCTCCAACTTTAACTTTTTGATAAGGCTGATTCTCTGTGTTCCCACTCGCTAAGCTTCTGCCCCAGAACAGACTAGATGTGCTGTGATGTGGATACCGTTGCGTGTGGGCTCAGAAATACCTCGTGGTCGCGGCCTACGAGTTGTCCCCTTCCGGTGCTGCGAGTGTGTCGGTTTTTGTGCGCTCGCTTGGGGCCGATGTTGATGCCCGGGGAAGCCCCTCCTGCATACCACGTTTAGAGCCAGCTGGGGACACGGCTTTCCTTATCTCCGTTGTCGGCACTCTGCATGTTAGGTCCGAGGATGCTAGGCTGCTGAGTCCCGTTGCGGCCCTCCTCACGCAACCTGCCTCTTTGTTTCACCGCGATCCTCAAGTGCGGCAAGTATAGAATTTAGTTGCCTTGGCTCCGTGAAGCATTTAGGGAGTCTTTGCTGCTGTTCTGTGCTTTCAGTGCGTTCTGCGTTAGTGTGTTTCACATCAGGGACTACAGAGCTCCGTTAGTGAGCAGCCATCTCTGATCGTGGCTTAGCTCCGCCCCCCGTGGTTCCCTTTTTTATATGTGATTTACTGTGTGTGATATTAGCCGTGTGGTTCACTCTTTATATGTTATTTACTGTGTGTGATATTAGTGTGTGGTTCCCTCTTTATATGTGATTTACTGTGTGTGATATTAGCCGTGTGGTTCCCTCTTTATATGAGATTTACTGTGTGTGATATTAGCCGTGTGGTTCCCTCTTTAAATGTGATTTACTGTATGTGATATTAGCGAGTGGTTCCCTCTTTATATGTGATTTACTGTGTGTGATATTAGTGTGTGGTTCCCTCTTGATATGTGATTTACTGTGTGTGATATTAGCATGTGGTTCCCTCTTTATATGTGATTTACTGTATGTGATATTAGCTGTGTGATTCCCTCTTTATATGTTATTTACTGTGTGTGATATTAGTGTGTGGTTCCCTCTTTATATGTGATTTACTGTGTGTGATATTAGCCGTGTGGTTCCCTCTTTATATGAGATTTACTGTGTGTGATATTAGCCGTGTGGTTCCCTCTTTAAATGTGATTTACTGTATGTGATATTAGCGAGTGGTTCCCTCTTTATATGTGATTTACTGTGTGTGATATTAGTGTGTGGTTCCCTCTTTATATGTGATTTACTGTGTGTGATATTAGCGTGTAGTTCCCTCTTTATATGTGATTTACTGTGTGTGATATTAGCGTGTGGTTCCCTATTTATATGTGATTTACTGTGTGTGATATTAACCGTGTGGTTCCCTCATTATATGTGATTTACTGTGTGAGATATTAGCATGTGGTTCCCTCATTATATGTGATTTACTGTATGTGATATTAGCGTGTGGTTCCCTTTTTTATATGTGATTTACTGTGTGTGATATTAGCCGTGTGGTTCACTCTTTATATGTAATTTACTGTGCGTGATATTAGCCGTGTGGTTCCCTCTTTATATGTGATTTACTGTGTGTGATATTAGCCGTGTGGTTTTATCTTTATATGTGATTTACTGTGTGTGATATTAGCGTGTAGTTTCCTCTTTATATGTAATTTACTGTGTGTGATATTAGCGTGTGGTTCCCTCTTTATATGTGATTTACTGTGTGTGATATTAGCCGTGTGGTTCCCTCTTGATATGTTATTTACTGTGTGTGATATTAGCCGTGTGGTTCCCTCTTTATATGTAATTTACTGTGTGTGATATTAGCGTGTGGTTCCCTCTTTATATGTGATTTACTGTGTGTGATATTAGCTGTGTGGTTCCCTCTTTATATGTAATTTACTGTGTGTGATATTAGCCGTGTGGTTCCCTCTTTATATGTCATTTACTGTGTGTGATATTAGCCGTGTGGTTCCCTCTTTATATGTCATTTACTGTGTGTGATATTAGCGTGTGGTTCCCTCTTTATATGTAATTTACTGTGTGTGATATTAGCCGTGTGGTTCCATCTTTATATGTTATTTACTGTGTGTGATATTAGCGTGTGGTTCCCTCTTTATATGAGATTTACTGTGTGTGATATTAGCCGTGTGGTTCCCTCTTTATATGTGATTTACTGTAAGTGATATTAGCCGTGTGGTTCGATCTTTATATGAGATTTACTGTGTGTGATATTAGCCGTGTGGTTCCCTCTTTATATGTAATTTACTGTGTGTGATATTAGCGTGTGGTTCCCTCTTTATATGTGATTTACTGTGTGTGATATTAGCGTGTGGTTCCCTCTTTATATGTGATTTACTGTGTGTGATATTAGCTGTGTGGTTCTCTCTTTATATATGATTTACTGTATGTGATATTAGCGTGTGGTTCCCTCTTTATATGTGATTTACTGTGTGTGATATTAGCGTGTGGTTCCCGCTTTATATGTGATTTACTGTGTGTGATATTAGCGTGTGGTTCCCTCTTTATATGTGATTTACTGTATGTGATATTAGCCGTGTGTTTCTCTCTTTATATGTGATTTACAGTGTGTGATATTAGCCGTGTGGTTCCCTCTTTATATGTGATTTACTGTGTGTGATATTAGCGTGTGGTTCCCTCTTTATATGTAATTTACTGTGTGTGATATTAGCCGTGTGGTTCCCTCTTTATATGTGATTTACTGTATGTGATATTAGCCGTGTGGTTCCCTCTTTATATGTGATTTACTGTATGTGATATTAGCCGTCTGGTTCTCTCTTTATATGTGATTTACTGTGTGTGATATTAGCCGTGTGGTTCCCTCTTTATATGTGATTTACTGTGTGTGATATTAGCGTGTGGTTCCCTCTTTATATGTGATTTACTGTGTGTGATATTAGCGTGTGGTTCCCTCTTTATATGTGATTTACTGTGTGTGATATTAGCCATGTGGTTCCCTCTTTATATGTAATTTACTGTGTGTGATAATAGCTGTGTGATTCCCTCTTTATATGTAATTTACTATGTGTGATATTAGCGTGTGGTTCCCTCTTTATATGTAATTTACTGTGTGTGATATTAGCGTGTGGTTCCGTCTTTATATGTAATTTACTGTGTGTGATATTAGCGTGTGGTTCCGTCTTTATATGTGATTTACTGTGTGTGATATTAGCGAGTGGTTCCCTCTTTATATGTGATTTACTGTGTGTAATATTAGCGTATGGTTCCCTCTTTATATGTGATTTACTGTGTGTGATATTAGCTATATGGTTCCCTCTTTATATGTGATTTACTGTGTGTGATATTAGTGTGTGGTTCCCTCTTTATATGTGATTTACTGTGTGTGATATTAGCGTGTGGTTCCCTCTTTATATGTGATTTACTGTGTGTGATATTAGCCGTGTGGTTCTCTCTTTATATGTAATTTACTGTATGTGATATTAGCGTGTGGTTCCTTCTTTATATGTGATTTACTGTGTGTGATATTAGCGTGTGGTTACCTCTTTATATGTGATTTATTGTGTGATATTAGCGTGTGGTTCCCTCTTTAAATGTGATTTACTGTGTGTGATATTAGCGTGTGGTTCCCTCTTTATATGTGATTTACTGTGTGTGATATTAGCATGTGGTTCTGTCTATATATGTGATTTACTGTGTGTGATATTAGCGCGTGGTTCCCTCTTTATATGTGATTTACTGTGTGTAATATTAGCGTATGGTTCCCTCTTTATATGTGATTTACTGTGTGTGATATTAGCGTGTGGTTCCCTCTTTATATGTGATTTACTGTGTGTGATATTAGCTGTGTGATTCCCTCTTTATATGTGATTTACTGTGTGTGATATTAGCGTGTGGTTCCCTCTTTATATGTGATTTACTGTGTGTGATATTAGCATGTGGTTCCCTCTTTATATGTGATTTAGTGTGTGTGATATTAGCGTGTGGTTCCCTCTTTATATGTTATTTACTGTGTGTGATATTAGCGTGTGGTTCCCTCTTTATATGTTATTTACTGTGTGTGATATTAGCGCGTGGTTCCCTCTTTATATGTGATTTACTGTGTGTGATATTAGCCGTGTATTTCCCTCTTTATATGTGATTTAGTGTGTGTGATATTAGCCGTGTGGTTCCCTCTTTATATGTGATTTACTGTGTGTGATATTAGCTGTGTGATTCCCTCTTTATATGTGATTTACTGTGTGTGATATTAGCTGTGTGATTCCCTCTTTATATGTGATTTACTGTGTGTGATATTAGCTGTGTGATTCCCTCTTTATATGTGATTTAAATTGTGTGATATTAGCGTGTGGTTCCCTCTTTATATGTGATTTACTGTGTGTGATATTAGCCGTGTGGTTCCCTCTTTATATGTGATTTACTGTGTGTGATATTAGCGTGTGGTTCCCTCTTTATATGTGATTTAATGTGTGTGATATTAGCGTGGCGTTCCCTCTTTGTATGTGATTTACTGTGTGTGATATTAGCGTGTGGTTCCCTCTTTATATGTGATTTACTGTGTGTGATATTAGCGTGTGGTTCCCTCTTTATATGTGATTTACTGTGTGTGATATTAGCCGTGTGGTTCCCTCTTTATATGTAATTTACTGTATGTGATATTAGCCGTGTGGTTCCCTCTTTATATTTGATTTACTGTGTGTGATATTAGCTGTGTGGTTCCCTCTTTATATGTAATTTACTGTGTGTGATATTAGCGTGTGGTTCCCTCTTTATATGTAATTTACTGTATGTGATGTTAGCGTGTGGTTCCCTCTTTATATGTGATTTACTGTGTGTGATATTAGCGTGTGGTTCCCTCTTTATATGTGATTTACTGTGTGTGATATTAGCGTGTGGTTCCCTCTTTATATGTGATTTACTGTGTATGATATTAGCCGTGTGGTTCCCTATTTATATGTAATTTACTGTGTGTGATATTAGCGTGTCGTTCCCTCTTTATATGTGATTTACTGTGTTTGATATTAGCCGTGTGATTCCCTCTTTATATGTGATTTACTGTGTGTGATATTAGCGTGTGGTTCCCTCTTTATATGTGATCTACTGTGTGTGATATTAGTCATGTGTTTCTCTCTTTATATGTAATTTACTGTGTGTGATATTAGCGTGTGGTTCCCTTTTATATGTGATCTACTGTGTGTGATATTAGTCATGTGATTCTCTCTTTATATGTGATTTACTGTGTGTGATATTAGCCGTGTGGTTCCCTCTTTATATGTGATTTACTGTGTGTGATATTAGCCGTGTGGTTCTCTCTTTATATGTGATTTACTGTGTGTGATATTAGCGTGTGGTTCTCTTTTTATATGTGATTTACTGTATGTGATATTAGCGTGTGATTCCCTCTTTATATGTGATTTACTGTGTGTGATATTAGCCGTGTGGTTCCCTCTTTATATGTGATTTACTGTGTATGATATTAGCGTGTGGTTCCCTCTTTATATGTGATTTACTGTGTGTGATATTAGCGTGTGGTTCCCTCTTTATATGTGATTTACTGTGTGTGATATTAGCGTGTGGTTCCCTCTTTATATGTGATTTACTGTGTATGATATTAGCGTGTGGTTCCCTCTTTATATGTGATTTACTGTGTGTGATATTAGCGTGTGGTTCCCTCTTTATATGTGATTTACTGTGTGTGATATTAGCCGTGTAGTTTCCTCTTTATATGTAATTTACTGTGTGTGATATTAGCGTGTGGTTCTCTCTTTATATGTGATTTACTGTGTGTGATATTAGCCGTGTGGTTCCCTCTTTATATGTGATTTACTGTATGTGATATTAGCCGTGTGGTTCCCTCTTTATATGTGATTTACTGTGTGTGATGTTAGCCGTGTGGTTCCCTCTTTATATGTGATTTACTGTGTGTGATATTAGAGTGTGGTTCCCTCTTTATATGTGATTTACTGTGTGTGATATTAGTGTGTGGTTCCCTCTTTATATGTGATTTACTGTGTGTGATATTAGCCGTGTGGTTCCCTCTTTATATGTGATTTACTGTGTGTGATATTAGCCGTGTGGTTCCCTCTTTATATGTAATTTACTGTGTGTGATATTAGCGTGTGATTCCCTCTTTATATGTGATTTACTGTGTGTGATATTAGCGTGTGATTCCCTCTTTATATGTGATTTACTGTGTGTGATATTAGCGTGTGGTTCCCTCTTTATATGTGATTTACTGTATGTGATATTAGCGTGTGATTCTCTCTTTATATGTGATTTACTGTGTGTGATGTTAGCCGTGTGGTTCCCTCTTTATATATGATTTACTGTGTGTGATATTAGCGTGTGGTTCCCTATTTATATGTGATTTACTGTGTGTGATACCAGCCGTGTGGTTCCCTCTTTATATGTGATTTACTGTGTGTGATATTAGCGTGTGGTTCCCTCTTTATATGTAATTTACTGTGTGTTATATTAGCTGTGTGGTTCCCTCTTTATATGAGATTTACTGTGTGTGATATTAGTGTGTGGTTCCCTCTTTATATGTGATTTACTGTGTGTGATATTAGTGTGTGGTTCCCTCTTTATATGTGATTT
The DNA here is from genome assembly GCF_027579735.1 of Bombina bombina. Classification (NCBI taxonomy): domain Eukaryota; kingdom Metazoa; phylum Chordata; class Amphibia; order Anura; family Bombinatoridae; genus Bombina; species Bombina bombina. The sequence goes on along the minus strand of NC_069500.1, from coordinate 1,450,107,831 downwards.
ACTGTGTGTGATATTAGCCGTGTGGTTCCCTCTTTATATGTGATTTACTGTGTGTGATATTAGCCGTGTGGTTCCCTCTTTATATGTGATTTACTGTGTGTGATATTAGTGTGTGGTTCCCTCTTTATATGTGATTTACTGTGTGTGATATTAGCGTGTGGTTCCCTCTTTATATGTGATTTACTGTGTGTGATATTAGCATGTGTTTCCCTCTTTATATGTGATTTACTGTGTGAGATATTAGCGTGTGGTTCCCTCTTTATATGTGATTTACTGTGTGTGATATTAGCGTGTGGTTCTCTCTTTATATGTAATTTACTGTGTGTGATATTAGCTATATGGTTCCCTCTTTATATGTGATTTACTGTGTGTGATATTAGCGTGTGGTTCCCTCTTTATATGTAATTTACTGTGTGTGATATTAGCTATATGGTTCCCTCTTTATATGTGATTTACTGTGTGTGATATTAGTGTGTGGTTCCCTCTTTATATGTGATTTACTGTGTGTGATATTAGTGTGTGGTTCCCTTTTTATATGTGATCTGTGTGTGATATTAGCCGAGTGATTCCCTCTTTATATGTGATTTACTGTGTGTGATATTAGCGTGTGGTTCCCTCTTTATATGTGATTTACTGTGTGTGATATTAGCCGTGTGGTTCCCTCTTTATATGTGATTTACTGTGTGTGATATTAGCCGTGTGGTTCCCTCTTTATATGTGATTTACTGTGTGTGATATTAGCCGTGTGGTTCCCTCTTTATATGTGATTTACTGTGTGTGATATTAGCCGTGTGGTTCCCTCTTTATATGTAATTTACTGTGTGTGATATTAGCGTGTGGTTCCCTCTTTATATGTGATTTACTGTGTGTGATATTAGTGTGGGTTCCCTCTTTATATGTGATTTACTGTGTGTGATATTAGTGTGTGGGTTCCCTCTTTATATGTGATTTACTGTGTGTGATATTAGTGTGTGGTTCCCTCTTTATATGTGATCTGTGTGTGATATTAGCCGTGTGGTTCCCTCTTTATATGTGATTTACTGTGTGTGATATTAGCGTGTGGTTCCCTCTTTATATGTGATTTACTGTGTGTGATATTAGCGTGTGGTTCCCTCTTTATATGTGATTTACTGTGTGTGATATTAGTGTGTGGTTTCCTCTTTATATGTGATTTAGTGTATGTGATATTAGCGTGTGGTTCCCTCTTTATATGTGATTTACTGTGTGTGATATTAGTGTGTGGTTTCCTCTTTATATGTGATTTACTGTGTGTGATATTAGCGTGTGGTTCCCTCTTTATATGTGATTTACTGTGTGTGATATTAGCATGTGGTTCCCTCTTTATATGTGATTTACTGTGTGTGATATTAGCCGTGTGGTTCCCTCTTTATATGTGATTTACTGTGTGTGATATTAGCCGTGTGGTTCCCTCTTTATATGTGATTTACTGTGTGTGATATTAGTCGTGTGGTTCCCTCTTTATATGTGATTTACTGTGTGTGATATTAGCCGTGTGGTTCCCTCTTTATATGTGATTTACTGTGTGTGATATTAGTCGTGTGGTTCCCTCTTTATATGTGATTTACTGTGTGTGATATTAGCGTGTGGTTCCCTCTTTATATGTGATTTACTGTGTGTGATATTAGCGTGTGGTTCTCTCTTTATATGTAATTTACTGTGTGTGATATTAGCTATATGGTTCCCTCTTTATATGTGATTTACTGTGTGTGATATTAGCGTGTGGTTCCATCTTTATATGTAATTTACTGTGTGTGATATTAGCTATATGGTTCCCTCTTTATATGTGATTTACTGTGTGTGATATTAGCCGTGTGGTTCCCTCTTTATATGTGATTTACTGTGTGTGATATTAGCCGTGTGATTCCCTCTTTATATGTGATTTACTGTATGTGATATTAGCGTGTGGTTCCCTCTTTATATGTAATTTACTGTGTGTGATTTTAGCGTGTGGTTCCCTCTTTATATGTGATTTACTGTGTGTGATATTAGCTGTGTGGTTCCCTCTTTATATGAGATTTACTGTGTGTGATATTAGCTGTGTGATTCCCTCTTTATATGTAATTTACTGTCTGTGATATTAGCGTGTGGTTCCCTCTTTATATGTAATTTACTGTGTGTGATTTTAGCGTGTGGTTCCCTCTTTATATGTGATTTACTGTGTGTGATATTAGCTGTGTGATTCCCTCTTTATATGTAATTTACTGTCTGTGATATTAGCGTGTGGTTCCCTCTTTATATGTAATTTACTGTCTGTGATATTAGCTGTGTGGTTCCCTCTTTATATGTAATTTACTGTCTGTGATATTAGCTGTGTGGTTCCCTCTTTATATGTGATTTACTGTGTGTGATATTAGCTGTGTGGTTCCCTCTTTATATGAGATTTACTGTGTGTGATATTAGCTGTGTGATTCCCTCTTTATATGTAATTTACTGTCTGTGATATTAGCTGTGTGATTCCCTCTTTATATGTAATTTACTGTCTGTGATATTAGCTGTGTGGTTCCCTCTTTATATGAGATTTACTGTGTGTGATATTAGCCGTGTGATTCCCTCTTTATATGTGATTTACTGTGTGTGATATTAGTGTGTGGTTCCCTCTTTATATGTGATTTACTATGTGTGATATTAGCCGTGTGGTTCCCTCTTTATATGTGATTTACTGTGTGTGATATTAGCCGTGTGGTTCCCTCTTTATATGTGATTTACTGTGTGTGATAATAGCGTGTGATTACCACTTTATATGTGATTTACTGTGTGTGATATTAGCGTGTGATTCCCTCTTTATATGTTATTTACTGTGTGTGATATTAGTGTGTGGTTCCCTCTTTATATGTGATTTACTGTATGTGATATTAGCGTGTGGTTCCCTCTTTATATGTGATTTACTGTATGTGATGTTAGCGTGTGGTTCCCTCTTTATATGTGATTTACTGTGTGTGATATTAGCGTTTGTTTCCCTCTTTATATGTGATTTACTGTGTGTGATATTAGCGTGTGGTTCCCTCTTTATATGTGATTTACTGTGTGTGATATTAGCGTGTGGTTCCCTCTTTATATGTGATTTACTGTGTGTGATATTAGCGTGTGGTTCCCTCTTTATATGTGATTTACTGTGTGTGATATTAGCGTGTGATTCCCTCTTTAAATGTGATTTACTATGTGTGATATTAGCCGTGTGGTTCCCTCTTTATATTTGATTTATTGTGTGTGATATTAGCGTGTGGTTCCCTCTTTATATGTGATTTACTGTGTGTGATATTAGCGTGTAGTTTCCTCTTTATATGTGATTTACTGTATGTGATATTAGCGTGTGGTTCCCTCTTTATATGTGATTTACTGTGTGTGATATTAGCGTGTGGTTATCTCTTTATATGTGATTTACTGTGTGTGATATTATCGTGTGGTTCCTTCTTTATATGTGATTTACTGTATGTGATATTAGCGTGTGGTTCCCTCTTTATATGTGATTTACTGTGTGTGATATTAGCATGTAGTTTCCTCTTTATACCTGATTTACTGTGTGTGATATTAGCGTGTGGTTCCCTCTTTATATGTAATTTACTGTGTGTGATATTAGCGTGTGGTTCCCTCTTTATATGTGATTTACTGTGTGTGATATTAGCGTGTGGTTCCCTCTTTATATGTGATTTACTGTGTGTGATATTAGCGTGTGGTTCCCTCTTTATATGTGATTTACTGTGTATGATATTAGCCGTGTGGTTCCCTATTTATATGTAATTTACTGTGTGTGATATTAGCGTGTCGTTCCCTCTTTATATGTGATTTACTGTGTTTGATATTAGCCGTGTGATTCCCTCTTTATATGTGATTTACTGTGTGTGATATTAGCGTGTGGTTCCCTCTTTATATGTGATCTACTGTGTGTGATATTAGTCATGTGTTTCTCTCTTTATATGTAATTTACTGTGTGTGATATTAGCGTGTGGTTCCCTTTTATATGTGATCTACTGTGTGTGATATTAGTCATGTGATTCTCTCTTTATATGTGATTTACTGTGTGTGATATTAGCCGTGTGGTTCCCTCTTTATATGTGATTTACTGTGTGTGATATTAGCCGTGTGGTTCTCTCTTTATATGTGATTTACTGTGTGTGATATTAGCGTGTGGTTCTCTTTTTATATGTGATTTACTGTATGTGATATTAGCGTGTGATTCCCTCTTTATATGTGATTTACTGTGTGTGATATTAGCCGTGTGGTTCCCTCTTTATATGTGATTTACTGTGTATGATATTAGCGTGTGGTTCCCTCTTTATATGTGATTTACTGTGTGTGATATTAGCGTGTGGTTCCCTCTTTATATGTGATTTACTGTGTGTGATATTAGCGTGTGGTTCCCTCTTTATATGTGATTTACTGTGTATGATATTAGCGTGTGGTTCCCTCTTTATATGTGATTTACTGTGTGTGATATTAGCCGTGTGGTTCCCTCTTTATATGTGATTTACTGTGTGTGATATTAGAGTGTGGTTCCCTCTTTATATGTGATTTACTGTGTGTGATATTAGTGTGTGGTTCCCTCTTTATATGTGATTTACTGTGTGTGATATTAGCCGTGTGGTTCCCTCTTTATATGTGATTTACTGTGTGTGATATTAGCCGTGTGGTTCCCTCTTTATATGTAATTTACTGTGTGTGATATTAGCGTGTGATTCCCTCTTTATATGTGATTTACTGTGTGTGATATTAGCGTGTGATTCCCTCTTTATATGTGATTTACTGTGTGTGATATTAGCGTGTGGTTCCCTCTTTATATGTGATTTACTGTATGTGATATTAGCGTGTGATTCTCTCTTTATATGTGATTTACTGTGTGTGATGTTAGCCGTGTGGTTCCCTCTTTATATATGATTTACTGTGTGTGATATTAGCGTGTGGTTCCCTATTTATATGTGATTTACTGTGTGTGATACCAGCCGTGTGGTTCCCTCTTTATATGTGATTTACTGTGTGTGATATTAGCGTGTGGTTCCCTCTTTATATGTAATTTACTGTGTGTTATATTAGCTGTGTGGTTCCCTCTTTATATGAGATTTACTGTGTGTGATATTAGTGTGTGGTTCCCTCTTTATATGTGATTTACTGTGTGTGATATTAGTGTGTGGTTCCCTCTTTATATGTGATTTACTGTGTGTGATATTAGCCGTGTGGTTCCCTCTTTATATGAGATTTACTGTGTGTGATATTAGCCGTGTGGTTCCCTCTTTATATGTGATTTACTGTGTGTGATATTAGTGTGTGGTTCCCTCTTTATATGTGATTTACTGTGTGTGATATTAGTGTGTGGTTCCCTCTTTATATGTGATTTACTGTGTGTGATATTAGCGTGTGGTTCCCTCTTTATATGTGATTTACTGTGTGTGATATTAGCATGTGGTTCCCTCTTTATATGTGATTTACTGTGTGAGATATTAGCGTGTGGTTCCCTCTTTATATGTGATTTACTGTGTGTGATATTAGCGTGTGGTTCTCTCTTTATATGTAATTTACTGTGTGTGATATTAGCTATATGGTTCCCTCTTTATATGTGATTTACTGTGTGTGATATTAGCGTGTGGTTCCCTCTTTATATGTGAATTTACTGTGTGTGATATTAGCTATATGGTTCCCTCTTTATATGTGATTTACTGTGTGTGATATTAGTGTGTGGTTCCCTCTTTATATGTGATTTACTGTGTGTGATATTAGTGTGTGGTTCCCTTTTTATATGTGATCTGTGTGTGATATTAGCCGAGTGATTCCCTCTTTATATGTGATTTACTGTGTGTGATATTAGCGTGTGGTTCCCTCTTTATATGTGATTTACTGTGTGTGATATTAGCCGTGTGGTTCCCTCTTTATATGTGATTTACTGTGTGTGATATTAGCCGTGTGGTTCCCTCTTTATATGTGATTTACTGTGTGTGATATTAGCCGTGTGGTTCCCTCTTTATATGTGATTTACTGTGTGTGATATTAGCCGTGTGGTTCCCTCTTTATATGTAATTTACTGTGTGTGATATTAGCGTGTGGTTCCCTCTTTATATGTGATTTACTGTGTGTGATATTAGCGTGTGGTTCCCTCTTTATATGTGATTTACTGTGTGTGATATTAGCCGTGTGGTTCCCTCTTTATATGTAATTTACTGTGTGTGATATTAGCGTGTGGTTCCCTCTTTATATGTGATTTACTGTGTGTGATATTAGCGTGTGATTCCCTCTTTATATGTGATTTACTGTGTGTGATATTAGCGTGTGGTTCCCTCTTTATATGTGATTTACTGTATGTGATATTAGCGTGTGATTCTCTCTTTATATGTGATTTACTGTGTGTGATGTTAGCCGTGTGGTTCCCTCTTTATATATGATTTACTGTGTGTGATATTAGCGTGTGGTTCCCTATTTATATGTGATTTACTGTGTGTGATACCAGCCGTGTGGTTCCCTCTTTATATGTGATTTACTGTGTGTGATATTAGCGTGTGGTTCCCTCTTTATATGTAATTTACTGTGTGTTATATTAGCTGTGTGGTTCCCTCTTTATATGAGATTTACTGTGTGTGATATTAGTGTGTGGTTCCCTCTTTATATGTGATTTACTGTGTGTGATATTAGTGTGTGGTTCCCTCTTTATATGTGATTTACTGTGTGTGATATTAGCCGTGTGGTTCCCTCTTTATATGAGATTTACTGTGTGTGATATTAGCCGTGTGGTTCCCTCTTTATATGTGATTTACTGTGTGTGATATTAGTGTGTGGTTCCCTCTTTATATGTGATTTACTGTGTGTGATATTAGTGTGTGGTTCCCTCTTTATATGTGATTTACTGTGTGTGATATTAGCGTGTGGTTCCCTCTTTATATGTGATTTACTGTGTGTGATATTAGCATGTGGTTCCCTCTTTATATGTGATTTACTGTGTGAGATATTAGCGTGTGGTTCCCTCTTTATATGTGATTTACTGTGTGTGATATTAGCGTGTGGTTCTCTCTTTATATGTAATTTACTGTGTGTGATATTAGCTATATGGTTCCCTCTTTATATGTGATTTACTGTGTGTGATATTAGCGTGTGGTTCCCTCTTTATATGTAATTTACTGTGTGTGATATTAGCTATATGGTTCCCTCTTTATATGTGATTTACTGTGTGTGATATTAGTGTGTGGTTCCCTCTTTATATGTGATTTACTGTGTGTGATATTAGTGTGTGGTTCCCTTTTTATATGTGATCTGTGTGTGATATTAGCCGAGTGATTCCCTCTTTATATGTGATTTACTGTGTGTGATATTAGCGTGTGGTTCCCTCTTTATATGTGATTTACTGTGTGTGATATTAGCCGTGTGGTTCCCTCTTTATATGTGATTTACTGTGTGTGATATTAGCCGTGTGGTTCCCTCTTTATATGTGATTTACTGTGTGTGATATTAGCCGTGTGGTTCCCTCTTTATATGTGATTTACTGTGTGTGATATTAGCCGTGTGGTTCCCTCTTTATATGTAATTTACTGTGTGTGATATTAGCGTGTGGTTCCCTCTTTATATGTGATTTACTGTGTGTGATATTAGCGTGTGGTTCCCTCTTTATATGTGATTTACTGTGTGTGATATTAGCCGTGTGGTTCCCTCTTTATATGTAATTTACTGTGTGTGATATTAGCGTGTGGTTCCCTCTTTATATGTGATTTACTGTGTGTGATATTAGTGTGTGGTTCCCTCTTTATATGTGATTTACTGTGTGTGATATTAGTGTGTGGTTCCCTCTTTATATGTGATTTACTGTGTGTGATATTAGTGTGTGGTTCCCTCTTTATATGTGATCTGTGTGTGATATTAGCCGTGTGGTTCCCTCTTTATATGTGATTTACTGTGTGTGATATTAGCGTGTGGTTCCCTCTTTATATGTGATTTACTGTGTGTGATATTAGCGTGTGGTTCCCTCTTTATATGTGATTTACTGTGTGTGATATTAGTGTGTGGTTTCCTCTTTATATGTGATTTACTGTATGTGATATTAGCGTGTGGTTCCCTCTTTATATGTGATTTACTGTGTGTGATATTAGTGTGTGGTTTCCTCTTTATATGTGATTTACTGTGTGTGATATTAGCGTGTGGTTCCCTCTTTATATGTGATTTACTGTGTGTGATATTAGCATGTGGTTCCCTCTTTATATGTGATTTACTGTATGTGATATTAGCCGTGTGATTCCCTCTTTATATGTTATTTACTGTGTGTGATATTAGCCGTGTGGTTCCCTCTTTATATGTGATTTACTGTGTGTGATATTAGCGCGTGGTTCTCTCTTTATATGTGATTTACTGTGTGTGATATTAGCCGTGTGGTTCCCTCTTTATATGTGATTTACTGTGTGTGATATTAGTCGTGTGGTTCCCTCTTTATATGTGATTTACTGTGTGTGATATTAGCGTGTGGTTCCCTCTTTATATGTGATTTACTGTGTGTGATATTAGCGTGTGGTTCTCTCTTTATATGTAATTTACTGTGTGTGATATTAGCTATATGGTTCCCTCTTTATATGTGATTTACTGTGTGTGATATTAGCGTGTGGTTCCATCTTTATATGTAATTTACTGTGTGTGATATTAGCTATATGGTTCCCTCTTTATATGTGATTTACTGTGTGTGATATTAGCCGTGTGGTTCCCTCTTTATATGTGATTTACTGTGTGTGATATTAGCCGTGTGATTCCCTCTTTATATGTGATTTACTGTATGTGATATTAGCGTGTGGTTCCCTCTTTATATGTAATTTACTGTGTGTGATTTTAGCGTGTGGTTCCCTCTTTATATGTGATTTACTGTGTGTGATATTAGCTGTGTGGTTCCCTCTTTATATGAGATTTACTGTGTGTGATATTAGCTGTGTGATTCCCTCTTTATATGTAATTTACTGTCTGTGATATTAGCTGTGTGATTCCCTCTTTATATGTAATTTACTGTCTGTGATATTAGCTGTGTGGTTCCCTCTTTATATGTAATTTACTGTCTGTGATATTAGCTGTGTGGTTCCCTCTTTATATGTGATTTACTGTGTGTGATATTAGCTGTGTGGTTCCCTCTTTATATGAGATTTACTGTGTGTGATATTAGCTGTGTGATTCCCTCTTTATATGTAATTTACTGTCTGTGATATTAGCTGTGTGGTTCCCTCTTTATATGAGATTTACTGTCTGTGATATTAGCTGTGTGGTTCCCTCTTTATATGAGATTTACTGTGTGTGATATTAGCCGTGTGATTCCCTCTTTATATGTGATTTACTGTGTGTGATATTAGTGTGTGGTTCCCTCTTTATATGTGATTTACTATGTGTGATATTAGCCGTGTGGTTCCCTCTTTATATGTGATTTACTGTGTGTGATATTAGCCGTGTGGTTCCCTCTTTATATGTGATTTACTGTGTGTGATAATAGCGTGTGATTACCACTTTATATGTGATTTACTGTGTGTGATATTAGCGTGTGATTCCCTCTTTATATGTTATTTACTGTGTGTGATATTAGTGTGTGGTTCCCTCTTTATATGTGATTTACTGTATGTGATATTAGCGTGTGGTTCCCTCTTTATATGTGATTTACTGTATGTGATGTTAGCGTGTGGTTCCCTCTTTATATGTGATTTACTGTGTGTGATATTAGCGTTTGTTTCCCTCTTTATATGTGATTTACTGTGTGTGATATTAGCGTGTGGTTCCCTCTTTATATGTGATTTACTGTGTGTGATATTAGCGTGTGGTTCCCTCTTTATATGTGATTTACTGTGTGTGATATTAGCGTGTGGTTCCCTCTTTATATGTGATTTACTGTGTGTGATATTAGCGTGTGATTCCCTCTTTAAATGTGATTTACTATGTGTGATATTAGCCGTGTGGTTCCCTCTTTATATTTGATTTATTGTGTGTGATATTAGCGTGTGGTTCCCTCTTTATATGTGATTTACTGTGTGTGATATTAGCGTGTAGTTTCCTCTTTATATGTGATTTACTGTATGTGATATTAGCGTGTGGTTCCCTCTTTATATGTGATTTACTGTGTGTGATATTAGCGTGTGGTTATCTCTTTATATGTGATTTACTGTGTGTGATATTATCGTGTGGTTCCTTCTTTATATGTGATTTACTGTATGTGATATTAGCGTGTGGTTCCCTCTTTATATGTGATTTACTGTGTGTGATATTAGCATGTAGTTTCCTCTTTATACCTGATTTACTGTGTGTGATATTAGCGTGTTGTTCCCTCTTTTTATGTAATTTACTGTGTGTGATATTAGCGTGTGGTTCTCTCTTTATATGTGATTTACTGTGTGTGATATTAGCGTGTGGTTCCCTCTTTATATGTGATTTACTGTGTGTGATATTAGCGTGTGGTTCCCTCTTTATATGTCATTTACTGTGTGTGATATTAGCATGTGGTTCCCTCTTTATATGTGATTTCCTGTGTGTGATATTAGCCGTGTGGTTCCCTCTTTATATGTGATTTACTGTGTCTGATATTAGCCGTATGGTTCCTTCTTTATATGTGATTTACTGTGTGTGATATTAGCGTGTGATTCCCTCTTTAAATGTGATTTACTGTGTGTGATATTAGCCGTGTGGTTCCCTCTTTATATGTGATTTACTGTGTGTGATATTAGCTGTGTGATTCCCTCTTTATATGTGATTTACTGTGTGTGATATTAGCTGTGTGATTCCCTCTTTATATGTGATTTACTGTGTGTGATATTAGCCGTGTGGTTCCCTCTTTATATGTGATTTACTGTGTGTGATATTAGTTTGTGGTTCCCTCTTTATATGTGGTTTACTGTGTGTGATATTAGCGTGTGGTTCCCTCTTTATATGTGATTTACTGTGTGTGATATTAGCCGTGTGGTTCTCTCTTTATATGTGATTTACTGTGTGTGATATTAGCTGTGTGATTCCCTCTTTATATGTGATTTACTGTGTGTGATATTAGCGTGTGGTTCACTCTTTATATGTGATTTACTGTGTGTGATATTAGCCGTGTGATTCCCTCTTTATATGAGATTTACTGTGTGTGATATTAGCGTGTGGTTCTCTCTTTATATGTGATTTACTGTGTGTGATATTAGCCGTGTGGTTCCCTCTTTATATGTGATTTACTGTGTGTGATATTAGCGTGTGGTTCCCTCTTTATATGTGATTTACTGTGTGTGATATTAGCCGTGTGATTCCCTCTTTATATGTGATTTACTGTTGTGTGATATTAGCACGTGGTTCCCTCTTTATATGTGATTTACTGTGTGTGATATTAGTGTGTGGTTCCCTCTTTATATGTGATTTACTGTGTGTGATATTAGCCGTGTGGTTCCCTCTTTATATGTGATTTACTGTGTTTGATATTAGCCGTGTGATTCCCTCTTTATATGTGATTTACTGTGTGTGATATTAGCCGTGTGGTTCCCTCTTTATATGTGATTTACTGTGTGTGATATTAGCCGTGTGATTCCCTCTTTATATGTAATTTACTGTGTGTGATATTAGCCGTGTGATTCCCTCTTTATATGTGATTTACTGTGTGTGATATTAGCCGTGTGGTTCCCTCTTTATATGTAATTTACTGTGTGTGATATTAGCGTGTGGTTCCCTCTTTATATGTGATTTACTGTGTGTGATATTAGCCGTGTGATTCCCTCTTTATATGTGATTTACTGTGTGTGATATTAGCCCTATGGTTCCCTCTTTATATGTGATTTACTGTGTGTGATATTAGCGTGTTGTTCCCTCTTTATATGTGATTTACTGTGTGTGATATTAGCCGTGTGGTTCCCTCTTTATATGTGATTTACTGTGTGTGATATTAGCTATATGGTTCCCTCTTTATATGTAATTTACTGTGTGAGATATTAGCGTGTGGTTCCCTCTTTATATGTAATTTACTGTGTGTGATATTAGCTATATGTTCCCTCTTTATATGTAATTTACTGTATGTGATATTAGCATGTGGTTCCCTCTTTATATGTAATTTACTGTGTGTGATATTAGCCGTGTGGTTCCCTCTTTATATGTGATTTAGTGTGTGTGATATTAGCCGTGTGGTTCCCTCTTTATATGTGATTTACTGTGTGTGATATTAGCCGTGTGGTTCCCTCTTTATATGTGATTTACTGTGTGTGATATTAGCGTGTGGTTCCCTCTTTATATGTAATTTACTGTGTGTGATATTAGCCGTGTGATTCCCTCTTTATATGAGATTTACTGTGTGTGATATTAGCCGTGTGATTCCCTCTTTATATGTGATTTACTGTGTGTGATATTAGTGTGTGGTTCCCTCTTTATATGTGATTTACTATGTGTGATATTAGCCGTGTGGTTCCCTCTTTATATGTGATTTACTGTGTGTGATATTAGCCGTGTGGTTCCCTCTTTATATGTGATTTACTGTGTGTGATAATAGCGTGTGATTACCACTTTATATGTGATTTACTGTGTGTGATATTAGCGTGTGATTCCCTCTTTATATGTTATTTACTGTGTGTGATATTAGTGTGTGGTTCCCTCTTTATATGTGATTTACTGTATGTGATATTAGCGTGTGGTTCCCTCTTTATATGTGATTTACTGTATGTGATGTTAGCGTGTGGTTCCCTCTTTATATGTGATTTACTGTGTGTGATATTAGCGTTTGTTTCCCTCTTTATATGTGATTTACTGTGTGTGATATTAGCGTGTGGTTCCCTCTTTATATGTGATTTACTGTGTGTGATATTAGCGTGTGGTTCCCTCTTTATATGTGATTTACTGTGTGTGATATTAGCGTGTGGTTCCCTCTTTATATGTGATTTACTGTGTGTGATATTAGCGTGTGATTCCCTCTTTAAATGTGATTTACTATGTGTGATATTAGCCGTGTGGTTCCCTCTTTATATTTGATTTATTGTGTGTGATATTAGCGTGTGGTTCCCTCTTTATATGTGATTTACTGTGTGTGATATTAGCGTGTGGTTCCCTCTTTATATGTGATTTACTGTATGTGATATTAGCGTGTGGTTCCCTCTTTATATGTGATTTACTGTGTGTGATATTAGCGTGTGGTTATCTCTTTATATGTGATTTACTGTGTGTGATATTATCGTGTGGTTCCTTCTTTATATGTGATTTACTGTATGTGATATTAGCGTGTGGTTCCCTCTTTATATGTGATTTACTGTGTGTGATATTAGCATGTAGTTTCCTCTTTATACCTGATTTACTGTGTGTGATATTAGCGTGTTGTTCCCTCTTTTTATGTAATTTACTGTGTGTGATATTAGCGTGTGGTTCTCTCTTTATATGTGATTTACTGTGTGTGATATTAGCGTGTGGTTCCCTCTTTATATGTGATTTACTGTGTGTGATATTAGCGTGTGGTTCCCTCTTTATATGTCATTTACTGTGTGTGATATTAGCATGTGGTTCCCTCTTTATATGTGATTTCCTGTGTGTGATATTAGCCGTGTGGTTCCCTCTTTATATGTGATTTACTGTGTCTGATATTAGCCGTATGGTTCCTTCTTTATATGTGATTTACTGTGTGTGATATTAGCGTGTGATTCCCTCTTTAAATGTGATTTACTGTGTGTGATATTAGCCGTGTGGTTCCCTCTTTATATGTGATTTACTGTGTGTGATATTAGCTGTGTGATTCCCTCTTTATATGTGATTTACTGTGTGTGATATTAGCTGTGTGATTCCCTCTTTATATGTGATTTACTGTGTGTGATATTAGCCGTGTGGTTCCCTCTTTATATGTGATTTACTGTGTGTGATATTAGTTTGTGGTTCCCTCTTTATATGTGGTTTACTGTGTGTGATATTAGCGTGTGGTTCCCTCTTTATATGTGATTTACTGTGTGTGATATTAGCCGTGTGGTTCTCTCTTTATATGTGATTTACTGTGTGTGATATTAGCTGTGTGATTCCCTCTTTATATGTGATTTACTGTGTGTGATATTAGCGTGTGGTTCACTCTTTATATGTGATTTACTGTGTGTGATATTAGCCGTGTGATTCCCTCTTTATATGAGATTTACTGTGTGTGATATTAGCGTGTGGTTCTCTCTTTATATGTGATTTACTGTGTGTGATATTAGCCGTGTGGTTCCCTCTTTATATGTGATTTACTGTGTGTGATATTAGCGTGTGGTTCCCTCTTTATATGTGATTTACTGTGTGTGATATTAGCCGTGTGATTCCCTCTTTATATGTGATTTACTGTTGTGTGATATTAGCACGTGGTTCCCTCTTTATATGTGATTTACTGTGTGTGATATTAGTGTGTGGTTCCCTCTTTATATGTGATTTACTGTGTGTGATATTAGCCGTGTGGTTCCCTCTTTATATGTGATTTACTGTGTTTGATATTAGCCGTGTGATTCCCTCTTTATATGTGATTTACTGTGTGTGATATTAGCCGTGTGGTTCCCTCTTTATATGTGATTTACTGTGTGTGATATTAGCCGTGTGATTCCCTCTTTATATGTAATTTACTGTGTGTGATATTAGCCGTGTGATTCCCTCTTTATATGTGATTTACTGTGTGTGATATTAGCCGTGTGGTTCCCTCTTTATATGTAATTTACTGTGTGTGATATTAGCGTGGGGTTCCCTCTTTATATGTGATTTACTGTGTGTGATATTAGCCCTATGGTTCCCTCTTTATATGTGATTTACTGTGTGTGATATTAGCGTGTTGTTCCCTCTTTATATGTGATTTACTGTGTGTGATATTAGCCGTGTGGTTCCCTCTTTATATGTGATTTACTGTGTGTGATATTAGCTATATGGTTCCCTCTTTATATGTAATTTACTGTGTGAGATATTAGCGTGTGGTTCCCTCTTTATATGTAATTTACTGTGTGTGATATTAGCTATATGGTTCCCTCTTTATATGTAATTTACTGTATGTGATATTAGCATGTGGTTCCCTCTTTATATGTAATTTACTGTGTGTGATATTAGCCGTGTGGTTCCCTCTTTATATGTGATTTAGTGTGTGTGATATTAGCCGTGTGGTTCCCTCTTTATATGTGATTTACTGTGTGTGATATTAGCCGTGTGGTTCCCTCTTTATATGTGATTTACTGTGTGTGATATTAGCGTGTGGTTCCCTCTTTATATATAATTTACTGTGTGTGATATTAGCGTGTGGTTCCCTCTTTATATGTGATTTACTGTGTGTGATATTAGCGTGTGGTTCCCTCTTTATATGTGATTTACTGTGTGTGATATTAGCGTGCGGTTCCCTCTTTATATGTGATTTACTGTGTGTGATATTAGCATGTGGTTCCCTCTTTATATGTGATTTACTGTATGTGATATTAGCCGTGTGGTTCACTCTTTATATGTGATTTACTGTGTGTGATATTAGCCGTGTGGTTCCCTCTTTATATGTAATTTACTGTGTGTGATATTAGCATGTGGTTCCCTCTTTATATGTGATTTACTGTGTGTGATATTAGCGTGTGGTTCCCTCTTTATATGTGATTTACTGTGTGTGATATTAGTGTGTGGTTCCCTCTTTATATGTGATTTACTGTGTGTGATATTAGTGTGTGGTTCCCTCTTTATATGTGATTTACTGTATGTGATATTAGCGTGTGGTTCTCTCTTTATATGTGATTTACTGTGTTTGATATTAGCGTGTGGTTCCCTCTTTATATGTGATTTACTGTGTGTGATATTAGCGTGTGGTTCCCTCTTTATATGTGATTTACTGTGTGTGATATTAGCGTGTGATTCCCTCTTTATATGTGATTTACTGTGTGTGATATTAGCGTGTGGTTCCCTCTTTATATGTGATTTACTGTATGTGATATTAGCGTGTGGTTCCCTCTTTATATGTGATTTACTGTGTGTGATATTAGCGTGTGATTCCCTCTTTATATGTGATTTACTGTGTGTGATATTAGCGTGTGGTTCCCTCTTTATATGTGATTTACTGTATTTGATATTAGCATGTAGTTTCCTCTTTATATGTAATTTACTGTGTGTGATATTAGCGTGTGGTTCCCTCTTTATATGTAATTTACTGTGTGTGATATTAGCTATATGGTTCCCTATTTATATGTAATTTACTGTGTGTGATATTAGCGTGTGGTTCCCTCTTTATATGTGATTTACTGTGTGTTATATTAGCGTGTGATTCCCTCTTTATATGTGATTTACTGTATGTGATATTACCATGTGGTTCCCTCTTTATATGTAATTTACTGTGTGTGATATTAGCGTGTGGTTCCCTCTTTATATGTGATTTACTGTGTTTGATATTAGCGTGTGGTTCTCTCTTTATATGTGATTTACTGTATGTGATATTAGCGTGTGGTTCCCTCTTTATATGTGATTTACTGTGTGTGATATTAGCGTGTGGTTCCCTCTTTATTTGTGATTTACTGTGTGTGATATTAGCGTGTGGTTCCCTCTTTATATGTTATTTACTGTATGTGATATTAGCGTGTGGTTCTCTCTTTATATGTGATTTACTGTGTTTGATATTAGCGTGTGGTTCCCTCTTTATATGTGATTTACTGTGTGTGATATTAGCGTGTGGTTCCCTCTTTATATGTGATTTACTGTGTGTGATATTAGCGTGTGATTCCCTCTTTATATGTGATTTACTGTGTGTGATATTAGCGTGTGGTTCCCTCTTTATATGTGATTTACTGTATGTGATATTAGCGTGTGGTTCCCTCTTTATATGTGATTTACTGTGTGTGATATTAGCGTGTGGTTCCCTCTTTATATGTGATTTACTGTTTGTGATATTAGCGTGTGGTTCCCTCTTTATATGTGATTTACTGTGTGTGATATTAGCGTGTGGTTCCCTCTTTATATGTTATTTACTGTATGTGATATTAGCGTGTGGTTCTCTCTTTATATGTGATTTACTGTGTTTGATATTAGCGTGTGGTTCCCTCTTTATATGTGATTTACTGTGTGTGATATTAGCGTGTGGTTCCCTCTTTATATGTGATTTACTGTGTGTGATATTAGCGTGTGATTCCCTCTTTATATGTGATTTACTGTGTGTGATATTAGCGTGTGGTTCCCTCTTTATATGTGATTTACTGTATGTGATATTAGCGTGTGGTTCCCTCTTTATATGTGATTTACTGTGTGTGATATTAGCGTGTGGTTCCCTCTTTATATGTGATTTACTGTTTGTGATATTAGCGTGTGGTTCCCTCTTTATATGTGATTTACTGTGTGTGATATTAGCGTGTGGTTCCCTCTTTATATGTGATTTACTGTGTGTGATATTAGCGTGTGTTTCCCTCTTTATATGTGATTTACTGTGTGTGATATTAGCGTGTGGTTCCCTCTTTATATGTAATTTACTGTGTGTGATATTAGCTATATGGTTCCCTCTTTATATGTGATTTACTGTGTGTGATATTAGCGTGTGATTCCCTCTTTATATGTAATTTACTGTGTGTGATATTAGCTATATGGTTCCCTCTTTATATGTAATTTACTGTGTGTGATATTAGCGTGTGGTTCCCTCTTTATATGTAATTTACTGTGTGTGATATTAGCTATATGGTTCCCTATTTATATGTAATTTACTGTGTGTGATATTAGCGTGTGGTTCCCTCTTTATATGTGATTTACTGTGTGTGATATTAGCGTGTGATTCCCTCTTTATATGTGATTTACTGTATGTGATATTACCATGTGGTTCCCTCTTTATATGTAATTTACTGTGTGTGATATTAGCGTGTGGTTCCCTCTTTATATGTGATTTACTGTGTTTGATATTAGCGTGTGGTTCTCTCTTTATATGTGATTTACTGTATGTGATATTAGCGTGTGGTTCCCTCTTTATATGTGATTTACTGTGTGTGATATTAGCGTGTGGTTCCCTCTTTATTTGTGATTTACTGTGTGTGATATTAGCGTGTGGTTCCCTCTTTATATGTGATTTACTGTATGTGATATTAGCGTGTGGTTCTCTCTTTATATGTGATTTACTGTGTTTGATATTAGCGTGTGGTTCCCTCTTTATATGTGATTTACTGTGTGTGATATTAGCGTGTGGTTCCCTCTTTATATGTGATTTACTGTGTGTGATATTAGCGTGTGAT
Organism: Bombina bombina; assembly: GCF_027579735.1. Taxonomy (NCBI): domain Eukaryota; kingdom Metazoa; phylum Chordata; class Amphibia; order Anura; family Bombinatoridae; genus Bombina; species Bombina bombina. The sequence continues at coordinate 1,450,089,715 of NC_069500.1, read as the reverse complement.
TCCCTCTTTATTTGTGATTTACTGTGTGTGATATTAGCGTGTGGTTCCCTCTTTATATGTGATTTACTGTATGTGATATTAGCGTGTGGTTCCCTCTTTATATGTGATTTACTGTGTGTGATATTAGCGTGTGATTCCCTCTTTATATGTGATTTACTGTGTGTGATATTAGCGTGTGGTTCCCTCTTTATATGTGATTTACTGTATTTGATATTAGCATGTAGTTTCCTCTTTATATGTGATTTACTGTTGTGTTTTTTACAGCTTGGCTGATCAAATAAAAGAAGATGAGCAGATTGAATTCCACATCAATTAACATGACAAGCACCAGCTTCCTCTCACTAATTCTTCTGGGTATACCTGGTCAGGAAGTCTTCTACCTCTGGATCTTCTTGTCATTGCTTTTTATGTATTTTATAACATTTATTGGAAACTGTACCCTTCTTATTATTGTCAAAGCAGACACAAATCTACAGATACCCATGTATATGTTTTTGTCCATGTTGGCTATGATTGATCTGGGGCTCTCCCTGGTCACTCTCCCAACAGTTCTAGGTGTATTTTGGCTCCACTCTGTTGAAGTTCCTTTGCGTCTATGTCTCAGCCAGATGTTTCTAATACATTTCTTTTCTGTCATGGAGTCATCAGTGCTTCTTGCCATGGCTTATGATCGATATATTGCAATCTGCAACCCTCTCAGATACTCCTCCATCATTACTAACCGTCTCATTGGTAAAATAGGTTTTCTGGCGGTGATCCGTGGTATGGCAACCTTACTCCCTATCCCAGTTTTACTCCAGAGCTCTGTATTCTGTAAGAAAAATATATTGTCACATGTCATTTGCCTGCATCCAGATCTGATGAGGCTTGTGTGCAATAGACATATGGCTAACAATCTATACAGCCTTTTTGCAGTTCTTTCAACCATGGGGATTGATTTAATGCTCCTTATTATTTCTTATGTTCTCATCCTTAAAGCAATTTGTAATTTAGGTTCCATGTCTGAGTGTAGCAAAGTTTTCCATAACTGTGCATGCCATGTCTGTGTTGCTCTGTTATTTTATACCCCAATGATCAGTCTGTCCATGGTTCACCGGTTTGGTGGTCATATATCCCCTACGATTAATGTGCCTATGGCATATCTTCACTTCTTGATGCCCCCTGCCTTGAACCCCATCATGTATGGCATCAAAATGAGACAAATCCGCCAGAAGATCTTCCACAAGATAGAGAAGATAAAAGAACACTGTCTGGGGAAGCATTATAGTTGACACCTAAAGAGAAAACAGTAACACATCTATCTGATAAGTGATAAAATAAAAAATGAGACAAGTGAATGATTTACAGTTATGGGGTTATACTAATTTATATTCCAAACCAACACCCAGGACCATCATGGAATGTAGTCAATTGTCTGTCTTGTGTTGTATTTCTCACTAGAGGAAAATTATATCATATACACCAATATATTACCCAGGGACGGTGCAACACTTTGTAGTATTAGACTTGAATACGTTTTCACACAGGTTTAGCTGAGATTTTCAGGAAAAGGCAGAATGAGTATGTTTACCTTGTGGTTAGGTACAGATCATGGTACTGATGCAGGCCTGAAACAACAAGGGAGGAACAAGAAACAATAAAAAAAAATCCTGTTTCTTCACTCAATACAACAGTAGCATTTACTAACAATATCAGCCACACTTACAATGCATATGAAGAAATGCCACCCAGCTCCCCTTGCAGTTCTCCTAATGTCCCAACAGTGCAAGTGCAGAATATAAATATATACCATAATTATCAATAGAACAAATACAATTTACTTTATTGGAGGCAGTGTTAGTTCTAGAGGCTGCTGGGATGCTTTGTCATCCATTACTGCAACAACACAGCCAGATCTTGTAGGTGCCAGCTGCCTGGAGTTTCTCAGGTGCGTGTCTAGTACTGAGCAAGAAGAGCGGTACAGACATTGGTCTTACTCCATTCACAGCAGAAGCCAGTTTACCAGTGAGAGCAGACCAGAGACATACTGTAAGCTCATGGTAGGTAAACCTATTACAGACAACAATGTATATGAACACAACAGTATATAACAGTATATGACAGACACCTGATACTCCGACTGGGTATCGCCGCCAAATTATTATTCTTTACCCTGGAACCTGTAGCTGTAGAGTGGGGAAGAGTGATCATAGCAAGTAGCCCACCCTAATAACCAGACAAGACCAGTATTCAGGTGAAACACAAACAGACTTTATTGGGGACAAACATGCAGCTTATATACACATTTGCTATCTTATAAGAGCCTTATCTGATCAAGAGATCACCGCCCCAAAGTAATCAGCTCTTTTACCTGTAAATAAAAATACAATACCCCCCCAACATTAAAATCCACCACCCACTTACCCCTACTCTAACCCACCCAAAGCCCCCTTAAATAAACCTAACACTAACCCCCTGAAGATCTCCTTACCTTGAGTTGCCTTCACTCAGCCGAGCCGAATTCTTCATCCAAGCGGAGCAACAAGATGTCCTCCATCTGGTAGAAGTCTTCATCCAAGCGGGGTCTTCTATCTTCATCCATCCGGAGCGGAGCCATCTTCCAGCCAGCCGATGCGGAGCCATCCTCTTCAACCAACGGACTAACGACGAATAATGGTTCCTTTAAGGGACGTCATCCAAGATGGCGTCCCTCGAATTCCGATTGGCTGATAAGATTCTATCAGCCAATCGGAATTAAGGTAAGAAAATCAGTCAATCGGATTGACCTCGCATTCTATTGGCTGATCGGAACAGCCAATAGAATGCGAGGTCAATCCGACTGGCTGATTGGATCAGCCAATCGGATTGAACATCAATCTGATTGGCTGATTCAATCAGCCAATCAGATTTTTCTTACCTTAATTCCGATTGGCTGATAGAATCCTATCAGCCAATCGGAATTCGAGGGAAGCCATCTTGGATGACGTCCCTTAAAGGAACCGTCATTCGTCGTTAGTCCGTCGGTTGAAGAGGATGGCTCCGCGTCGGCTGGCTGGAAGATGGCTCCGCTCCGGATGGATGAAGATAGAAGACCCCGCTTGGATGAAGACTTCTACCGGATGGAGGACATCTTCTTGCCCCGCTTGGATGAAGACTTCTACCGGATGGAGGACATCTTGTTGCTCCGCTTGGATGAAGAATTCGACTCGGCTGAGTGAAGACGACTCAAGGTAGGGAGATCTTCAGGGGGTTAGTGTTAGGTTTATTTAAGGGGGGTTTGGGTGGGTTAGAGTAGGGGTATGTGGGTGGTGGGTTTTAATGTTGGGGGGGTATTGTATTTTTATTTACAGGTAAAAGAGCTGATTACTTGAAGGCAATGCCCCGCAAAAGGCACTTTTAAGGGCTGGTAAAAGAGCTGGTTACTTTTTAATTTAGAATAGGGTAGGGCATTTTATTATTTTGGGGGGCTTTTTTATTTTATTAGGGGGCTTAGATTAGGTGTAATTAGTTTAAACTTCTTGTAAAAAAAAAATATTTTCTGTAATTTAGTGTTTTTTTGTTTTTTGTTTTATAGATTAGTTTATTTAATTGTATTTTAGTTTAGCTAATTAAAGGTAATTTATTTAATTAATTTATTGATAGTGTAGTATTAGGTTTATTTGTAACTTAGGTTAGGATTTATTTTACAGGTAATTTTGTAATTATTTTAACTAGGTAGCTATTAAATAGTTATTAACTATTTAATAGCTATTGTACCTGGTTAAAATAATTACAAAGTTGCCTGTAAAATAAATATTAATCCTAAAATAGCTACAATATAATTATAATTTATATTGTAGCTATATTAGGGTTTATTTTACAGGTAAGTATTTAGCTTTAATAGGAATAATTTATTTAATAAGAGTTAATTTATTTTGTTAGATGTAAATTATATTTAACTTAGGGGGTGTTAGTGTTAGGGTTAGACTTAGCTTTAGGGGTTAATACATTTATTAGAGTAGCGGTGAGATCCGGTCGGCAGATTAGGGGTTAATTATTGTAGGTAGGTGGAGGCGACGTTGGGGGCGGCAGATTAGGGGTTAATAAATATAATATAGGGGTCGGCGGTGTTAGGGGCAGCAGATTAGGAATACATAGGGATAACGTAGGTTGCGGCGGTGTACCGAGCGGCAGATTAGGGGTTAATAATAATATGCAGGGGTCAGCGATAGCGGGGGCAGCAGATTAGGGGTTAATAAGTGTAAGGTTAGGGGTGTTTAGACTCGGGGTACATGTTAGGGTGTTAGGTGCAGACTTAGGAAGTGTTTCCGCATAGGAAACAATGGGGCTGCGATAGGAGCTGAACGCTGTTTTTTTGCAGGTGTAAGGTTTTTTTCCAGCCAGGTCAGCCCCATTTTTTCCTATGGGGATATCGTGCACGAGCACGTTTTTCCAGCTTACCGCTGACTTAATGCAATGCTGGTATTGACGGTTGAAGTGGAGCTAAATTATGCTCAACGCTCCCTTTTCTGAGGCTAACGCAGCCATTCAGACAACTCTAAATACCAGCTTTGTCTTAAAGGGCCATTATACACCCAAAAAAATATAGGCTACTTAAATAAAGCACCAACAGGAGATAACGTTTGTAATTGACAAGTATTAGCAATTTTGCTGCTAAATCTCCTAAAAATGATTATAAAGTTTGTAATCCTCTCAGTGAATGAGAATACGAACGTAATCTCCACTAGCTTGAGAGAAAGGCTGTTTCTACACTCCCTATCTAGTGTCTTTTACAGCCCCCATGCTGGGGCTGTCTGTGTAATAGATAAGGCTGTCACAAATCCCCAGCGTTTCTCCCTGACTGTTTACAGTGGCACGGATCTCACTCCCCCCTCTGTCCTCCCGGTAAGCTTTCTGTAGACACAAGGGGAATATTTCACTCACAGCTCTGTGAAACATGATCCTGAGATGTATTACAGAGCTGTGTGTGAAATATCAGTCAAAAGAAGATTCTTTTTATTTCATTCAAACAGCCAATATCTGCTTAAGCAATTCCCTGGCGATTGATTAGTTTTGAGAATCATTGGTATCTCACAATTTATGCGATGTTTGCTTTTGCATAATGTATACATCTCTTACAGAATCTTATGTGTATAGCAGATAAATGATGGATTTTACTATCTATTAATGTCAATAAATAACAGACTGTTACCAGCAAAGTTTATTCACCCTAAGTAATAGTGGTAGCCAAATGTTGTAGAAGAAATTGTTTCCCCTAAGCCGTTTCTGCACCTCGGCAACATCCAGAGCTCCGCCCCCTGCTTTACAGATAATACAATATGAATATTTATGAAGAGGCAGAAGAGTGGGAGTAGCTGCAGGGGGCGGAGCTCTGGATGTTGCCGAGGTGCAGAAACGGCTTAGGGGAAACAATTTCTTCTACAACATTTGGCTACCACTATTACTTAGGGTGAATAAACTTTGCTGGTAACAGTCTGTTATTTATTGACATTAATGGATAGTAAAATCCATCATTTATCTGCTATACACATAAGATTCTGTAAGAGATGTATACATTATGCAAAAGCAAACATCCTATAAATTGTGAGATACCAATGATTCTCAAAACTAATCAAAGGCTGAGATCGCCAGTGAATTGCTTATGCAGATATTGGCTGTTTGAATGAAATAAAAAGAATCTACTTTTGATATTTCACACACAGCTCTGTAATACATCTCAGGATCATGTGTCACAGAGCCGTGAGTGAAATATTCCTCTTGTTTCTACAGAAAGCTTACCGGGAGGACAGACGGGGGAGTGAGATCCGTGCCACTGTAAACAGTCAGGGAGAAACGCTGGGGATTTGTGACAGCCTTATCTATTACACAGACAGCCCCAGCATGGGGGCTGTAAAAGACACTAGATAGGGAGTGTAGAAACAGCCTTGCTCTCAAGCTAGTGGAGATTACGTTCGTATTCTCATTCACTGAGAGGATTACAAACTTTATAATCATTTTTAGGAGATTTAGCAGCAAAATTGCTAATACTTGTCAATTACAAATTATGGGGGGTAGTTATCAACGTGTCTACTTTTCCTGCCTTCGCCGGTTCAATACGCCCACCTAAGCTCGCCTACCATCGCCGCCGCGGACCTGCAAAAATTCGCCTAAGTTTTTGACAGCTTTATTGCTAGCCTGTCACTAAGCACCCACACTAACTACACTGTTCTACCCCCTATACCGGCGCCCCCGGAGCCCCCCGCAACTAAATAAAGTTATTAACCCCTAAACCGCCGCTCCTAGACCCCGCCGCAACTCTTATAAATGTATTAACCCCTAAACCGCCACTCCTAGACCCCGCCGCAACTCTTATAAATGTATTAACCCCTAAACCGCCGCTCCTAGACCCTGCCGCAACTCTTATAAATGTATTAACCCCTAAACCGCCGCTCCCAGACACCGCTGCCACCTACATTATACCTAGTAACCCCTATCCTGCCCCCCTATACCGCCGCCCTCTATAATAAAGTTATTAACCCCTATCCTGCTGATCCCGCACCTCGCCGCAACTAAATAAATAATTTAACCCCTAAACCGCCGCTCCCTGACCCAGCCGCAACCTATATTAAATTTATTAACCCCTATCCTGCCCCCCCTACACCGTCGCCACCTATAATACATTTATTAACCCCTATCCTGCCCCCAGGCCCCCACTACACCGCCGCCACTGTAATAAAATTATTAACCCCTAAACCTAAGTCTAACACTAACCCTAACACCCCCTAACAAATATTAATTAAATAAATCTAAATAATATTTCTATTATGAACTAAATTAATCCTATTTAAAACTAAATACTTACCTTTAAAATAAACCCTAATATAGCTACAATATAAATAATAATTATATTGTAGCTATCTTAGGATTTATTTTTATTTTATAGGTAACTTTCAATTTATTTTAACTAGGTACAATAGCTATTAAATAGTTATTAACTATTTAATAGCTACCTAGCTAAAATAAAGAGAAATTTACCTGTAAAATAAAAACTAACCTAAGTTACAATTACACCTAACACAACACTATACTTTAATAAATTATTCCCATTTAAAACTAAATACTTACCTGTAAAATAAACCCTAAGATAGCTACAATGTAATTAATAATTACATTGTAGCTACCTTAGGATTTATATTTATTTTACAGGTAACTCTCGGCTAGATTTAGAGTTCTGCGGCCAAAGGGGTGCGTTAGCTACGCGTGCTTTTTCACCCCCGCACCTTTTAAATACCGCTGGTATTTAGAGTTCACAGAAGGGCTGCGTTAGGCTCCAAAAAAGGGAGCGTATAGCATATTTACCGCCACTGCAACTCTAAATACCAGCGTTGCTTACGGAAGCGGCCAGCTTCAAAAACGTGCTTGTGCACGATTCCCCCTGGGGCAAACCTAGCCACTTCTGGACTATAATGTAAGAAAGGTGGTCTATAGGCTGTATGTTGTGCTATGTAGATGTGACAGACCCTTCTGTCAGTATTGAAGGAGTTAACTGTGTTCAACTTTAAAAAGCTATTCTTGAACGACAAGGTTACTAGCCTCAGCTATTGTGTACTGTCATTAAAGTTAGTGATAAACAGTCCATTGTTTAATCACCCTCAGAGAGCAGACACCTCAGTGATAAGAAGAGCCAAGTGTGTGTCTTGTGTTTAAGTTGTTATCAGCTTGAGCAAGGTATTCTATTGTATCATGTCAAAGGGCGTGTTCCCTCCATCTAATGTACAACATTCTTTTCAACCCCCCATCTGGGGGGTCAGACCTGCATAAATACTAGGCATAGCCTTTTAATAAAAGTCATTCTGTTTTAAACCTGAAAACTGGCTGGGTTGTGAGTTGCTGATTCCCTATGCAGGACATTGTTCCCTGGTGTTAACCCTTGGTATCCTGTTGGTACCGTTACAATTGGTGGCAAGCGACAGAATGAACCTTATCGCCCAGAAGAGCAACTACACAAGCCAGTAACCTCAGGAAGAGGGGGATTATTACAATACTGACTAAGATGGAAGGAGTACCAGCCCGAGTCACAGCAACCCCAGTGGAAAAGGGAATGGCAAGCAGAATACAGTGAAAGAACCGACTACCGAAGTGAATGGAGACGGATTATTCTAAGCTAAAGAGACAAACGTTAAATGAACTGCTAGAAGCCAGGGGAAAGATAGCCAGCAGCAAACCCAAGGCTATATTAATTGCCGAGCTGATGGAGGGAGACAGAGCTCGCAGCGCTACGCCTCCAGCAGCCATGGAGGAGACCCTATACCAGAGGGAAATGAGGACCAGGCTGGAATTTTTACCCCAACCTGTACCACGGGACATGCTATCCGTGGTAATGGCAGATGTGCAGGAGTATGTGATGGCACACAGTCCGCGGAATACATCCTCCCGAGCAGAATCCATTTCGGAAGCACTCAGCAACCCAGTAAGACCCAAAATCCCATACCATGCCTTTAAAATGTTTTGTGAGGAGAAGGATGAGATCGATGGATATTTACAGGATTTTGAGAGACTGTGCGAGTTACATGATTTGGAGCAGTCTGTATGGGTGCCGGTGCTAGCAGGCAAGCTAGCCGGTAGGGCAGCGGAAGTGTATCGCGCTGTACCCAGGGAGGACAGCAAGGATTACGCTAAAGTGAAGAGAGCGATCTTGGAAAGATATGCCATTACCCCAGAGGCATACTGGCGCAAGTTTAGAGGCCTGCGCAAGCCAGAAAGAGATTCACATGCAGAGTGGGCCCACAAGCTGGATCAAGCATCTCAAGGGTGGATACAGGCCAGCCAAGCTACCACCATGGAAGAATTGCGACAACTGATGCTGTTGGAGCAATTCTTTAACGGCTTGTCCCCAGAAGCCCAAGAATGGGTGAGAGATCGAAAACCCCTCACCTTAACTGAAGCAGCCAGATTAGCAGACCAGCATTTTGATGCAAGGAGGCACCATGGACTACAGCTTAATAACCCCACAGCGGCACCTTTTCGCCCAGCCCCACGGAATCCCCCACCCCCCTCACGATACAACGGACGGGCGAATATACAATGCCACACCTGCAAGCAGTGGGGACATATGGCACGTGAGTGCACCCAAAATCAGAGCAGACAAGCTTGGAACCAGGTCAGACAGAACCTGGCCCCAAGGGCGGCTGCTCACCATTACCAAACGGAGCCAGCCGCTCATGAGGTGTTGAGCACCCAAGCCGTGGAACCCCTGGGAATTCTGCATGAGGTGATGTCGGTCCGGGCCACGATAACCGGCAACATCACCGCCAGCTGGTGACCATAGAGGGGAAGGAGGTCCAGGGACTTCGGGATTCGGGAGCTACTTTAACCCTGATAGCTCCCCATTTGGTGCCGGATACAGCACACACTGGCGGATCCGTGGCTGTACGAGGGGCAGGGGGAGCGGTATACCGATTGCCCACTGCTAGAGTGGAGTACAGACCTCCAGTCACCCCAGCAGCTGCCAGTTACCAGCCCCCGGCACACCGCTATACCACACGGCCTCCGGCCACAAACTACCCTCAGAGAGCCTGGTTCAATTCGCGGGGCTACTCACAACCTATTCGGTGCTTTGGATGTAAGCAACTAGGGCACAAAAGACCAGAGTGTCCCCTAAACGCAGCGAATCAAGCACAGTCCTGGAGAAGACCCGCCGGCGGAATCCCACATAATCCTCAGCCTGCGGCCCGCTACGTAGAGGCGCCAGAATGCTGGGGCAGCCTACATGAAGCAGACCCCGTGCAAGCTGCCCACCGGAATAACCGGCAACAGGTTAAAGTGAATGGGAAGGAGGTCAGTGGTCTATGGGATACTGGTGCTACCATGATCTTGCTTCAAGAGAACTTGGTGTCTGAGAAACAGCACACAGGAGATACTGTGGCTGTGAGGGTAGCAGGGGGCACTGTGTTCCGCGTACCTGTTGCCAGGGTACATTTGGATTGGGGAGTGGGCGCTAGACCTGTGAATGTGGGGGTCAAGAAGGACTTACCTGCTGATGTTCTCCTTGGAAATGACTTGGCCCCCCTTGTTTCTGCCTATGCTCCCATGGGTCCCGCTGATGTTAACCCTGTGACTACCCAAGCCCAGTCCCTCCGGGAAGAGGTACATTTTAACCGTGGTGGACTACGCCACTAGTTACCCCGAGGCCATTGGTCTCTCCAACATCCATGCAGAGACGGTAGCTGAAGCCCTATTTGAGGAGCTACAACCTAGTTTTTGCTTTACTTACAAGTTGCTGTTACCTTTTATATTTTAATCAGGGCCCTCAAAAAGTTGCAGCCGTACCTGTATGGACAACCTTTTTCCTTACTCACAGATCACAACCCATTGGTGTGGCTGAACCATGTGGCCAGGGACAATGCCAGGCTGCTGCTCTGGAGTTTAGCGCTGCAGCCCTTCGACTTTACCATCCATTCCCGCCCAGGGAAACAAAACGGTAACGCCGACGGGTTGCCCAGACAAACTGAACTTGAAGAGTGATCTGTGAGTACTTCCCCGGACATCCCCAAGCCGATCCGTTGGGATCAGACTGTGTATGCCGGCTTGGTTCTGGGGGAGCATTGTGGCAAACCTAGCCACTTCTGGACTATAATGTAAGAAAGGTGGTCTATAGGCTGTATGTTGTGCTATGTAGATGTGACAGACCCTTCTGTCAGTATTGAAGGAGTTAACTGTGTTCAACTTTAAAAAGCTATTTTTGAACAACAAGGTTACTAGCCTCAGCTATTGTGTACTGTCATTAAAGTTAGTGATAAACAGTCCATTGTTTAATCACCCTCAGAGAGCAGACGCCTCAGTGATAAGAAGAGCCAAGTGTGTGTCTTGTGTTTAAGTTGTTATCAGCTTGAGCAAGGTATTCTATTGTATCATGTCAAAGGGCGTGTTCCCTCCATCTAATGTACAACATTCTTTTCAACCCCCCATCTGGGGGGTCAGACCTGCATAAATACTAGGCATAGCCTTTTAATAAAAGTCATTCTGTTTTAAACCTGAAAACTGGCTGGGTTGTGAGTTGCTGATTCCCTATGCAGGACATTGTTCCCTGGTGTTAACCCTTGGTATCTTGTTGGTACCGTTACACCCCCATAGAAAACAATGGGGCTGTTTGAGCTGAAAAAAAACCTAACACCTGCAAAAAAGCAGCGTTCAGCTCCTAACGCAGCCCCATTGTTTCCTATGCGGAAACACTTCCTAAGTCTGCACCTAACACCCTATCATGTACCCCAAGTCTAAACACCCCTAACCTTACACTTATTAACCCCTAATCTGCTGCCCCCGCTATCGCTGACCCCTGCATATTATTATTAACCCCTAATCTGCCGCTCCATACACCGCCGCAACCTACGTTATCCCTATGTATTCCTAAACTGCTGCCCCTAACACCGCCGACCCCTATATTATATTTATTAACCCCTGATCTGCCGCCCCCAACGTCGCCTCCACCTACCTACAATAATTAACCCCTAATCTGCCGATCTCACCGCTACTCTAATAAATGTATTAACCCCTAAAGCTAAGTCTAACCCTAACACTAACACCCCCCTAAGTTAAATATAATTTAAATCTAACGAAATAAATTAACTCTTATTAAATAATGTATTCCTATTTAAAGCTAAATACTTACCTGTAAAATAAACCCTAATATAGCTACAAAATAAATTATAATTATATTGTAGCTATTTTAGGATTCATATTTATTTTAAAGGCAACTTTGTAATTATTTTAACCAGGTACAATAGCTATTAAATAGTTAATAACTATTTAATAGTTACCTAGTTAAAATAATTACAAAATTACCTGTAAAATAAATCCTAACCTAAGTTACAATTAAACCTAACACTACACTATCAATAAATTAATTAAATAAACTACCTACAATTATCTACAATTAAACCTAACAGTACACTATCAATAAATTAATTAAATACAATACCTACAAATAAATACAATGAAATAAACTAATTAAAGTACAAAAAATAAAAAAGAACTGTTACAAAAAATAAAAAAATATTTACAAACATTAGAAAAATATTACAACAATTTTAAACTAATTACACCTACTCTAAGCCCCCAAATAAAATAACAAAGACCCCCAAAATAAAAAAATGCCCTACCCTATTCTAAAATTAAAATAGAAAAGCTCTTTTACCTTACCAGCCCTGAAAAGGGCCCTTTGCGGGGCATGCCCCAAAGAATTCAGCTCTTTTGCCTGTAAAAACAAACATACAATACCCCACCCCAACATTACAACCCACCACCCACATACCCCTAATCTAACCCAAACCCCCCCTTAAATAAACCTAACACTAAGCCCCTGAAGATCTTCCTACCTTATCTTCACCACGCCGGGTTCACCGATCGATCCAGAAGAGCTCCTCCGATGTCTTGATCCAAGCCCAAGCGGGGGGCTGAAGATGTCCATGATCCGACTGAAGTCTTCATCCAAGCGGGAGCTGAAGAGGTCCATGATCGGGCTGAAGTCTTCATCCAAGCGGGAGCTGAAGAGGTCCATGATCGGGCTGAAGTCTTCTATCAAGCGGCATCTTCAATCTTCTTTCTTCCGGATCCATGTTAATCACGCCGACGCGGAACATCCATCTTCACCGACGACTTCCCGACGAATGACGGTTCCTTTAAGGGACGTCATCCAAGATGGCGTCCCTCGAATTCCGATTGGCTGATAGGATTCTATCAGCCAATCGGAATTAAGGTAGGAAAATTCTGATTGGCTGATGGAATCAGCCAATCAGAATCAAGTTCAATCCGATTGGCTGATCTGATCAGCCAATCAGATTGAGCTTGCATTCTATTGGCTGTTCCGATCAGCCAATAGAATGCGAGCACAATCTGATTGGCTGATCGGATCAGCCAATTGGATTGAACTTGATTCTGATTGGCTGATTCCATCAGCCAATCAGAATTTTCTTACCTTAATTCCGATTGGCTGATAGAATCCTATCAGCCAATCGGAATTCGAGGGACGCCATCTTGGATGACGTCCCTTAAAGGAACCGTCATTCGTCCGGAAGTCGTCGGTGAAGATGGATGTTCCGCGTCGGCGGGATGAACATGGATCCGGAAGAAAGAAGACTGAAGATGCCGCTTGATAGAAGACTTCAGCCCGATCATGGACCTCTTCAGCTCCCGCTTGGATGAAGACTTCAGCCCGATCATGGACCTCTTCAGCTCCCGCTTGGATGAAGACTTCAGTCGGATCATGGACATCTTCAGCCTCCCGCTTGGGCTTGGATCAAGACATCGGAGGAGCTCTTCTGGATCGATCGGTGAACCCGGCGTGGTGAAGATAAGGTAGGAAGATCTTCAGGGGCTTAGTGTTAGGTTTATTTAAGGGGGGTTTGGGTTAGATTAGGGGTATGTGGGTGGTGGTTTGTAATGTTGGGGGGGGTATTGTATGGTTTTTTTTACAGGCAAAAGAGCTGAATTCTTTGGGGCATGCCCCGCAAAGGGCCCTTTTCAGGGCTGGTAAGGTAAAAGAGCTTTTCTATTTTAATTTTAGAATAGGGTACGGCATTTTTTTATTTTGGGGGTCTTTGTTATTTTATTAGGGGGCTTAGAGTAGGTGTAATTAGTTTAAAATTGTTGTAATATTTTTCTAATGTTTGTAAATATTTTTTTATTTTTTGTAACTTAGTTCTTTTTTATTTTTTGTACTTTAGTTAGTTTATTTAATTGTATTTATTTGTAGGTATTGTATTTAATTAATTTATTGATAGTGTAGTGTTAGGTTTAATTGTAGATATTTGTAGGTAGTTTATTTAATTAATTTATTGATAGTGTAGTGTTAGGTTTAATTGTAACTTAGGTAAGGATTTATTTTACAGGTAATTTTGTAATTATTTTAACTAGGTAACTATTAAATAGTTATTAACTATTTAATAGCTATTGTACCTGGTTAAAATAATTACAAAGTTGCCTGTAAAATAAATATTAATCCTAAAATAGCTACAATATAATTATAATTTATATTGTAGCTATATTAGGGTTTATTTTACAGGTAAGTATTTAGCTTTAAATAGAAATAATTTATTTAATAAGAGTTAATTTATTTTGTTAGATAAAAATTATATTTAACTTAGGGGGGTGTTAGGGTTAGAATTAGCTTTAGGGGTTAAAAAATTTATTAGAGTAGCGGTGAGCTCCGGTCGGCAGATTAGGGGTTAATGCTTGAAGTTAGGTGTCGGCGATGTTAGGGAGGGCAGATTAGGGGTTAATACTATTTATTATAGGGTTATTGAGGCGGGAGTGAGGCGGATTAGGGGTTAATAACTTTATTATAGTAGCGGTGCGGTCTGGTCGGCAGATTAGGGGTTAATCAGTGTAGGTAGGTGGCGGCGACGTTGGGGGGGGCAGATTAGGGGTTAATAAATATAATATAGGGGTCGGCGATGTGGGGGGGGCCTCGGTTTAGGGGTGGTAAAAGGGCGGGAAAAACCAGCGTCAGGAGCCTCTAACGCTGGTTTTGACGGCTACCGCCAAACTCTAAATCTAGGCCTCTGTATTTATTTTAGCTAGTTAGAATAGTTATTAAATAGTTATTGACTATTTAATAACTACCTAGCTAAAAGAAATACAAAATTACCTGTAAAATAAATCCTAACCTAAGTTACAATTAAACCTAACACTACACTATCATTAAATAAAATAAATAAATTACCTACAAATAACTAAAATTAAATACAATTACATAAACTAACTAAAGTACAAAAAATAAAAAAAGCTAAGTTACAAATAATAATAAAAAAAAGTTACAAACATTTTAAAAATATTACAACAATTTTAAGCTATTTACACCTAATCTAAGCCCCCTAATAAAATAACAAACCCCCCAAAATAAAAAAATGCCCTAGCCTATTCTAAATTAAAAAAGTTCAAAGCTCTTTTACCTTACCAGCCCTTAAAAGGGCCTTTTGTGGGGCATGCCCCAAAGAATTCAGCTCTTTTGCCTGTAAAAGAAAAATACAACCCCCCCAACATTAAAACCCACCACCCACATACCCCTAATCTAACCCAAACCCCCCTTAAAATAACCTAACACTAATCCCCTGAAGATCATCCTACCTTGAGTCGTCTTCACTCAGCCGAGCAGCGATGGAACCGAAGAGGAGATCCGGAGCGGCAGAAGTTATCCTCCAAGGGGCGCTGAAGAAATCTTCCATCCGATGAAGTGATCCTCCAGTCGGCGCTGAAGAAGTCTTCCATTCGGGCGATGTCATCTTCCAAGAGGCGCTGAAGAAGTCTTCTATCCGGGCGATGTCATCTTCAATCAGCCAATCAGAATTTTCTTACCTTAATTCCGATTGGCTGATAGAATCCTATCAGCCAATCGGAATTCGAGGGACGCCATCTTGGATGACGTCCCTTAAAGGAACCGTCATTCGTCTGGAAGTCGTCGGTGAAGATGGATGTTCCGCGTCGGCGGGATGAACATGGATCCGGAAGAAAGAAGATTGAAGATGCCGCTTGATAGAAGACTTCAACCCGATCATGGACCTCTTCAGCTCCCGCTTGGATGAAGACTTCAGCCCGATCATGGACCTCTTCAGCTCCCGCTTGGATGAAGACTTCAGTCGGATCATGGACATCTTCAGCCCCCCGCTTGGGCTTGGATCAAGACATCGGAGGAGCTCTTCTGGATCGATCGGTGAACCCGGCGTGGTGAAGATAAGGTAGGAAGATCTTCAGGGGCTTAGTGTTAGGTTTATTTAAGGGAGGTTTGTGTTAGATTAGGGGTATGTGGGTGGTGGGTTGTAATGTTGGGGGGGGTATTGTATGTTTTTTTTTTACAGGCAAAAGAGCTGAATTCTTAGGGGCATGCCCCGCAAAGGGCCCTTTTAAGGGCTGGTAAGGTAAAAGAGATTTTCTATTTTAATTTTAGAATAGGGTAGGGCATTTTTTTATTTTGGGGGTCTTTGTTATTTTATTAGGGGGCTTAGAGTAGGTGTAATTAGTTTAAAATTGTTGTAATATTTTTCTAATGTTTGTAAATATTTTTTTATTTTTTGTAACTTAGTTCTTTTTTATTTTTTGTACTTTAGTTAGTTTATTTCATTGTATTTATTTGTAGGTATTGTATTTAATTAATTTATTGATAGTGTAGTGTTAGGTTTAATTGTAGATAATTGTAGGTAGTTTATTTAATTAATTTATTGATAGTGTAGTGTTAGGTTTAATTGTAACTTAGGTTAGGATTTATTTTACAGGTAATTTTGTAATTATTTTAACTAGGTAACTATTAAATAGTTCTTAACTATTTAATAACTATTGTACCTGGTTAAAATAATTACAAAGTTGCCTGTAAAATAAATATTAATCCTAAAATAGCTACAATATAATTATAATTTATATTGTAGCTATATTAGGGTTTATTTTACAGGTAAGTATTTAGCTTTAAATAGAAATCATTTATTTAATAAGAGTTAATTTATTTCGTTAGATAAAAATTATATTTAACTTAGGGGGGTGTTAGGGTTAGGGTTAGAATTAGCTTTAGGGGTTAAAAAATTTATTAGAGTAGCGGTGAGCTCTGCTCGGCAGATTAGGAGTTAATGCTTGAAGTTAGGTGTCGGCGATGTTAGGGAGGGCAGATTAGGGGTTAATACTATTTATTATAGGGTTATTGAGGCGGGAGTGAGGCGGATTAGGGGTTAATAACTTTATTATAGTAGCGGTGCGGTCCGGTCGGCAGATTAGGGGTTAATAAGTGTAGGTAGGTGGCGGCGACGTTGGGGGGGGCAGATTAGGGGTTAATAAATATAATATAGGGGTCGGCGATGTTAGGGGCAGCAGATTAGGAGTACATAGGGATAATGTAGGTTGCGGCGGTGTACGGAGCGGCAGATTAGGGGTTAAAAATTTTTATTAGAGTGGCGGCGGTGTGGGGGGCCTCGGTTTAGGGGTACATAGGTAGTTTATGGGTGTTAGTGTACTTTAGAGCACAGTAGTTAAGAGCTTTATAAACCAGCGTTAGCCCAGAAAGCTCTTAACTACTGACTTTTTTCTGCGGCTGGAGTTTTGACGTTAGATTTCTAACGCTCACTTCAGCCACGACTCTAAATACCGGCGTTAGAAAGATCCCATTGAACAGATAGGATACGCAAATGGCGTAGGGGGATCTGCGGTATGGAAAAGTCGCGGCTGCAAAGTGAGCGTTAGACCCTTTCCTGACTGACTCTAAATACCAGAGGGCGGTAAAAACCAGCGTTAGGAGCCTCTAACGCTGGTTTTGACGGCTACCGCCAAACTCTAAATCTAGGCCTCTGTATTTATTTTAGCTACTTAGAATAGTTATTAAATAGTTATTAACTATTTAATAACTACCTAACTAAAAGAAATACAAAATTACCTGTAAAATAAATCCTAACCTAAGTTACAATTAAACCTAACACTACACTATCATTAAATAAATTAAATAAATTACCTACAAATAACTACAATTAAATACAATTACATAAACTAACTAAAGTACAAAAAATAAAAAAGCTAAGTTACAAAAAAAAAAAGTTACAAACATTTTAAAAATAGTACAACAATTTTAAGCTACTTACACCTAATCTAAGCCCCCTAATAAAATAACAAACCCCCCAAAATAAAAAAATGCCCTACCCTATTCTAAATTAAAAAAGTTCAAAGCTCTTTTACCTTACCAGCCCTTAAAAGGGCCTTTTGTGGGGCATGCCCCAAAGAATTCAGCTCTTTTGCCTGTAAAAGAAAAATACAACCCCCCCAACATTAAAACCCACCACCCACATACCCCTAATCTAACCCAAACCCCCCTTAAAATAACCTAACACTAATCCCCTGAAGATCATCCTACCTTGAGTCGTCTTCACTCAGCCGAGCAGCGATGGAACCGAAGAGGAGATCCGGAGCGGCAGAAGTTATCCTCCAAGGGGCGCTGAAGAAATCTTCCATCCGATGAAGTGATCCTCCAGTCAGCGCTGAAGAAGTCTTCCATTCGGGCGATGTCATCTTCCAAGAGGCGCTGAAGAAGTCTTCTATCCGGGCGATGTCATCTTCCAAGCGGGGTCTTCAATCTTCAATCTTCATCCCGCCGACGTGGAACATCCTTCTTTCCTGACGGACTACCGACGAATGAAGGCTCCTTTATGGGACGTCATCCAAGATGGCGTCCCTTCAATTCCGATTGGCTGATAGGATTCTATCAGCCAATCGGAATTAAGGTAGGAAAAATCTGATTGGCTGATTGAATCAGCCAATCAGATTCAAGTTCAATCCGATTGGCTGATCCAATCAGCCAATCAGATTGAGCTCGCATTCTATTGGCTGTTCCGATCAGCCAATAGAATGCGAGCTCATTCTGATTGGCTGATTGGATCAGCCAATCGGATTGAACTTGAATCTGATTGGCTGATTCATGCAGCCAATCAGATTTTTCCTACCTTAATTCCGATTGGCTGATAGAATCCTATCAGCCAATCGGAAATGAAGGGACGCCATATTGGATGACGTCCCTTAAAGGAGCCTTCATTCGTCGGTAGTCCGTCGGTAAAGAAGGATGTTCCGCGTCGGCGGGATGAAGATTGAAGATTGGAGACCCCGCTTGGAAGATGACATCGCCCGGATAGAAGACTTCTTCAGCGCCGAATGGAGGATCACTTCATCGGATGGAAGATTTCTTCAGCGCCCCTTGGATGATGACTTCTGCCGCTCCGGATCTCCTCTTCGGTTCCATCGCTGCTCGGCTGAGTGAAGAAGACTCAAGGTAGGATGATCTTCAGGGGATTAGTGTTAGGTTATTTTAAGGGGGGTTTGGTTTAGATTAGGGGTATGTGGGTGGTACGTTTTAATGTTGGGGGGGTTGTATTTTTCTTTTACAGGCAAAAGAGCTGAATTCTTTGGAGCATGCCCCACAAAAGGCCCTTTTAAGGGCTGGTAAGGTAAAAGAGCTTTGAACTTTTTTAATTTAGAATAGGGTAGGGCATTTTTTTATTTTGGGGAGGTTGTTATTTTATTAGGGGGCTTAGATTAGGTGTAATTAGCTTAAAATTGTTGTAATATTTTTAAAATGTTTGTAACCTATTTTTTTTATTTTTTGTAACTTAGCTTTTTTTTTTGTACTTTAGTTAGTTTATGCAATTGTATTTAATTGTAGTTATTTGTAGTTAATTTATTTAATTTATTTAATGATAGTGTAGTGTTAGGTGTAATTGTAACTTAGGTTAGTTTTTATTTTACAGGTAAATTTCTCTTTATTTTAGCTAGGTAAGCTATTAAATAGTTAATAACTATTTAATAGCTATTGTACCTAGTTAAAATAAATTGAAAGATGCCTGTAAAATAAAAATAAATCCTAACGGCTAGATTTGGAGTTTTGTCGGTAACGACCCGAAAAACTAACGCCCGCGTTTTACTGGCCGCACCATAAAAATAACTCTGGTATCGAGAGTCCACATAAAGGCTGCGTTAGGCTCCAAAAAAGGAGCGTAGAGCATTTTTAACGCAGCTTCAACTCTTGATACCAGAGTTGCTTACGGACGCGGCCAGCCTCAAAAACGTGCTCGTGCACGATTCTCCCATAGGAAACAATGGGGCTGTTTGAGCTGAAAAAAAACCTAACACCGGCAAAAAAGCCGCGTTCAACTCCTAACGCAGCCCCATTGTTTGCTATGCGGTAACCCTTCCGACGTCTGCACTTAACACTCTAACATGTACCCCGAGTCTAAACACCCCTAACCTTACACTTATTAACCCCTAATCTGCCGCCCCCGCTATCGCTGACCCCTGCATATTATTTTTAACCCCTAATCTGACGCTCCGTAAACCGCCGCTACTTACATTATCCTTATGTACCCCTAATCTGCTGCCCCTAACACCGCCGACCCCTATATTATATTTATTAACCCCTAATCTGCACCCCCCAACATCGCCACCACTTACCTACACTTATTAACCCCTAATCTGCCGACCGGACCGCACCGCTATTATAATAAAGTTATTAACCCCTAATCCGCCTCACTAACCCTATCATAAATAGTATTAACCCCTAATCTGCCCTCCCTAACATCGCCGACACCTAACTTCAAACATTAACCCCTAATCTGCCGACCGAATCTCGCCGCTATTCTAATAAATGTATTAACCCCTAAAGCTAAGTCTAACCCTAATACTAACACCCCCCTAAGTTAAATATAATTGAAATCTAACGAAATTAATTAACTCTTATTAAATAAATTATTCCTATTTAAAGCTAAATACTTACCTGTAAAATAAATCCTAATATAGCTACAATATAAATTATAATTATATTATAGCTATTTTAGGATTTATATTTATTTTACAGGTAACTTTGTATTTATTTTAACCAGGTACAATAGCTATTAAATAGTTAAGAACTATTTAATAGCTAAAATAGTTAAAATAATTACAAATTTACCTGTAAAAGAAATCCTAACCTAAGTTACAAATAAACCTAACACTACACTATCAATAAATTAATTAAATACAATTGCTACAAATAAATACAATTAAATAAACTAGCTAAAGTACAAAAAATAACAAAGAACTAAGTTACAAAAAATAAAAAAATATTTACAAACATTAGAAAAATATTACAACAATTTTAAACTAATTACACCTACTCTAAGCCCCCTAATAAAATAACAAAGCCCCCAAAATAAAAAAATACCCTACCCTATTCTAAATTACTACAGTTCAAAGCTCTTTTACCTTACCAGCCCTGAACAGGGCCCTTTGCGGGGCATGCCCCAAGAAGTTCAGCTCTTTTGCCTGTAAAAAAAAACATACAATACCCAAGCCCCCCAACATTACAACCCACCACCCACATACCCCTAATCTAACCCAAACCCCCCTTAAATAAACCTAACACTAAGCCCCTGAAGATCATCCTACCTTGTCTTCACCATACCAGGTTCACCGATCGGTCCAGAAGAGCTCCTCCGATGTCCTGATCCAAGCCCAAGCGGGGGGCTGAAGAGGTCCATGATCCGGCTGAAGTCTTCATCCAAGCGGGGCAGAAGAGTT
This sequence comes from Bombina bombina, assembly GCF_027579735.1. Taxonomy (NCBI): domain Eukaryota; kingdom Metazoa; phylum Chordata; class Amphibia; order Anura; family Bombinatoridae; genus Bombina; species Bombina bombina. Next base: position 1,450,068,691 of record NC_069500.1, on the reverse strand, counting down.
CGTCCATCCGATTGAAGTCTTCATCCAAGCGGCATCCATCCGGAGCGAAGCGGCAGCATCCTGAAGACCTCCACCGCGGAACATCCATCCTGGCCGACGACTGAACGATGAATGACGGTTCCTTTAAATGACGTCATCCAAGATGGCGTCCCTCGAATTCCGATTGGCTGATAGGATTCTATCAGCCAATCGGAATTAAGGTAGGAATATTCTGATTGGCTGATGGAATCTGCCAATCAGAATCAAGTTCAATCTGATTGGCTGATCCAATCAGCCAATCAGATTGAGCTTGCATTCTATTGGCTGTTCCGATCAGCCAATAGAATGTGAGCTCAATCTGATTGGCTGATTGGATCAGCCAATCGGATTGAACTTGATTCTGATTGGCTGATTCCATCAGCCAATCAGAATATTCCTACCTTAATTCCGATTGGCTGATAGAATCCTATCAGCCAATCAGAATTCGAGGGACGCCATCTTGGATGACGTCATTTAAAGGAACCGTCATTCGTCGTTCAGTCGTCGGCCAGGATGGATGTTCCGCGGTGGAGGTCTTCAGGATGCTGCCGCTTTGCTCCGGATGGATGCCGCTTGGATGAAGACTTCAATCGGATGGAAGAACTCTTCTGCCCCGCTTGGATGAAGACTTCAGCCGGATCATGGACCTCTTCAGCCCCCCGCTTGGGCTTGGATCAGGACATCGGAGGAGCTCTTCTGGACCGATCGGTGAACCTGGTATGGTGAAGACAAGGTAGGATGATCTTCAGGGGCTTAGTGTTAGGTTTATTTAAGGGGGGTTTGGGTTAGATTAGGGGTGGTGGGTTGTAATGTTGGGGGGGTATTGTATGTTTTTTTTTTACAGGCAAAAGAGCTGAACTTCTTGGGGCATGCCCCGCAAAGGGCCCTGTTCAGGGCTGGTAAGGTAAAAGAGCTTTTAACTTTAGTAATTTAGAATAGGGTAGGGCATTTTTTATTTTGGGGGGCTTTGTTGTTTTATTAGGGGGCTTAGAGTAGGTGTAATTAGTTTAAAATTGTTGTAATATTTTTCTTATGTTTGTAGATATTTTTTTATTTTTTGTAACTTAGTTCTTTTTTATTTTTTGTACTTTAGCAAGTTTATGTAATTGTATTTATTTGTAGCAATTGTATTTAATTAATTTATTGATAGTGTAGTGTTAGGTTAATTGTAGGTAATTGTAGGTAGTTTATTTAATTAATTTATTGATAGTATAGTGTTAGTTTTAATTGTAACTTAGTTTAGGATTTCTTTTACAGGTAAATTTGTAATTATTTTAACTATTTTAGCTATTAAATAGTTCTTAACTATTTAATAGCTATTGTACCTGGTTAAAATAAATACAAAGTTACCTGTAAAATAAATATAAATCCTAAAATAGCTATAATATAAATATAATTTATATTGTAGCTATATTAGGATTTATTTTACAGGTAAGTATTTAGCTTTAAATAGGAATAATTTATTTAATAAGAGTTAATTTATTTCGTTAGATTTAAATTATATTTAACTTAGGGGGGTGTTAGTGTTAGGGTTAGACTTAGCTTTAGGGGTTAATACATTTATTAGAATAGCGGTGAGCTCCGGTCGGCAGATTAGGGGTTAATAATTGAAGTTAGGTGTCGGCGATGTTAGGGAGGGCAGATTAGGGGTTAATACTATTTATTATAGGGTTAGTGAGGCGGATATGGGGTTAATAACTTTATTATAGTAGCGCTCAGGTCCGCTCGGCAGATTAGGGGTTAATAAGTGTAGGCAGGTGGAGGCGACGTTATGGGGGGCAGATTAGGGGTTAATAAATATAATATAGGGGTCGGCGGTGTTAGGGGCAGCAGATTAGGGGTACATAGGGATAATGTAGCTGGCGGCGGCGTGCGGACGGCAGATTAGGGGTTAATAAGTGTAGGTAGCTGGCGGCGACATTGTGGGGGGCAGATTAGGGGTTAATAAATATAATACAGGGGTCGGCGGTGTTAGGGGCAGCAGATTAGGGGTACATAAGGATAACGTAGGTGGCGGTCGGCAGATTAGGGGTTAAAAAAATTTAATCGAGTGTCGGCGATGTGGGGGGACCTCGGTTTAGCTGTACATAGGTAGTTTATGGGTGTTAGTGTACTTTAGAGTACAGTAGTTAAGAACTTTATGAACCGGCGTTAGCCCAGAAAGCTCTTAACTACTGACTTTTTTCCTGCGGCTGGAGTTTTGTCGTTAGATGTCTAACGCTCACTTCAGAAACGACTCTAAATACCGGAGTTAGGAAGATCCCATTGAAAAGATAGGATACGCAATTGACGTAAGGGGATCTGCGGTATGGAAAAGTCGCGGCTGAAAAGTGAGCGTTAGACCTGATTTTGAGTGACTCTAAATACCGGCGGTAGCCTAAAACCAGCGTTAGGAGCCTCTAACGCTGGTTTTCACGGCTACCGCCAAACTCCAAATCTAGGTCTAAGATAGCTACAATATAATTATTATTTATATTGTAGCTATATTAGGGTTTATTTTAAAGGCAAGTATTTAGTTTTAAATAGGATTAATTTAGTTCATAATAGAAATATTATTTAGATTTATTTAATTAATATTTAAGTTAGGGGGTTGTTAGGGTTAGTGTTAGACTTAGGTTTAGGGGTTAATACATTTATTACAGTGGCGGCGATGTAGTGGGGGCAGGATAGGAGTTAATAAATGTATTATAGGTGGCGACGATGTAGGGGGGGGCAGATTAGGGGTTAATAAATTTAATATAGGTTGCAGCAGGGTCCGGGAGCGGCGGTTTAGGGGTTAAACTATTTATTTAGTTGCGGCGAGGTGCGGGATCGGCAGGATAGGGGTTAATAACTTTATTATAGAGGGCGGCGGTATAGGGGGGGCAGGATAAGGGTTACTAGGTATAATGTAGGTGGCGGTGGGCTCCGGGAGCGGCGGTTTAGGGGTTAATACATTTATTATAGTTGCGGCGGGGTCTAGGAGCGGCGGTTTAGGGGTTAATATGTATAGAGTAGCTTGCAGTGGGCTCCGGGAGCGGCGGTTTAGGGGTTAATATGTATAGAGTAGCTTGCGGTGGGCTCCGGGAGCGGCGGTTTAGGGGGTAATAGCTTTATTTAGTTGTGGCGGTGTAGGGGAGACAGATTAGGGGTGTTTAGACTCGGGGTACATGTTAGGGTGTTAGGTGTAGACAGCTCCCATAGGAATCAATGGGATGTCGGGCAGCAGCGAACTTGTACTTTCGCTATGGTCAGACTCCCATTGATTCCTATGGCATCCGCCGCCTCCAGGGTGGCGGTTTGAAAACCAGGTACGCTGGGCCGGAAAAGTGCCGAGCGTACCTGCTAGTTTTTTGATAACTAGCAAAAGTAGTCAGATTGTGCCGCACTTGTGTGCGGAACATCTGTATTGACGTAAGAATCAATCTGTGTCGGACTGAGTCAGGCGGATCGAAGTTTACGTCACAAAATTCTACTTTTGCCGGTCTCTAGCCTTTGATAACTAAGGCGAATCAGCCTCGCCACAAATACGCTGCGGAATTCCAGCGTATTTGAGGTTGACGGCTTGATAACTAGGCCCCTTTATCTCCTGTTGGTGCTTTATTTAAGTAGCCTATATTTTTTGGGGTGTATAATGGCCCTTTAAGGGTGCGCTGGAAAAAAAGCCTTGTTAGCACCGCGAGTCTTCTTTACCGACAAAACTCTAAATCTAGGCAATAGAGATCCCACAATAGCTAAGTAGCAGTTAGATATGCCAGGTTGAAAGCATCAGCTTATTATAGAGAGAGTGCACAGAATAGGGCAGGAAAGAATTAGATCAGATGGATCAAAGATAGCTAGGCCAATCATAGCCAAAATGCTAAACTTTCAAGACAAGGTTGAACTATTAAATTTCTATCGTAAAAAGAAAAATCTAATGTTGGAAGGATATAGAATAATGTTATTTCAGGACTATTCAGTGGAAACAACCAATCGTAGAAAGGTAATGGCTTCGCTATGTACGCAGATAATTCAGAAAGGATACGAAGCGTTCCTACAGTATCTGGCTAGAATTAAGGTATTTAAGGATAATTCATGGAACATATTAAACACGCAACAAGAAGCAAATAGATTCTTAGAAGAGAATGTACAAAAAGGATAATTACAGATATATATAAATGAGTAAGAGCTATAAAGAATTAGAAATATTAATGGAACATATACCAGGTGAATGGTTTAATTTTAACTTTGTCCCTTCTCCTCCCTTTTTTTTTCCCCTCTCTCCTCTCACCCTTTGTTTCTTGTGTGAGGCTGGCACATAACATGCGTAAAGGGAGCTATATATTTTTAGATGGATAAAATAAATCTGATGGATAAATAACTGGATAAAAGATAGGGAGCAATGAGTAGTAGTAAATGGATCATACATACGCCTAGATTTAGAGTTCTGCGTTAGCCGTCAAAACAAGCGTTAGGGGGTCCTAACTGTCAGTATATTTATGAAAATCTAAGTAGTGCTCTCCAAACAATACATCAGCTTATGGCAGGGTTATAACACAATACAAATAATAATTATCCTTAAAAATAGTAACCCTTAACCAACATGCATCTACTAGAAACCATACAATTAATATAAATACCTGAATTCTTTCATTTAGTTAATATCCATTAACATTTTGAAATGTACTTGTAATACCAGAATATGAAACACTATTATACACGTTAAAACCAACTATTAAGATATGCTATCCTTCTTACAAAGCCCAGAAAACTGTATCTTTAAAACCAACCTTTCATTCAGAGCTGCATTTAAAATATTACAATGAGACTAAAATCTTTCCTTTTGGGGGGGCGGAGCCAACCGCCAAGGTGATAGGACGTGCACAGCTAGAGCTCCTGCATACTTTCTTAAGTTTTGGATCTTTTCTAAGTGATATAATCAAGATATTTTAAAGAAATACCTATCACCCCGGTAGAACTTCACCTGTGGAATACCACTGTAAAGTTGTGGAGCAAAGGACAATGTCACGGCACTAATCTCGCTCATTTGCCTCACCACGAGGTAACCAGTGTCTTAGGCCTGCAAATATACTACGAAGGCTTCCTTCCTATTATATCATGGATAGCAAGAAGCTGACTCTTTGTGATAACAAGTCTACCCTACATCCTCTTTAGAGGATTCCAGCTACCCTGCTACGATTAACTCCGGCTGTCTATCGAGGCTGATTGACCTACCCTGCGTTGTTAAAATGGAGAGCGTGGACAGATGGGCACAGGAGCTACAGCGATTCATGCACGATTACCAACAAAGCATTCTTGCAGATCTCTACAACATCCTCCATGCTCCGCAACTTACTCTGAGAGCATACCCTGATATCTTTGATCTGCAATCAGAATTCAATGTCTGTGGCATCACTTCAGACGAATCGGAGCTTACCGACATACCTACTATTTCTCGCTGCGCTCAGGAGGCCCAAGAGCACCGCACCGCAACTGCTCCCCAAGAATACCTGAGTTTTCTGCCAGACGGGGATCTGCAACCTAGACGGCGAGGCGGTATCACGGCTACCTTGACTTGGTGCGGCTCACTCAGTTACCCGCTATGTCCCGTACAGGCTCAGATGCCGGGTCCTCTTGATCCGGTGAAAACACTGGGAGGTGGCCATGCTCTACACTCGGGCTGCTTCTGGCTGTTTGTCCGAGATGTACTTCCCACAGTGCAGCGCCACAGCTACCATTGTAGTTACCGCATTGGTCACTCATTGAAACTGCAGTGGGACCCTGGGGGACATGTTTAATGATCGCCTCGAGACTTCTGCAGCACTCAGCCCTGTTTCAGACATAGCCCGAGAATTGTCTGTATTTATGCGTGCACCAGGCACATAAGGGTGGAACTCAGGTAGTGTTGATTCCGTTGCTGAGTGTTCTGAGTTGCCTGATCATTGTGCAGCACAGGAGCTGGATCCGTCTGGGTGTCGGCTAGATTGGCAGGTTTTTGCTTTGGCAGGTGTGAGAATGATTGTCTGACTCGTACCCTAGCCCTTCTATTTCATACAGCTCCTCTTCGGACAAACTTCAGAAATTGGTGCTAATAAAACATGCTACAACTGTGAGCACCTAACACATTTGTGTAATACTCTCTGACAACGCTTTGCTGTTATTGTTTATTAAACTGGGTTGATAGTTATCTTAAAAATGTTGATACCTAGCCAATGTTGACTCTGAAATGTACTCCCTTCACTTCATACAGCTAAATTAGACGCTGCTCACAGGAGGACCCTCGCTGTTCTTTAAGGGAGTAACTGCATCCCACATACTATATTATTCAGGATACTGTGAGTCTCTGTAGGGGGATAAGATGGCTATAATAGTTTTTATATTCAGATCTACCTTCGACAAAATGACTCTTCAGACTGCATACTATACTATTTATTGCCTGTCTATATAAATATATTGTCATTGCAGGGTCTTTATAGTATATACAGTTGGTTTACCAACAGAAATTGAATTAACTATATGGAATGCTGTTTTACATTTACCTTTTGTTGAATACCTTTGTGTTTGGAGCTCTAATGCACACACAAAACACACCTGCATTTAACAGCCTGGCAGTAGGACTGTCTCAGATACACAGGTGAGACATGGATGGCATAAAGTGTAGTTTCATAGTGGGATGTCCCATATCCATTTTAGATGATGTAACTATTTTGGGAATGTTTGCCACTCTTTACATATGCTACCTAGCTCCCTCACAAAGCATTGACACATACACAAAGTGAGATACAATGGGGTCACACAGAGGTAGCTAGGGTCACGCTGTTCTGAGAGTACCCATAAGATCCAGCTTGGAGATATAGCAGCGTACCAGGTTTATTTCTAATTTTATAAGAGGTTTTGACTGTAACCAGAGACAGTGCTACCAGGAAAATTGTTGTTTGTTGGGGACATTACTGTTGGCTGCTCTGTCCATGGTTTATATATCCCTATAGTATCTGTATTTTAAATATCATGAGGACCACGCTTGTCAAATGCCCCTATCCACTTGTTATACCCATAGTTGCAGTACAACCACCTGTCTTAGAGGTAACATTTTGTAGGGGTTCCTACCTTCTATATGGGTCTTGGCACTAGGCCCGAGGATATACCCACTTTACAGCTCTGGACATTCTAGTTAGGGTGCCAGGCAGAAGTATTAAACATTTACTATAGCATATTATGGGTTGTTATAGCCTCCTTCCCCTAGGTGATGTTCATATATGACCTTCTGTTCCTGGATGGTGGGCCCACATCCGGGAGTTAGAGTATTTTAATTCTTCAGGAGGAGCTATTTAATGGTTAAGTGACACCTATATATTTCTGCCTGGCTTCGACCTCCTATAGCCTGTTCAGTGCCCTGTCCCTTAATAATGCCAAACACTGCTTAATTACATTGGGAACTGTTACCTATATTTTACCTACTCTTCTTGTCTACCAGATAGCATTAGGTTATCACACACCCAGGTTTAATGATTTGAGCACTATATTTTCAGCACTCTACTCCTAAAATTTAGAGTCTGTACAGTTGTTCATCCACAATACCTTACCCAGTTTAACCCACTCTACAAATTGAATTTAGACAGTCATGTCAAACAGCTGTAGAAGATTATTGATATTGTATTAGCTGTCCCAATTAAACTTTCTAACATGTATAAATATTTGGTGCACATGGAAGAAAGTCAGACATCTTCTCTGCTTACCATATGCAACTCATCATCTCCTGTCCCCCCACCCCACATAATAAACATCCCTTAGCAGGAGGATTAAATCAGTTAAATATCGGCACCACAGCTCATTTCTTAGTCCTGCAGTACCAAACTGGGACATGCAGTCTTGTATCAAAACGCCCCTCAGATGCCTAGCGCAGGCTGGACCTGCCAAAGCCCTACTATCTCCTAGCCATAATACCCCCCGAGACTCATGTTACCCATTACAATTGGTGCAGTTTAGTCCTTAGACCTCTCTAAATTGAGTGCAACCACAATCCAGTGTACAATCAGCTAACTATCTCATATAACAGCTGACAATTTATGTACTCACGAATCTTCCATCTAGACCACTAAACTTGAATTACCACCTCCTCCCCCCCCCCTCCCTTTTTTACTTAATGTGCCTCCTGTAGTAGGAGGATTAAATAAGCGGTTTCTCTAACCTATACCGCACCCCTAAACTCTCTATAAGTATGTCCTGCTACATAACTGAATACAACATTTACCCTTCTTTTTTCTCTAATTTAGCAGGATAGTTTGATTGTATCGCATTTAAATATATAGAAATATAAAATTACTATAACTTTAAAAAATAAATAAAACTGAGGTAAATAACATAAGATCCATGAGTGATCTCCTACATAGTTTGTAGCCCCCTACCATGGTAAAACTCACACTTAGCCAGGGGTCCAAGAGTGGCCCTTTTTTACAAGAGGAGAGGCTTAAATCATCATAGGTAAGACTGTATTGTATTCTCACAAAACTTTTCTATTTTTCTAATCCTACTTACTTTGGTGTTTTGCTAGAATATATCGCTGTTAACACTTTGCAGCATTTATACTATATGATGAACCTTGCACTATGTTACTTGTGATGGCACTTATGGAATGTTTTACATGTCTTGTTTGTATACCAAACTTTACCTCAATAAAAATAAAATATAAAAAAAAAAAAAAAAAACAAAAAAAAAAAAAAAAAAAACTTTCCTTTTAATATCCAAGCAATACGATTCTAAACAGTGCTTATAAACAATAGGATAATATATATTATGCTATTTAACTGTAATTTATCCTAATACAATATTGATTTAAAACACCAGAACTTTCACAGATAAATCACTTAGCCTACCAGATACAAATTTAAACAATACATTGGCTTATGAAATACTAGCTTAAAATCCAAACTATTTCTTTAACTCTGCTACATACAGCAATAGTAAATGCTTGTTTTAAATTGTTTTGTATGCAAAAGATAAATTTTATCCTACACAGGGCTATGAATATACGTAAAAATACAGACTATTCTCTTCAACTCTATTTATTATAATTTGATTATGTTCTTACCAATAATCTTGAATACATTACCAGGGTAAACAGCAATCGATCTACAATATTCATTAATAGGAATTGTTTCACCTCAGAATACAAAAAAGTATAATTTGCAGTCAATGAGAAGAATAGATCAGCTTTTCTTTGAGTAAATGGTATTTTGCGCCCAACAGGAACCAGTCACAAGTTTAGCTCAGCAGAAAATCTCTCTCTCTATCTTGCAATAACTTTATATGGGTTCTCCTCACTGGTGAAATTGGAAACGCCCAAATGGAAACCTTGTCTCAGATTGGCCCTCATGCTTGTCCCTGGTCCGCCCTTAGAGTTGAAGCATTTTTACCATGGCAACGTATCTTTTGAACAGTTAAATTCCCTTAACTGTTATACCGGTATTGGCCCTTAGGTGGCAGCAGTCATACAGACAAAATAAATTCACCTTTACATTTCTAAAACATTTTTGACAAGATAATTATTCTCATAACATGGTTATTTAATCAGATCACACTCTTTGCATTAATCATATATAACCCCAATTATAGATGGTTAATATTAGGTTATTTTTTCTGATTATTCTGATACCAAATATGTTATATTATTAACATTTTATTATATTAAGGCAATTTAATACTGCTAATTATTAGCTTAAAATGCATTATAATTTTTTCAGTATCCTGGCATTTCTATACAAATAACAGCCTATTTTTATATTTCCAATAGTTCTGTCTGCATTGTGTTCTAACATGAATATACCATATTTTATGTTTCTAATAAGCCCTGGATGTATGAACCTTCTTCATGCAGAGACTAAATTATATGTCTGAAAAATACAAACAATACAGAGGTTATTAAACATTTTTGACTGACTAAAACAGTTACTTATCACGCTTAGCAAATATCCATGTAATAATAGAGAATCAGACAATTTCCCAAATTTCTATATTTAAAACATTCTGAGGCATGCATTAAAAAATAAATAAATGATTATTTGCTGTATGTTCAGTAAATCTCAAAGTCACACCTTAACATGTGTCTTTGAGATTCCAGTAAGCTAATTTCCATCTTATCAAGCTTCAAAGAAAATTCCAGATGCTCCGTCTCCATACACTGTGTGGTGTCACCTATCTGACAATCTATCCTCTTAATTTACCTTTTATGACTCATCCTGTTTCAAACTGTAAGTTGATTAGAGCAAATTTGGTATGGGCTTCATGTTCACACTTTAGCTAGGAATGTCTCTTTTAAAGTAATCTTTATGAGTTTCCTGTGTAATTGAAAAAGTGGGGGAGAATTAAACCTGTTTGAAGTCAGTTCTTCTGAATGAAATGAGTCATTTTCTACTGATCAGCAAAATATCTGATTAAAGATATATATTTATTAATCTTGAAATATATGATTAAAATATATATTTATTAACCTTACATATACCTTGACATAAATCCCCCTTCCAATTTTAAATAGATGTAGGACACGTATTTAAATTGGCTTAAAGTCAATGGTATTTGGTGAGGATGTTGACCGTACACATCATGGACAGTCTTCTTTTGAGTATTTTAACAATGGACTGGTTGTAACGCTCTACACCACCACTTGAGGCAGCTCTATAAGCAATATGGAGCTTTCTTTTAACCCCTAGTATTTTCCACATTTTTGTCATCACTTCGCTAGTGAAGTGGGTCCCCCGATCTGATTCGATTCTTTGGGGCAAACCAAATCTGGAAAATACATGGTTGATGAGCAATGCTGCACATGTTTCAGCACTATTGTTAGGTGCACTAATGCACTCTACCCATTTAGTGAACAGGCATGTCACTGTTAACATGTACTTGTTACCTCTTGATGATCTTGTTACTGGACCGATAAAATCAATTTGTATATCTGACCATGGCATTACCATCCCCCTCTTCTGCAATGGCGCTCTATGCGTTGGTGCAGTGGGTTGGAACTGTGGACAGATTAAACACCCTTGACAGTAGGTTTGAACATCTTTCAACATGTGTGGCCAAAAAGCATAATCACGTAATATTTCATACGTGAGTTTGGCACCACGATGACCAGATGTGGGAGCATCATGGGCATGTTGAAGCATTAGACCTCTGAACTTGGTGGGTACTACCCACTGCTGGATGCCAGTTTTGGAGGTTCTAATTAACAAACCATCCTGTAACTTGAATTGTGATCGGGATTTCATTAAGATTCTAAGATCTTCTTTGCCAATGCAATCATCTTTTGAGATGGGGTTGCTTTCAGGATCTTCTATGTGTTTATAGAAGATGCCTACAATGGGGTCTTCTTTTTGACTAGTGATCAGGTCCTCACTAGGAGAATCCTGACTCCATTGTACCAAGTTAGGCTCACTCTGTTGTTTTGCCTGGTTTCTGGTAATGGCTTCTACCTGAATTGCACCCATTAAGTGGTCAATATTAAGGAGTTCTCCAGTTATGGCTCCTTGTTTGGCTAATGAATCCGCAAGGTCATTGCCTTCCTTATCAGGACCTAGAACTCTGGAATGACCCTTGGTCTTTTTCCAGTGTATGGTTAAATCATTGGATACTACCAGATTATCAATCTCGCAGAACAATTTGCCATGCTTGACTGGTTTGTGATTGCTTTTCTGCATGCCATTTCTTTTCCAAGTTGGCAGGTATTCAACAAAGCTGTCACGCACATAATTTGAGTCAGTTATGATCACAAATTCATTAATACTATGTTCAATAGCCATTTCAATTGTTTTGAAAACAGCAGTTAGTTCTGCAACCTGACTTGATCTTGGTCCAATGTTGAAACCTATAGATATATTTGGGAATCCATTTGCCCCAGTTATACCAATGCCAGCGACTAATCTGCGCTCATTATCAATAGTGGCATGGTAAGAACAACCATCAACATATACCCAAGGTAATGTTTGACAATGGTCCTCATTGTACATTTTATATGGGGAAAGCAATTGTTCTTCCAGAAAATCATCTTCTGATAATTCTTCCCCAGGATCTCTAGCAGTACAGTCGTGGAGCTCAGCAAGCCCTTGTGCGACTGGATTCTTTTTATTCTGCTTGTAGTGAATTTCTAAGGGCCAGCCTTGTAAGGAAAGAGTCCACGCTGTTATGCGGCTATTAGACAAATTCCCATCTCTTATTCTCTCACTTTGCAAATATAGCAAAGGCTGGTGGGCCGTTTCCACAATAATTTTCTCGCCCTGTATATAGCTGCGGAAATTTTGTAGAGCCCATACAGTAGATAAGAGGGCTTTTTCGCAATCGCTAAATTTTATTTCTACTGGGGATAGATTTTTGCTCGCATAAGCAATGGCTTTGTTCAAATTATCATGCTTTTGGTATAACACAGCACTCATGCTTATATCTGTGTAACCTGTCTCTAAGAAGAAAGGTTTGCCACCTTCAGGGTACGCTAAGCAAGGTGCTTGAGTGAGTTTTCTCTTCAGCTCTCTGATGGCTGTCTCTTGAGACTCACTCCAGTGCCATTTCACATCTTTCTTCAGAAGAAGCAGTAGTGGTTTAGCTAATTCTGCATAATTATCAATGAATTTGCGAGAATAATTTGTCATACCCAGGAATGATCTCAATTCCTTTAAGTTAGTTGGGTTTTTAGAATTCACTATAGCTTCCACCTTTTTCTTTTGGGGATTTAATCCTTCCGAGGTAACTTCATGTCCCAAGAAGTTTACACGAGTGCGGCACCATTGAGCTTTTTGCAGGGATAATTTGACACCTGCCCTTTTAAGTTGGCTGAGGACGTGTTTAAGCTCTGCGATGTGTTTTTCAAAGTCTGTGCTTTTGATTAAAACATCATCAACATAAGATAAGGTCCCCCTTTCCAGTGTATCAGGCATAGCCTTATGCATGAATACAGCAAATTCATGTCCAGAATTTATGTATCCAAAAGGAAGTCTTTGAAATGCATATTGGACCTTTTGGAAGGAGAATGCTAGCTTATATTGGTCCTCTTCATGTACCTTTATGGTCCAATATCCCTGTGCACAATCAATGGCAGTGAATATTTTGGATCCTTGCATTTGTGCTAGGCACTGGTCAATGTATGGTACAGGCCAGCCAGACATGTATACTCGTTTGTTTAGCTGTCTTAAGTCAGCACACAAACGCCATTGTCCATTGGGCTTAAGGACACCTAGAATAGGATTATTATAAGAGCTGTGCACCTGTCTGATAATACCTCTTTCTTCCAAATTCCTTATGATCTCTGCAAGAGAATCATATGAGGCTAAGGGAAGTCTGTATTGTTTGACAAATACAGGTGGCGCATTAGGATCTGTTTGTATTCTTGCAATGTGCAAGTCTGTAGTACCACAGTCATAAGAATCCTTAGCAAAAATATCCTTGTACTCCATCAGGAGTTCTCGCAGCTTTTGGCGTTTATCATCGCTGGAACAGCCGTTAGCTAAGGATATTTGCTCTTCGACTATTTGCTGAAATCCTGGAAAGATTTCATCCTATTTCATAGGCTTCTTCCAACCTAGAGGTGAGATCCCCTTTGATTATAGTTTACATTGCCCCCATGACTCTGGGAATTGGGGTAATCTTGCTATTTGATTGGCTGATCAAACACTAGAGAGGCTTCTTCAATTTTACAGATGCCTTCCTCTGAGCTGAAGGGATAAATAGACTGAATATTAAATAGACCCTCTGGCATAGATGCAAAGGATTGTTCTATCAATTGTTCTTCAGTTAGGTATCCTTCAGGTATTAGCCCAATTACATTATTCTGGAATCCAAAAGTGTAATAACTTGATTCCAGTGCATATCCTATGGTAGTTCCCTTGGATAATGTTATATCCTGTGGGGTCATGTTATGCACAACAATATGTATTGGAACAGTTCCAATATTCACCATAGGAGTATAGGTCATTGTGACACCCAGATTTTGTATTCTATGGGAGAGGCAAATCAGTGTTTCAGAAGTTTTTAATTTCTGACCTCTCTTTACCTGTAAGGGTAAAAGAAATTTATCAGCCCCAGCAGGAATTATAACATCGCTAGATACCTGCATATTCACAGCATATGGCAATTGCTGGTTTGATTTCAGGGCTGCATTTTCATCCTGAAATACTTCAGGGTCCCACTTTAACCTGCTCCAGAGGCAAGAATTAATCAAATCTATTTGTATGGCATATCTATGTAAGATATCATTGCCAATGTATATTTGATTATGGGGAGTATTTAAAACTAAAAACAGGTGCTTCACTGACTTATTACCAATAGAGATAGATAGTAAGCACTTAGCTGTGATGTTATAGCTTTCAGACCTGTTATCCAGGTTGTGGACACAGTGGTCTTGGGGAGAAAGATATTTAATCACTTTAGGTTCAGCTATCGGCGCTAATAAACCTTCGCTTACATAGCTAGCTTCCTGTTTTAAGTTTATTTTAGCATACTTGGTTTTACCAAGGTCATGCACTTGTATAAGGATAAATAGATCCTCTTTAACTCTCTCAATCCCTGTGAGGTATTGAGCGTGGCCTCCCCCCTTAGGGATTTTATGATCCCCCTTGTGTAGTGATATGGTTAATACATCGCCATCTAGGGAAATATTCGCTATCTTTCCAGGCGAAATTTTAAAAGTATTACCATCAGAGCCACTAAAAGGAGTCTGATCATCTATTTGTAGAATAGTGATTTCAGGTACAGAGTTATTCCTGAAATGAATCTCCACAGCATCTGGTTTCTCTTCCACCACGTGACAGCTATGTCAGGTGCGAGATATACCAGATTTTTCATAATTGATGGGCCTTTTAACTTGTGACCAAATTACATTATTTATGCAATCAATTATGGTGCTTAATCGCTTCAAGAGATCACTACCAATAATTAAACGATCAGTTGGCAGATCCATTATAATGACAGGGTGTCTTATGACCCTGTTCCCCAATTTAAATTTTAACCAGGCAGTACCGTAAACTTTTAAGGAGTCACCCCCAACACCTATTAGAGAACCGTCAAATTCTCTTATTTTAGGTTTGTGGGGTTTTAGCTCATTTAGCTGTGTGTAGTACCTGTGAGATAAGATAGTTGCCTGAGATCCGGTGTCAATTAATCCCATGATAGGGTTGGAGACTGAATCTTGCAGCTCAACCAATACATAATATCTCCCTGCAGTTTCTATCATTTCACACATAAAGTTGGCGTTATCATACATCTGTGGGCTTCGCCACGTGTTACCTGAATTCGCCATGCTTTCTGATGCAGAAGAGACTTCATACCTACCGGTCTCCTCTATGATAGGGTCGACTGGATTCTTGTGTACTGCATCTGTGGAAACAAGGTTAAGAGAGTGCTGCAAAGAGAAAGATTGGTTAATGCTTTCATGCCGAGGTTGCTCGTCATCACAGCTAAATTGTCCGTTTCCAGTCTGTGGGGAGAGAACATGATTAGTATAATTGATATTTATTATTGCATTTTGTATATCTCTCCCCTCCCCTTCAGGTGATACTGCAGTATTTATGACTGTGCCTGTGGTCCACTGCTGACCACTGGCTGTACCCCTAAAAAAGTATTGTTCAGTTGCTGAGCCGTAGAAGGTTGACTCATATTAGCAAATTGTTCGCTCAACCGATTTAACTGGGTAAACAGCATATCTACCTGATTGTACAAGTTACCTCTACCCCTGGGCCTATCTCTTGGTGCCCCATGATAATGATTCCTGGACCATTGGGTTCCCTCAGAATCAGGGCCGCCATTTCTATTCTGGCGTGGTTGCCCCTGGGGTTCAGTTTGTTCAGTATTAGTATTTTGGGGAGCATTATATACCTGGGGTGTTTGGTTACCCTGAGAATATCTTCGCCGTCTATTGTATCTACCCTTGCGCGGATACCAATTATTTGGTGAGTATTCTCTTTGTGAGTAATTATTCACCTGATTATGTCCCCCACTTTGGTTATAGTCTCCCTGCATCTCAACCTTTGTAGGGGAGGGGGCAGACTTAAACCTCTGTGGAGATGGCCTGTTTTGACTGGCCACCTCCGCATAGGTTTTCTGTTTGGACTCCAAATTGAGGGGGTTAGGTGACACCCTAGTTTCTGCCACAATTTTGGGTTTTGATTCCTTTTTAACCCCCTGCTCACTGGACTGCTGAACAGAGTATAATTTTGTACTCTCTTTGATCAGCCATTCCAATGAGCAGTCCTCATCAAAATCTCTAGCTAAGTTAATTTTGATGGGTGTAGGCAGTGCTTCAAAAAATAAATTTACAAATTCTGAGCCATCAAATCTGGGATTATCTTCAGCCATACTGTACGCATTTTTCAATTCAGAAAGGAATTCGATTGGACTCTGATTCGCACGACACTTTAAACCATATACCGCTATTTTCGCGGCAGTTTTAGTGTGATATTGCCCGAATTCTTTTCTGCATTGTCGTTTTATCCCACTCCAGGAATGAATATTCATATCCTTTAGTGAAGCAAAGAATTTGTGATGTTTACTGTCAAATACCCAAGGCAGAAATTCAATTATCAATTTCTCACTTGTAACATTCATTATAGCTAACGCATTTTCAAAAGCCTCTAAATGATCAATTACAGATGTTGTTCCCTTATAGGAGAATATAGGTACTGCGCGTTGTATGAAGGTGATTATTTTATGGGAATCATAGACTTTATTAGACTTATTTTGGGATTCTCTGTTAGAGTTTCCCTCCCCCGCACCAGCTGCGTTACAACAGTCCTCTGGATTTACATCATGAGGTGACTGCCTATTTGGGAAATCTATTTCTGACCCATTAGGGGTCATTTGTCTATATTGTTCTATATATTTTTGTACCTCGTCCCTGACACGTTCGCTAAAGGAGTTAGCATTATCTGCATTATTCTCACTGTTAATATAAGGGTTTTCATTATGGCGAGATGACCTTTTTAAATTACTTAGTTCCTTCTGGCTTTGCGCAAGCTGTTTATTTAATTCTTGTATCTGTGCAAGTAAGTCTATGTTATGCTTATCTAGGGCGGTTAGGTTTTGGGCAAATTCATCCATTTTATTTTTCGCTATTTTTAAACCCTCCTTGCGTCTGCGTGAGGAGTGAATACTACCTTCTAGCTCCTGTATTTGCAATTGTTTATCGATGACACAAAGCGACATTTCGTCAATAATGCATATTATAAGGGGCCAAGATTTCAGTATTAGTTCGTCTCGCTTTTTGGGAGTTTTGCATTGATCAAACATTAATAATTCTTGGAAAAATTCATTTTTTTCATTCCACATATTATTATTAATGGTAAGCCCCTGAAGATCTCCCTACCTTGTCTTCACCACGCCGGGTATCACCGATCCGTCCAGAAGAGGGTCCGGAGTCTTCATCGTATCCGGCAAGAAGAGCTCCTCCAGAGGATGCAAAGTCTTCATCCTATCCAGGCAGAAGAGGACATCCGGACCGGCAGACATCTTCATCCAGGCGGCATCTTCTATCTTCTTCCATCCAGCGCGTAGCGGGTCCATCTTCAAGCAGCCGACCCGGAGCCATCCTTCCTCACCAACGGACTAACGACGAATGAAGGGTCCTTTAAGGGACGTCATCCAAGATGGCGTCCCTCGAATTCCGATTGGCTGATAGGATTCTATCAGCCAATTGGAATTAAGGTAGGAAAAATCTGATTGGCTGATTGAATCAGCCAATCAGATTGAAGTTCAATCGGATTGGCTGATCCAATCAGCCAATCAGATTGAGCACGCATTCTATTGGCTGATCGGAACAGCCAATAGAATGCGAGCTCAATCTGATTGGCTGATTGGATCAGCCAATCCGATTGAACTTCAATCTGATTGGCTGATTCCATCAGCCAATCAGATTATTCCTACCTTAATTCCGATTGGCTGATAGAATCCTATCAGCCAATCGGAATTCGAGTGACGCCATCTTGGATGACGTCCCTTAAAGGAACCTTCATTCATCGTTAGTCCGTCGGTGAGGAAGGATGGCTCCGCGTCGGCTGCTTGAAGATGGACCCGCTCCGCACCGGATGGAAGAAGATAGAAGATGCCACCTGGATGAAGATGTCTGCCGGTCCGGATGTCCTCTTCTGCCCGGATAGGATGAAGACTTTGGACCCTCTGGAGAAGCTCTTCTTGCCGGATACGATGAAGACTTCGGACCCTCTTCTGGACGGATCGGCGATACCCGGCTTGGTGAAGACAAGGTAGGGAGATCTTCAGGGGCTTAGTGTTAGGTTTACTTAAGGGGGATTTGGGTTAGATTAGGGGTATGTGGGTGGTGGGTTGTAATGTTGGGGGGGGGTATTGTATGTTTTTTTTTACAGGCAAAAGAGCAGAATTCTTTGGGGCATGCCCCGCAAAAGGCCCTTTTAAGGGCTGGTAAGGTAAAAGAGCTTTCCAATTTTTATTTTAGAATAGGGTAGGGCATTTTTTTATTTTGGGGGGCTTTGTTATTTTATTAGGGGGCTTAGAGTAGGTGTAATTAGCTTAAAATTGTTGTAATATTTTTATAATGTTTGTAAATTATTTTTTTATTTTTTGTAACTTAGTTATTTTTTCATTTTTTGTACTTTAGTTTGTGTATTTATTTGTATTTATTTGTAGGTATTTGTATTTAATTTATTTAATTAATTTATTGATAGTGTAGTGTTAGGTTTAATTGTAACTAGGATTTATTTTACAGGTAATTTTGTATTTATTTTAACTAGGTAGCTATTAAATAGTTCTTAACTATTTAATAGCTATTGTACCTGGTTAAAATAAATACAAAGTTGCCTGTAAAATAAATATAAATCCTAAAATAGCTACAATATAATTATTATTTATATTGTAGCTATATTAGGGTTTATTTTACAGGTAAGTATCTAGCTTTAAATAGGAATAATTTATTTAATAAGATTTAATTTATTTAGTTAGAATAAAATTATATTTAACTTAGGGGGGTGTTAGTGTTAGGGTTAGACTTAGCTTTAGGGGTTAATACAGTTATTAGAGTAGCGGCAAGGTCCGGTCGGCAGATTAGGGGTTAATACTTGAAGTTAGGTGTCGGCGATGTTAGGGAGGGCAGATTAGGGGTTAATACTATTTATTATAGGGTTTTTGAGGCGGGAGTGAGGCGGATTAGGGGTTAATACATTTATTATAGTAGCGGTGAGGTACGGTCGGCAGATTAGGGGTTAATAATTGTAGGTAGGTGGCGGCGACGTTGGGGGCGGCAGATTAGGGGTTAATAAATATAATATAGGGGTCGGCGGTGTTAGGGGCAGCAGATTAGGGGTACATAGGGATAACGTAGGTTGCGGCGGTGTATAGAGCGGCAGATTAAGGGTTAAAAATAATATGCAGGGGTCAGCAATAGCGGGGGCGGCAGATTAGGGGTTAATAAGTGTAAGGTTAGGGGTGTTTAGACTCGGGGGTTCATGTTAGGGTGTTAGGTGCAGGCTTAGAAAGTGTTTCCCCATAGGAAACAATGGGGCTGCGTTAGGAGCTGAATGCTGCTTTTTTGCAGGTGTTAGGTTTTTTTTCAGCTCAAACTGCCCCATTGTTTCCTATGGGGGAATCGTGCACGAGCACGTTTTTGAAGCTGGCTGCGTCCGTAAGCACCGCTGGTATTGAGAGTTGCAGTGGCGGTAAATTATGCTCTACGCTCCCTTTTTGGAGCCTAACGCAGCCCTTCTGTGAACTATAAATACCAGCGGTATTTAAAAGGTGCGGGGGGAAAAATACACGCGTAGCTAATGCACCCCTTTGGCCGCAGAACTCTAAATCTAGCCATTAGATTGGACAAAGGTAATCAGTGGAGTACCCCAGGGATCAGTACTGGGCCCTGTTCTTTTTAATATTTTTATAAATGACTTGGAGCAAGGATTAAATAGCGACATCTCTATTTTTGCAGATGATATTAAGTTAAGTAAGGTCATTAGGTCAGAGCAGGATGAACTTTCATTACAAAGGGATCTGCAAAAATTAGAAGTATGGGCAAGTAAATGGAAAATGAGATTTAATACGGAAAAATGCAAGGTTCTACATTTTGGAAGTAAAAATAAGCAGGCAACGTATTTTTAAAATGGGACAAGACTTAGCCAAACAGAGGAGGAAAGTGATTTGGGAGTAGTAATAGATAACAAGCTAAAGATGGGTGCACAATGCAGGGCAGCGGCTTCAAAGGCTATTAAGATACTAGCATATATTAAAAGAGGCATTGATTCAAGGGAGCAAAGCATAATTCTGTCACTATATAAAGCCCTGGTAAGACCTCACCTTGAGTTTGGAGTGCAGTTCTGGGGACCGATCGCAAAAAAAGATATTGCAGAACTAGAAAAAGTTCAGAGAAGGGCCACAAAGCTAATAAGGGGATTGGAGAAATTAACCTACGAGGAGAGGCTAGCCAAACTGGGTCTGTTTTCTTTAGAAAAATGGCACTTAAGAGGTGACATGATTACTTTATATAAATATATTCAAGGCCCATATTCAGAGATGGCAGAAGCTCTGTTTATTCCAAGAAAATTGTTTCTGACAAGAGGTCACAATTTAAGGTTGGAGGAAAGGAGATTTAATCTCCTGCAATGGAAACGTTTTTTCACTGTAAGAGCAATAAAATTGTGGAACTCATTACCAAAGGAGGTAGTGAATGCCAATACCCTAGATACATTTAAAAATAGTCTGGATAAATTTCTGTATATAAACAAAATTCATGGATATGATAGTTAGTATTAAATTAGTCACCTTTTAGTTGGGTTATTTAAGCTTAACTGGAGCTTTTTGTAAGTATTTTAGATTTGTATAGGTTGAACTCGATGGACTTCAGTCTTTTTTCAACCTTATCTACTATGTTACTATGTTATGTAATATTAGAGGCATAACCTCACCTGTTAAAAGAAAAATGATATTAAAACATCTTAAAAAACTTAGATGTAATATTGCTTTCCTACGGGAAACTTATATCAATGAAGCGAACAAACTTAAAACAGATTGGGTAGGTGAAGTTCTAGCAACAGTAGGAAATGCTAGAAAACGAGGGTTAGCGATACTGTTACATAAAAATTTGAAGTATAAAATTACCCATTCAGAGATAGATACTGATGGCAGATTTATAATTCTACAATTAGATATAATGGGGCAAATGTTTGTACTATACAATGTCTACGCCGGCCGTAATAATCATATAAAAGAATTTTGGGACAAAATTATAATAAAATTGTCACAGTTTATAGATAGTAAATTGATAGTTGCAGGTGACTTGAATCTTATTGCACAATATTCGCTAGATAGATGGTACTACATAGGGAGAGGGGCTCCTCCAAAAACGCAGGAAACCACAGTATTTAGAAAGTTTAGGAATGCACTAAATTTAAAGGATATATGGCGCATGAAAAACCCTGATATGAAAGGATTTACTTGTAAATCTAGTACGCATAAAACGTTATCTCGAATAGACTATATACTAATTAATGAAAAACCCTGATATGAAAGGATTTACTTGTAAATCTAGTACGCATAAAACGTTATCTCGAATAGACTATACACTTATTAATGAAAACCCTGATATGAAAGGATTTACTTGTAAATCTAGTAGGCATAAAACGTTATCTCGAATAGACTATGAGGCCTAGTTATCAACGTGTCTACTTTACCTGCCTTCGCTGGCCCAATACGCCCGCCTAAGCTCGCCTACCATCGCCGCCGCTGACCTGAATAAACTCGCCAAAGTTATCAATAAAGCTGTCAAAAAGCCGCACACCAAGTACGGGGCGATGAGCAGCGGACTGTGATAGTTATCACTCATCCGATCTCGCTGCTCTTCAGCTTTTTCCCAGCTTTATTGCTAGCCTGTCACTAAGCACCCACACTAAACTACACTGTTCTACCCCCTATACCGGCACCCCCGGAGCCCCCCGCAACTAAATAAAGTTATTAACCCCTAAACCGCCGCTCCTAGACCCCGCCACAACTATAATAAATGTATTAACCCCTAAACCGCCACTCCCGGAGCCCACCGCCACCTACATTATACCTAGTAACCCCTATCCTGCCCTCCCTATACCGCCGCCACCTATAATAAATTTATTAACCCCTATCCTGCCGATCCCGGACCCCGCCGAAACTAAATAAATTGTTTAAACCCTATACCGCCGCCCCCGGACCCCACCACCACCTATATTAAATTTATTAACCCCTAATCTGCCCCCCCTACACCCTCGCCACCTATAATACATTTATTAACCCCTATCCTGCCCCCCCTACACCGCCGCCACTATAATAAAATTATTAACCTCTAAACCTAAATCTAACCCTAACCCTAACACCCCCCTAACTTAAATATTAATTAAATACATCTAAATATTATAACTCTTATTAACTAAATTAATCCTATTTAAAACTAAATACTTACCTTTAAAATAAACCCTAATATAGCTACAATATAAATAATAATTATATTGTAGCTATCTTAGGATTTATTTTTATTTTACAGGCAAATTTCAATTTATTTTAACTATTTAATAGCTACCTAGTTAAAATAAAGAGAAATTTACCTGTAAAATAAAAACTGACCTAAGTTACAATTACACCTAACACTACACTATCATTAACTAAATTATTCCTATTTAAAACTAAATACTTACCTGTAAAATAAACCCTAAGATAGCTACAATGTAATTAATAATTACATTGTAGCTATTTTAGGATTTATATTTATTTTACAGGTAACTTTGTATTTGTTTAAGCTAGTTAGAATAGTTATTAAATAGTTATTAACTATTTAATAACTACCTAGCTAAAAGAAATACAAAATTACCTGTAAAATAAATCCTAACCTAAGTTACAAATAAACCTAACACTACACTATCATTAAATTAATTAAATAAATTACCTACAACTAACTACAATTAAATACAATTAAATAAACTAACTAAATTACTAAAAAATAAAAAAAAATAACGGCTAGATTTAGAGTTTTGTCGGTAACGACCCGCGTAGCTAACGCATGCTTTTTTTCCCCCGCACCTTTTAAATACCGCTGGTATTTAGAGTTCACAGAATGGCTGTGTTTTCAGTGCGTTAGGCTCCAAAAAGGGAGCGTAGAGCATAATTTACCGCCACTGCAACTCTAAATACCAGTGTTGCTTACGGACGCGGCCAGCTTCAAAAACGTGCTTGTGCATGAATCCCCCATAGGAAACAATGGGGCAGTTTGAGCTGAAAAAAAACCCCTGCAAAAAAGCAGCGTTCAGCTCCTATGGGGAAACACTTCCTAAGTCTGCACCTAACACTCTACCATGAACCCCCGAGTCTAAACACCCCTAACCTTACACTTATTAACCCCTAATCTGCCGCCCCCGCTATCGCTGACCCCTGCATATTATTATTAACCCCTAATCTGCCGCTCCGTACACCGCGGCAACCTACGTTATCCCTATGTACCCCTAATCTGTTGCCCCTAACACCGCCGACCCCTATATTATATTTATTAACCCCTAATCTGCCGCCCCCAACGTTGCCGCCACCTACCTACAATTATTAACCCCTAATCTGCCGATCAGACCTCGCCGCTACTATAATAAATGTATTAACCCCTAAAGCTAAGTCTAACCATAACCCTAACACCCCCCTAAGTTAAATATAATTTTATTCTAACGAAATAAATTAACTCTTATTAAATAAATGATTCCTATTTAAAGCTAAATACTTACCTGTAAAATAAACCCTAATATAGCTACAATGTAAATTATAATTATTTTGTAGCTATTTTAGGATTAATATTTATTTTGCAGGCAACTTTGTAATTATTTTAACCAGGTACAATAGCTATTAAATAGTTAAGAACTATTTAATAGCTACCTAGTTAAAATAATTACAAAATTACCTGTAAAATAAATCCTAACCTAAGTTACAATTAAACCTAACACTACACTAGCAATAAATTAATTAAATAAAATACCTACAATTATCTACAATTAAACCTAACACTACACTATCAATAAATTAATTAAATAAAATACCTACAAATAAATACAATTAAATAAACTAAGTAAAGTACAAAAAATAAAAAAGAACTAAGTTACAAAAAATAAAAAAATATTTACAAACATTAGAAAAATATTACAACAATTTTAAACTAATTACACCTACTCTAAGCCACCTAATAAAATAACAAAGACCCCCAAAATAAAAAAATGCCCTACCCTATTCTAAAATTAAAATAGAAAAGCTTTTTTACCTTACCAGCTCTTAAAAGGGCCCTTTGCGGGGCATGCCCCAAAGAATTCAGCTCTTTTGCCTGGAGAAAAAAAACATACAATACCCCCCCCAACATTACAACCCACCACCCACATACCCCTAATCTAACCCAAACCCCCCTTAAATAAACCTAACACTAAGCCCCTGAAGATCTTCCTACCTTATCTTCACCACACCGGGTATCACCGATCCGTCCTGGCTCCGATGTCTTGATCCAAGCCCAAGCGGGGGGGCTGAAGATATCCATCCTCCGGCTGAAGTCTTGATCCAAGCGGGCAGAAGAGGACATCCGGACCGGCAAACATCTTCATCCAAGCCGCATCTTCTATGTTCTTCCATCCGATGACGACTGGCTCCATCTTGAAGACCTCCAGCGCGGATCCATCCTTTTCTTCCGACGACTAGACGACAAATGAAGGTTCCTTTAAGGGACGTCATCCAAGATGGCGTCCCTCGAATTCTGATTGGCTGATAGGATTCTATCAGCCAATCGGAATTAAGGTAGGAAAATTCTGATTGGCTGATGGAATCAGGTTCTCAGTTGGATTCTATTATCTCAACTGTTACTGGTGGGAAAGGAACTTTTTTACCACAGGATAAAAAATCTAAGGGTAAAAACAGGGCTAATAATCGTTTTCGTTCCTTTCGTTTCAACAAAGAACAAAAGCCTGATCCTTCATCCTCAGGAGCAGTTTCAGTTTGGAAACCATCTCCAGTCTGGAATAAATCCAAGCCTTCTAGAAAAGCAAAGCCAGCTTCTAAGTCCACATGAAGGTGCGGCCCTCATTCCAGCCCAGCTGGTAGGGGGCAAATTACGTTTTTTCAAAGAAATTTGGATCAAATCTGTTCACAATCTTTGGATTCAGAACATTGTTTCAGAAGGGTACAGAATTTTTTCTTTCCTGTGTCCCAGTAAACCCAGTGAAATTTACTTCATATATACACAAATAAACTCACAAATGCAACTTCTCCTACATTTTAAACTATTCAGCTTGTATAACAAGCCATTGAAAATACCTTAATATCAAAACTATGTTACAGTGTACTGTCCCTTTAAGGACCCTAGCCAGGATTTAGGAAACGTGTATTATTTACCACAAAAATTCTACTTCTGTACTGTATCATGACCTGCATATTTAAATGAGAGTCATCACAGCATACATAATACCCATTTCTATTAACACTTCTACTGCATTAATTTACTTGCAACAGAAACAGACCCAAATACTTTTAGATACATTTTAATGATATACAGCTGATCGGAACAGCCAATAGAATGCGAGCTCAATCTGATTGGCTAATTGGATCAGCCAATCGGATTGAACTTGATTCTGATTGGCTGATTCCATCAGCCAATCAGAATATTCCTACCTTAATTCCGATTGGCTGATAGAATCCTATCAGCCAATCGGAATTCGAGGGACGCCATCTTGGATGACGTCCCTTAAAGGAACCGTCATTCTTCAGTTGGACGTCGCCGGAAGAAGATGGGTCCGCGGTGGAGGTCTTCAGGATGGAGCCGGTCGTCATCGGATGAAGATAGAAGATGCCGCTTGGATCAAGATGGTTGCCGGTCCGGATCGCCTCTTCTTCCCGGATAGGATGAAGACTTTGGAGCCTCTTCTGGACCTCTTCAGCCACCGGATGATGGATCGCCAGCCCCCGCTTGGGTTGGATGAAGATTTTGGAGCCAGGACGGATCGGTGATACCTGGTGAGGTGAAGACAAGGTAGGATGATCTTCAGGGGCTTAGTGTTAGGTTTATTTAAGGGGGGTTTGGGTTAGATTAGGGGTATGTGGGTGGTGGGTTGTAATGTTGGGGGGGGGTATTGTATGTTTTTTTTTACAGGCAAAAGAGCTGAACTTCTTGGGGCATGCCCCGCAAAGGGCCCTGTTCAGGGCTGGTAAGGTAAAAGAGCTTTGAACTTTAGTAATTTAGAATAGGGTAGGGCATTTTTTATTTTGGGGGTCTTTGTTATTTTATTAGGGGGCTTAGAGTAGGTGTAATTAGTTTAAAATTGTTGTAAGATTTTTCTTATGTTTGTAAATATTTTTTTATTTTTTGTAACTTAGTTCTTTTTTATTTTTTGTACTTTAGTTAGTTTATTTCATTGTAGTTATTTGTAGGAATTGTATTTAATTTATTTATTGATAGTGTAGTGTTAGGTTTAATTGTAGGTAATTGTAGGTATTTTATTTAATTAATTTAATGATAGTATAGTGTTAGGTTTAATTGTAACTTAGGTTAGGATTTATTTTACAGGTAATTTTGTAATTATTTTAACTAGGTAACTATTAAATAGTTCTTAACTATTTAATAGCTATTGTACATGGTTAAAATAATTACAAAGTTGCCTGTAAAATAAATATTAATCCTAAAATAGCTATAATATAAATATAATTTATATGGTAGCTATATTAGGGTTTATTTTACAGGTAAGTATTTAGCTTTAAATAGAAATAATTTATTTAATAAGAGATAATTAATTTCGTTAGATGTAAATTATATTTAACTTAGGGGGGTGTTAGTGTTAGGGTTAGACTTAGCTTTAGGGGTTAATACATTTATTAGAATAGCGGTGAGCTCCGGTCGGCAGATTAGGGGTTAATAATTGAAGTTAGGTGTCGGCGATGTTAGGGAGGGCAGATTAGGGGTTAATACTATTTATTATAGGGTTAGTGAGGTGGATTAGGGGTTAATAACTTTATTATAGTAGCGGTGCGGTCCGGTCGGCAGATTAGGGGTTAATAAGTGTAGGCAGGTGGAGGCGACGTTGAGGGGGGCAGATTAGGGGTTAATAAATATAATATAGGGGTCGGCGGTGTTAGGGGCAGCAGATTAGGGGTACATAAGGATAACGTAGGTGGCGGCGCTTTGCGGTCGGCAGATTAGGGGTTAATAAGTGTAGGTAGCTAGCGGTGACACTGTGGGGGGCAGATTAGGGGTTAATAAATATAATATAGGGGTCGGCAGTGTTAGGGGCAGCAGATTAGGGGTACATAAGGATAACGTAGGTGGCAGTCGGCAGATTAGGGGTTAAAAAAATTTAATCGAGTGGCAGCGATGTGGGGGGACCTCGGTTTAGGGGTACATAGGTAGTTTATGGGTGTTAGTGTACTTTAGAGTACAGTAGTTAAGAGCTTTATAAACCGGCGTTAGCCCAGAAAGCTCTTAACTACTGACTTTTTTCCTGCGGCTGGAGTTTTGTTGTTAGATGTCTAACGCTCACTTCAGACACGACTCTAAATACCGGAGTTAGAAAAATCCCATTGAAAAGATAGGATACGCAATTTACGTAAGGGGATCTGTGGTATGGAAAAGTCGCGGCTGAAAAGTGAGCGTTAGACCCTTTTTTGTGTGACTCCAAATACCGGAGGTAGCCTAAAACCAGCGTTAGGAGCCTCTAACGCTGGTTTTCACGGCTAACGCCAAACTCTAAATCTAGGCTTTAATTAGTTCACTTGCAAAAACAATATATTGATATGCCGCAACAGGTGGACAGTTTTTTATTTGCATACAACAATTATCACTTAAAACTAAAAACTGCTATTAATAACACACATACTTAAAACATGCTGTTGACTTTAAAATACAGTTATAAAAATAACACTACAAAATACCTCCTTACAACGTCTGATTTCTTAGCTAAGAAACTAGCTTAAATAATTATCCTACAGAAAGAAAAATGCACCAAGGTCATTTTTACAGCGATACACACACACAAGCTCATCTCATCTCATCTCGCATACCATAAATTCACTCCCTGTTTTTCTTTCCTTCTCAGGAAAACATATATTTCATAACATACCAAAGACATAAGAGAAAGTCAAAATACAATAAGATTAACTTTCCACCAAATTTAAAATGTATTTGAAAGTGTCCGAATTTGCAAGGAATGGCCATTTCCCAACAGACTGGGAAAATTTTCAAACAGGATAATGCATCCTCTCTCTTTTTTTTTTTTTTTTAAGGAAATCTTTTACACGTAATACCAGACACAGTGAAAACCGACAGACCAACACACATTACGCATTAAATATACAACATCTCCTTTTCATTACTAGTGATGTCCCGAACTGTTCGCCCGCGAACGGTTCACCGCAAACTTAGCTTGTTCGAGTTCGCCGCTGCGGGCGAACATATGCGATGTTCGATCCGCCCCCTATGTGTCATCATTGAGGAAACTTTGACCCTGTATGTCACAGCCTTCTGACACTTTAGAGCCAATCAGCATCAGACACTCCTTCACAGACCCTCCCAGCTTCTTGGCAGCAGGCATTTTAGACTCATTACGACCTTGCTTTGTTAGTGAGAGGAGCTTTTGTGATGCTGCTGCTGCCATTGTAGGGAAATAGATAGCTAGGCTAGTGTAATTAGTGTCCACTACAGTCCTGAAGGACTCATCTCATCTCTGCTGCAAGGACAGCACCCCAAAAAGCTCTTTTTAGGGCTATAACTTCAGTCGTTTTTTTTTTTTTTTTCTTTGTATTTTTATTTGCATTTGCCTGGCTTTCAGCCTGTGTGTGAGGCTTACAGCATATGCTGTGATTAGTGCCACCACTTATATCTGCCTAACAACATTAGTTTAAATTTAACCAACAAAAATTGGAAATTATTTTGCTAGTGTAATTTATTTTCATTTTCTATCAGGCCTGTGTCTCTCAGGCTAACACAGCATATACTTCAGTTTTTTTCAGTCTTTTGTTTAATTGCTCTGTGCCAGCCACCACTCATATCTGCTTAACTTTATTTAAAATTTTAAAAAAAACCTTTTAAATCATTTTGCTAGTGTAATCTAATTTCATTTTCTATCAGGCCTGTGTGTTTTGCTGACTTACAGAGCATACTGTGTTTAATTGCTGCCCTCCCTAGTCTATCAGCCATGACTCATATGTGTTTAACCTTTTTTTTAAATTCCCAAAAAAAATTTTTAAATCATTTTGCTAGTGTAATCTAATTTTATTTTCTATCAGGCCTGTGTGTATCTGACTTACAGAGCCTACTGTGGTTAATTGCTGCCTTACCAAGGCTAGCAGCCACGACTCATATGTGCTTAACCTTTTTCTTTAAATAAAAAAAAACAACTTTAAATCATTTTGCTAGTGTAATCTAATTTTATTTTCTATCAGGCCTGTGTGTATCTGACTTACAGAGCCTACTGTTTTTAATTGCTGTCCTTCCAAGGCTATCAGCCACGACTCATATGTGCTTAACCTTTTTCTTTAAATTCAAAAAAAAAAATCTTTAAATCATTTTACTAGTGTAATCTAATTTTATTTTCTATCAGGCCTGTGTTTATCTGACTTACAGAGCATACTGTTGTTAATTGCTGCCCTACGTAGCATCCAGCCAGTGCCACCACTCATATCTGCTTAACATTATTTTAAATTTAAAAGAAAAACTTTTAAATTATTTTGCTAGTGTAATCTAATTTCATTTTCTATCAGGCCTGTGTGTTTCTCACTTACACAGCATACTGTGGTAAATTGCTGCCCTACCTACCAGCCACGACTCATATCTGCTTTACATTATTTTAAAGTTAAAAAATTTTTTTAAATCATCTTGCTGCTAGTGTAATTTAATTTCTTTTTCCATCAGGCCTGTGTGTTTCTGGCCCACATCATATAGTGTTACACAGATTAATTTTTTTTTTCCACCACTTATATCTGGTGTAACAACATTAGTGTAAATTTTATGTAAAAATTTTTTTAACATCAGTCCTCTTCTAGTGTTATTAAATTTTAGTTGCCAGGCCAGCCAGGCTGCCATTAGTGCCAGCCTGTGTGTCAGGCTGCCAGCATATACTGTGTCTACTTCCATCCTCAGTGCCAGTCCACGACTCCTATCTGTTGTAACATAACATTAAAATTTGTAAAAAAAATTTTTTTACATCACTCTTCGAGTGTTATTTAATATTAGTTCACAGGCCAGCCTGCCACCACTAGTGCCAGCCTGTGTGTCAGGCTGCCAGCACATACTGTGCCTAGTTCTATCCTGAGTGCCATTACTCCTATTTGTTTTGTAACTTTTTTAAAAACAAACTGTTACATCATTCTGCTATTGTTATTTAATTTCAGTTGCCTGCCTGCCAGCGTGTGTGCCAGGCCCACTTGCCAACTAGTTACACCAATCATATTTGTTGTCAAAGTATTGTTAATATTTAAAATAAAAAATTGCTAGATTGTGAATCATTAGTTTGCTTGTGCCATTGAATTGCAGTTTCCTCCTGCCTGCCAGCGTGTGTGCCAGGCCCACTAGCCAACTAGTGCCACCAATCATATTTTTTGTAACAGTATTGAAATTTTTTTTAAATCATCACTTTTTTGACTGTGAATCTTCAGTCTCCTAGTGCCATTGAATTGCAGTTTCCTCCTGCCTGCCAGCCTGTGTGCCAGGCCGACTTGCCAACTAGTTACTCCAATCATAATTTTTGTAATATTTAAAATTAAAAATTGTTAGATTGTGAATCATTAGTTTGCTTGTGCCATTGAATTGCACTTTCCTCCTGCCTGCCAGCATGTGTGCCAGGCCCACTAGCCACTAGAGCCACCAATCATATTTCTTGTAACAGTATAGAATTTTTTATAAATCATAACATTTTTGACTGTGAATCTTCAGTCTCCTAGTGCCATTGAATTGCAGTTTCCTCCTGCCTGCCAGCCTGTGTGCCAGTCCCACTTGCCAACAAGTTACTCCAATCATATTTGTTGTAACAGTATTGTTAATATTTTTTAAAAAAATCTTCGATTGTGAATCATCAGTTTGCTAGTGCCATTGAATTGCAGTTTCCTCCTGCCTGCCAGCCTGTGTGCCAGGCCCACTAGCCAACTATTGCCAACAATCATATTTCCTGTAACTGTATTGAAATTTTTTTAAATCATAACTTTTTGGACTGTGAATCTTCAGTCTCCTAGTGCCATTGAATTGCAGTTTCCTCCTGCCTGCCAGCCTGTGTGCCAGGCCGACTTGCCAACTAGTTACTCCAATCATAATTTTTGTAACAGTATTGTTAATATTTAAAATTAAAAATTGTTAGATTGTGAATCATTAGTTTGCTCGTGCCATTGAATTGCACTTTCCTCCTGCCTGCCAGCATGTGTGCCAGGCCCACTAGCCACTAGAGCCACCATTCATATTTCTTGTAACAGTATAGAATTTTTTATAAATCATAACATTTTTGACTGTGAATCTTCAGTCTCCTAGTGCCATTGAATTGCAGTTTCCTCCTGCCTGCCAGCCTGTGTGCCAGGCCCACTTGCCAACTAGTTACACCAATCATAGTTGTTGTAACAGTATTGTTAATATTTAAAATTAAAAATTGTTAGATTGTGAATCATCATTTTGCTTGTGCCATTGAATTGCACTTTCCTCCTGCTTGCCAGCCTGTGTGCCAGGCCCACTAGCCAATTAGTGCCACCTATCATATTTCTTGTAACAGTATTGAAAAAATTGTAAATCATCACTTTTTTGACTGTGAATCTGCGGTCTCCTAGTGCAATTGAATTGCAGTTTCCTCCTGCCTGCAAGCCTGTGTGCCAGGCCCACTTGCCAACTAGTTACACCAATCATAGTTGTTGTAACAGTATTGTTAATAATTAAAATTAAAAATTGTTCAATTCTGAATCATCAGTTTGCTCGTGCCATTGAATTGCACTTTCCTCCTGCCTGCCAGCCTGTGTGCCAGGCCCACTAGCCAACTAGTGCCAACAATCATATTTCTTGTAACTGTATAGAAATTTTTTTAAATCACAACTTTTTGGACTGTGATTCTTCAGTCTCCTAGTGCCATTGAATTGCAGTTTCCTCCTGCCTGCCAGCCTGTGTGCCAGGCCCACTTGCCAACTAGTTACACCAATCATAGTTGTTGTAACAGTATTGTTAATATTTAAAATTAAAAATTGTTAGATTGTGAATCATCAGTTTGCTCGTGCCATTGAATTGCACTTTCCTCCTGTCTGCCAGCCTGTGTGCCAGGCCCACTAGCCAAATAGTGCCACCAATCATATTTCTTGTAACAGTATTGAAAAAATTGTAAATCATCACTTTTTTGACTGTGAATCTTCAGTCTCCTAGTGCTATTGAATTGCAGTTTCCTCCTGCCTGCCAGCCTGTGTGCCAGGCCCACTTGCCAACAAGTTACTCCAATCATATTTGTTGTAACAGTATTGTTAATATTTAAAAAAAAATATCTTCGATTGTGAATCATCAGTTTGCTAGTGCCATTGAATTGCAGTTTCCTCCTGCCTGCCAGCGTGTGTGCCAGGCCCACTAGCCAACTATTGCCAACAATCATATTTCCTGTAACTGTATTGATTTTTTTTTTAAATCATAACTTTTTGGACTGTGAATCTTCAGTCTCCTAGTGCCATTGAATTGCAGTTTCCTCCTGCCTGCCAGCCTGTGTGCCAGGCCCACTTGCCAACTAGTTACACCAATCATAGTTTTTGTAACAGTATTGTTAATATTTAAAATTAAAAATTGTTAGATTGTGAATCATTAGTTTGCCCGTGCCATTGAATTGCACTTTCCTCCTGCCTGCCAGCATGTGTGCCAGGCCCACTAGCCACTAGAGCCACCATTCATATTTCTTGTAACAGTATAGAATTTTTTATAAATCATAACATTTTTGACTGTGAATCTTCAGTCTCCTAGTGCCATTGAATTGCAGTTTCCTCCTGCCTGCCAGCCTGTGTGCCAGGCCCACTTGCCAACTAGTTACACCAATCATAGTTGTTGTAACAGTATTGTTAATATTTAAAATTAAAAATTGTTAGATTGTGAATCATCATTTTGCTTGTGCCATTGAATTGCACTTTCCTCCTGCCTGCCAGCCTGTGTGCCAGGCCCACTAGCCAATTAGTGCCACCTATCATATTTCTTGTAACAGTATTGAAAAAATTGTAAATCATCACTTTTTTGACTGTGAATCTGCGGTCTCCTAGTGCAATTGAATTGCAGTTTCCTCCTGCCTGCAAGCCTGTGTGCCAGGCCCACTTACCAACTATTTACACCAATCATAATTGTTGTAACAGTATTGTTAATAATTAAAATTAAAAATTGTTCAATTCTGAATCATCACTTTGCTCGTGCCATTGAATTGCACTTTCCTCCTGCCTGCCAGCCTGTGTGCCAGGCCCACTAGCCAACTAGTGCCAACAATCATATTTCTTGTAACTGTATAGAAAAAATTTTAAATCACAACTTTTTGGACTGTGATTCTTCAGTCTCCTAGTGCCATTGAATTGCAGTTTCCTCCTGCCTGCCAGCCTGTGTGCCAGGCCCACTTGCCAACTAGTTACACCAATCATAGTTGTTGTAACAGTATTGTTAATATTTTAAAAAAAATATCTTCGATTGTGAATCATCAGTTTGCTAGTGCCATTGAATTGCACTTTCCTCCTGTCTGCCAGCATGTGTGCCAGGCCCACTAGCCACTAGAGCCACCATTCATATTTCTTGTAACAGTATAGAATTTTTTATAAATCATAACATTTTTGACTGTGAATCTTCAGTCTCCTAGTGCCATTGAATTGCAGTTTCCTCCTGCCTGCCAGCCTGTGTGCCAGGCCCACTTGCCAACTAGTTACACCAATCATAGTTGTTGTAACAGTATTGTTAATATTTAAAATTAAAAATTGTTAGATTGTGAATCATCATTTTGCTTGTGCCATTGAATTGCACTTTCCTCCTGCCTGCCAGCCTGTGTGCCAGGCCCACTAGCCAATTAGTGCCACCTATCATATTTAGTGTAACACTATTGAAAAAATTGTAAATCATCACTTTTTTGACTGTGAATCTGCGGTCTCCTAGTGCAATTGAATTGCAGTCTCCTCCTGCCTGCAAGCCTGTGTGCCAGGCCCACTTACCAACTATTTACACCAATCATAATTGTTGTAACAGTATTGTTAATAATTAAAATTAAAAATTGTTCAATTCTGAATCATCACTTTGCTCGTGCCATTGAATTGCACTTTCCTCCTGCCTGCCAGCCTGTGTGCCAGGCCCACTAGCCAACTAGTGCCAACAATCATATTTCTTGTAACTGTATAGAAATTTTTTTAAATCACAACTTTTTGGACTGTGATTCTTCAGTCTCCTAGTGCCATTGAATTGCAGTTTCCTCCTGCCTGCCAGCCTGTGTGCCAGGCCCACTTGCCAACTAGTTACACCAATCATAGTTGTTGTAACAGTATTGTTAATATTTAAAATTAAAAATTGTTAGATTGTGAATCATCAGTTTGCTCGTGCCATTGAATTGCACTTTCCTCCTGTCTGCCAGCCTGTGTGCCAGGCCCACTAGCCAAATAGTGCCACCAATCATATTTCTTGTAACAGTATTGAAAAAATTGTAAATCATCACTTTTTTGACTGTGAATCTTCAGTCTCCTAGTGCTATTGAATTGCAGTTTCCTCCTGCCTGCCAGCCTGTGTGCCAGGCCCACTTGCCAACAAGTTACTCCAATCATATTTGTTGTAACAGTATTGTTAATATTTAAAAAAAAATATCTTCGATTGTGAATCATCAGTTTGCTAGTGCCATTGAATTGCAGTTTCCTCCTGCCTGCCAGTGTGTGTGCCAGGCCCACTAGCCAACTATTGCCAACAATCATATTTCCTGTAACTGTATTGAAATTTTTTTAAATCATAACTTTTTGGACTGTGAATCTTCAGTCTCCTAGTGCCATTGAATTGCAGTTTCCTCCTGCCTGCCAGCCTGTGTGCCAGGCCCACTTGCCAACTAGTTACACCAATCATAGTTGTTGTAACAGTATTGTTAATATTTAAAATTAAAAATTGTTAGATTGTGAATCATCAGTTTGCTCGTGCCATTGAATTGCACTTTCCTCCTGTCTGCCAGCCTGTGTGCCAGGCCCACTAGCCAAATAGTGCCACCAATCATATTTCTTGTAACAGTATTGAAAAAATTGTAAATCATCACTTTTTTGACTGTGAATCTTCAGTCTCCTAGTGCTATTGAATTGCAGTTTCCTCCTGCCTGCCAGCCTGTGTGCCAGGCCCACTTGCCAACAAGTTACTCCAATCATATTTGTTGTAACAGTATTGTTAATATTTAAAAAAAAATATCTTCGATTGTGAATCATCAGTTTGCTAGTGCCATTGAATTGCAGTTTCCTCCTGCCTGCCAGCGTGTGTGCCAGGCCCACTAGCCAACTATTGCCAACAATCATATTTCCTGTAACTGTATTGAAATTTTTTTAAATCATAACTTTTTGGACTGTGAATCTTCAGTCTCCTAGTGCCATTGAATTGCAGTTTCCTCCTGCCTGCCAGCCTGTGTGCCAGGCCCACTTGCCAACTAGTTACACCAATCATAGTTTTTGTAACAGTATTGTTAATATTTAAAATTAAAAATTGTTAGATTGTGAATCATCATTTTGCTCATGCCATTGAATTGCACTTTCCTCCTGCCTGCCAGCGTGTGTGCCAGGCCCACTAGCCAACTAGTGCCAACAATCATATTTCTTGTAACTGCATAGAAAAAAATTTAAATCATAACTTTTTGGACTGTGATTTTTCAGTCTCCTAGTGCCATTGAATTGCAGTTTCCTCCTGCCTGCCAGCCTGTGTGCCAGGCCCACTTGCCAACTAGTTACACCAATCATAGTTGTTGTAACAGTATTGTTAATATTTAAAATTTAAAATTATTAGATTGTGAATCATCAGTTTGCTCGTGCCATTGAATTGCACTTTCCTCCTGCCTGCCTGCCTGCCAGCCTGTGTGCCAGGCCCACTAGCCATTTAGTGCCACCAATCATATTTCTTGTAACAGTATTGAAAAAATTGTAAATCATAATTTTTTTTGACTGTGAATCTTCAGTCTCCTAGTGCCATTGAATTGCAGTTTCCTCCTGCCTGCCAGCCTGTGTGCCAGGCCCACTTGCCAACAAGTTACTCTAATCATATTTGTTGTAACAGTATTGTTAATATTTAAAAAAAAAAAATTCTTCGATTGTGAATCAT
Organism: Bombina bombina; assembly: GCF_027579735.1. Lineage (NCBI taxonomy): Eukaryota > Metazoa > Chordata > Amphibia > Anura > Bombinatoridae > Bombina > Bombina bombina. Next base: position 1,450,032,465 of record NC_069500.1, on the reverse strand, counting down.
CAGTTTGCTAGTGCCATTGAATTGCAGTCTCCTCCTGCCTGCCAGCGTGTGTGCCAGGCCCACTAGCAAACTAGTGCCAACAATCATATTTCCTGTAACTGTATTGAAAAAAATTGAAATCATAACTTTTTGGACTGTGAATCTTCAGTCTCCTAATGCCACTGAATTGCACTTTCCTCCTGCCTGCCAGCCTGTGTGCCAGGCTCACTAGCCAATTAGTGCCACCAATCATATTTCTTGTAACAGTATTGAAAAAATTGTAAATCATAATTTTTTTGACTGTGAATCTTCAGTCTCCTAGTGCCATTGAATTGCAGTTTCCTCCTGCCTGCCAGCCTGTGTGCCAGGCCCACTTGCCAACTAGTTACACCAATCATAGTTGTTGTAACAGTATTGTTAATATTTAAAATTAAAAATTGTTAGATTGTGAATCATCAGTTTGCTCGTGCCATTGAATTGCACTTTCCTCCTGTCTGCCAGCCTGTGTGCCAGGCCCACTAGCCAAATAGTGCCACCAATCATATTTCTTGTAACAGTATTGAAAAAATTGTAAATCATCACTTTTTTGACTGTGAATCTTCAGTCTCCTAGTGCTATTGAATTGCAGTTTCCTCCTGCCTGCCAGCCTGTGTGCCAGGCCCACTTGCCAACAAGTTACTCCAATCATATTTGTTGTAACTGTATTGTTAATATTTAAAAAAAAATATCTTCGATTGTGAATCATCAGTTTGCTAGTGCCATTGAATTGCAGTTTCCTCCTGCCTGCCAGCGTTTGTGCCAGGCCCACTAGCCAACTATTGCCAACAATCATATTTCCTGTAACTGTATTGATTTTTTTTTAAATCATAACTTTTTGGACTGTGAATCTTCAGTCTCCTAGTGCCATTGAATTGCAGTTTCCTCCTGCCTGCCAGCCTGTGTGCCAGGCCCACTTGCCAACTAGTTACACCAATCATAGTTTTTGTAACAGTATTGTTAATATTTAAAATTAAAAATTGTTAGATTGTGAATCATTAGTTTGCCCGTGCCATTGAATTGCACTTTCCTCCTGCCTGCCAGCATGTGTGCCAGGCCCACTAGCCACTAGAGCCACCATTCATATTTCTTGTAACAGTATAGAATTTTTTATAAATCATAACATTTTTGACTGTGAATCTTCAGTCTCCTAGTGCCATTGAATTGCAGTTTCCTCCTGCCTGCCAGCCTGTGTGCCAGGCCCACTTGCCAACTAGTTACACCAATCATAGTTGTTGTAACAGTATTGTTAATATTTAAAATTAAAAATTGTTAGATTGTGAATCATCATTTTGCTTGTGCCATTGAATTGCACTTTCCTCCTGCCTGCCAGCCTGTGTGCCAGGCCCACTAGCCAATTAGTGCCACCTATCATATTTCTTGTAACAGTATTGAAAAAATTGTAAATCATCACTTTTTTGACTGTGAATCTGCGGTCTCCTAGTGCAATTGAATTGCAGTTTCCTCCTGCCTGCAAGCCTGTGTGCCAGGCCCACTTACCAACTATTTACACCAATCATAATTGTTGTAACAGTATTGTTAATAATTAAAATTAAAAATTGTTCAATTCTGAATCATCACTTTGCTCGTGCCATTGAATTGCACTTTCCTCCTGCCTGCCAGCCTGTGTGCCAGGCCCACTAGCCAACTAGTGCCAACAATCATATTTCTTGTAACTGTATAGAAAAAAATTTAAATCACAACTTTTTGGACTGTGATTCTTCAGTCTCCTAGTGCCATTGAATTGCAGTTTCCTCCTGCCTGCCAGCCTGTGTGCCAGGCCCACTTGCCAACTAGTTACACCAATCATAGTTGTTGTAACAGTATTGTTAATATTTTAAAAAAAATATCTTCGATTGTGAATCATCAGTTTGCTAGTGCCATTGAATTGCACTTTCCTCCTGTCTGCCAGCATGTGTGCCAGGCCCACTAGCCACTAGAGCCACCATTCATATTTCTTGTAACAGTATAGAATTTTTTATAAATCATAACATTTTTGACTGTGAATCTTCAGTCTCCTAGTGCCATTGAATTGCAGTTTCCTCCTGCCTGCCAGCCTGTGTGCCAGGCCCACTTGCCAACTAGTTACACCAATCATAGTTGTTGTAACAGTATTGTTAATATTTAAAATTAAAAATTGTTAGATTGTGAATCATCATTTTGCTTGTGCCATTGAATTGCACTTTCCTCCTGCCTGCCAGCCTGTGTGCCAGCCCCACTAGCCAATTAGTGCCACCTATCATATTTCTTGTAACACTATTGAAAAAATTGTAAATCATCACTTTTTTGACTGTGAATCTGCGGTCTCCTAGTGCAATTGAATTGCAGTTTCCTCCTGCCTGCAAGCCTGTGTGCCAGGCCCACTTACCAACTATTTACACCAATCATAATTGTTGTAACAGTATTGTTAATAATTAAAATTAAAAATTGTTCAATTCTGAATCATCACTTTGCTCGTGCTATTGAATTGCACTTTCCTCCTGCCTGCCAGCCTGTGTGCCAGGCCCACTAGCCAACTAGTGCCAACAATCATATTTCTTGTAACTGTATAGAAAAATTTTTAAATCACAACTTTTTGGACTGTGATTCTTCAGTCTCCTAGTGCCATTGAATTGCAGTTTCCTCCTGCCTGCCAGCCTGTGTGCCAGGCCCACTTGCCAACTAGTTACACCAATCATAGTTGTTGTAACAGTATTGTTAATATTTAAAATTAAAAATTGTTAGATTGTGAATCATCAGTTTGCTCGTGCCATTGAATTGCACTTTCCTCCTGTCTGCCAGCCTGTGTGCCAGGCCCACTAGCCAAATAGTGCCACCAATCATATTTCTTGTAACAGTATTGAAAAAATTGTAAATCATCACTTTTTTGACTGTGAATCTTCAGTCTCCTAGTGCTATTGAATTGCAGTTTCCTCCTGCCTGCCAGCCTGTGTGCCAGGCCCACTTGCCAACAAGTTACTCCAATCATATTTGTTGTAACAGTATTGTTAATATTTAAAAAAAAAATATCTTCGATTGTGAATCATCAGTTTGCTAGTGCCATTGAATTGCAGTTTCCTCCTGCCTGCCAGTGTGTGTGCCAGGCCCACTAGCCAACTATTGCCAACAATCATATTTCCTGTAACTGTATTGAAATTTTTTTAAATCATAACTTTTTGGACTGTGAATCTTCAGTCTCCTAGTGCCATTGAATTGCAGTTTCCTCCTGCCTGCCAGCCTGTGTGCCAGGCCCACTTGCCAACTAGTTACACCAATCATAGTTGTTGTAACAGTATTGTTAATATTTAAAATTAAAAATTGTTAGATTGTGAATCATCAGTTTGCTCGTGCCATTGAATTGCACTTTCCTCCTGTCTGCCAGCCTGTGTGCCAGGCCCACTAGCCAAATAGTGCCACCAATCATATTTCTTGTAACAGTATTGAAAAAATTGTAAATCATCACTTTTTTTACTGTGAATCTTCAGTCTCCTAGTGCTATTGAATTGCAGTTTCCTCCTGCCTGCCAGCCTGTGTGCCAGGCCCACTTGCCAACAAGTTACTCCAATCATATTTGTTGTAACAGTATTGTTAATATTTTTAAAAAAATATCTTCGATTGTGAATCATCAGTTTGCTAGTGCCATTGAATTGCAGTTTCCTCCTGCCTGCCAGCGTGTGTGCCAGGCCCACTAGCCAACTATTGCCAACAATCATATTTCCTGTAACTGTATTGAAATTTTTTTAAATCATAACTTTTTGGACTGTGAATCTTCAGTCTCCTAGTGCCATTGAATTGCAGTTTCCTCCTGCCTGCCAGCCTGTGTGCCAGGCCCACTTGCCAACTAGTTACACCAATCATAGTTTTTGTAACAGTATTGTTAATATTTAAAATTAAAAATTGTTAGATTGTGAATCATCATTTTGCTCGTGCCATTGAATTGCACTTTCCTCCTGCCCGCCAGCGTGTGTGCCAGGCCCACTAGCCAACTAGTGCCAACAATCATATTTCTTGTAACTGCATAGAAAAAAATTTAAATCATAACTTTTTGGACTGTGATTTTTCAGTCTCCTAGTGCCATTGAATTGCAGTTTCCTCCTGCCTGCCAGCCTGTGTGCCAGGCCCACTTGCCAACTAGTTACACCAATCATAGTTGTTGTAACAGTATTGTTAATATTTAAAATTTAAAATTATTAGATTGTGAATCATCAGTTTGCTCGTGCCATTGAATTGCACTTTCCTCCTGCCTGCCTGCCTGCCAGCCTGTGTGCCAGGCCCACTAGCCAATTAGTGCCACCAATCATATTTCTTGTAACAGTATTGAAAAAATTGTAAATCATAATTTTTTTGACTGTGAATCTTCAGTCTCCTAGTGCCATTGAATTGCAGTTTCCTCCTGCCTGCCAGCCTGTGTGCCAGGCCCACTTGCCAACAAGTTACTCCAATCATATTTGTTGTAACATTATTGTTAATATTTAAAAAAAAAAAATTCTTCGATTGTGAATCATCAGTTTGCTAGTGCCATTGAATTGCAGTCTCCTCCTGCCTGCCAGCGTGTGTGCCAGGCCCACTAGCAAACTAGTGCCAACAATCATATTTCCTGTAACTGTATTGAAAAAAATTGAAATCATAACTTTTTGGACTGTGAATCTTCAGTCTCCTAATGCCACTGAATTGCACTTTCCTCCTGCCTGCCAGCCTGTGTGCCAGGCTCACTAGCCAATTAGTGCCACCAATCATATTTCTTGTAACAGCATTGAAAAAATTGTAAATCATAATTTTTTTGACTGTGAATCTTCAGTCTCCTAGTGCCATTGAATTGCAGTTTCCTCCTGCCTGCCAGCCTGTGTGCCAGGCCCACTTGCCAACTAGTTACACCAATCATATTTGTTGTAACAGTATTGTTAATATTTTTTAAAAAAATCTTCGATTGTGAATCATCAGTTTACTAGTGCCTTTGAATTGCAGTTTGCTCCTGCCTGCCAGCGTGTGTGCCAGGCCCACTTGCCAACTAGTGCCAACAATCATATTTCCTGTAACTGTATTGAAAAAAATTTAAATCATAACTTTTTGGACTGTGAATCTTCAGTCTCCTATTGCCATTGAATTGCAGTTTCCTCCTGCCTGCCCGCCTGTGTGCCAGGCCCACTTGCCAACTAGTTACACCAATCATAGTTGTTGTAACAGAATTGTTAATATTTAAAATTAAAAATTGTTAGATTGTGAATCATCAGTTTGCTCGTGCCATTGAATTGCACTTTCCTCCTGTCTGCCAGCCTGTGTGCCAGGCCCACTAGCCAATTAGTGCCACCAATCATATTTCTTGTAACAGTATTGAAAAAATTGTAAATCATAATTTTTTTGACTGTGAATCTTCAGTCTCCTAGTGCTATTGAATTGCAGTTTCCTCCTGTCTGCCAGCCTGTGTGCCAGGCCCACTTGCCAACAAGTTACTCCAATCATATTTGTTGTAACAGTATTGTTAATATTTAAAAAAAAATATCTTCGATTGTGAATCATCAGTTTGCTAGTGCCATTGAATTGCAGTTTCCTCCTGCCTGCCAGCCTGTGTGCCAGGCCCACTTGCCAACAAGTTACTCCAATCATATTTGTTGTAACAGTATTGTTAATATTTAAAAAAAAATATCTTCGATTGTGAATCATCAGTTTGCTAGTGCCATTGAATTGCAGTTTCCTCCTGCCTGCCAGCGTGTGTGCCAGGCCCACTAGCCAACTATTGCCAACAATCATATTTCCTGTAACTGTATTGAATTTTTTTTAAATCATAACTTTTTGGACTGTGAATCTTCAGTCTCCTAGTGCCATTGAATTGCAGTTTCCTCCTGCCTGCCAGCCTGTGTGCCAGGCCCACTTGCTAACTAGTTACACCAATCATAGTTTTTGTAACAGTATTGTTAATATTTAAAATTAAAAATTGTTAGATTGTGAATCATCATTTTGCTCGTGCCATTGAATTGCACTTTCCTCCTGCCTGCCAGCGTGTGTGCCAGGCCCACTAGCCAACTAGTGCCAACAATCATATTTCTTGTAACTGTATAGAATTTTTTTTAAATCATAACTTTTTGGACTGTGATTTTTCAGTCTCTTAGTGCCATTGAATTGCAGTTTCCTCCTGCCTGCCAGCCTGTGTGCCAGGCCCACTTGCCAACTAGTTACACCAATCATAGTTGTTGTAACAGTATTGTTAATATTTAAAATTTAAAATTGTTAGATTGTGAATCATCAGTTTGCTCGTGCCATTGAATTGCACTTTCCTCCTGCCTGCCTGCCAGCCTGTGTGCCAGGCCCACTAGCCAATTAGTGCCACCAATCATATTTCTTGTAACAGTATTGAAAAAATTGTAAATCATAATTTTTTTGACTGTGAATCTTCAGTCTCCTAGTGCCATTGAATTGCAGTTTCCTCCTGCCTGCCAGCCTGTGTGCCAGGCCCACTTGCCAACTAGTTACACCAATCATATTTGTTGTAACAGTATTGTTAATATTTAAAAAAAAAATTCTTCGATTGTGAATCATCAGTTTGCTAGTGCCATTGAATTGCAGTCTCCTCCTGCCTGCCAGCGTGTGTGCCAGGCCCACTAGCAAACTAGTGCCAACAATCATATTTCCTGTAACTGTATTGAAAAAAATTGAAATCATAACTTTTTGGACTGTGAATCTTCAGTCTCCTAATGCCACTGAATTGCAGTTTCCTCCTGCCTGCCAGCCTGTGTGCCAGACCCACTTGCCAAGTAGTTACACCAATCATAGTTGTTGTAACAGTATTGTTAATATTTAAAATAAAAAATTGTTAGATTGTGAATCATCAGTTTGCTCGTGCTATTGAATTGCACTTTCCTCCTGCCTGCCAGCCTGTGTGCCAGGCTCACTAGCCAATTAGTGGCACCAATCATATTTCTTGTAACAGTATTGAAAAAATTGTAAATCATAATTTTTTTGACTGTGAATCTTCAGTCTCCTAGTGCCATTGAATTGCAATTTCCTCCTGCCTGCCAGCTTGTGTGCCAGGCCCACTTGCCAACTAGTTACACCAATCATATTTGTTGTAACAGTATTGTTAATATTTAAAAAAAAAAAATCTTCAATTGTGAATCATCAGTTTACTAGTGCCATTGAATTGCAGTTTGCTCCTGCCTGCCAGAGTGTGTGCCAGGCCCACTTGCCAACTAGTGCCAACAATCATATTTCCTGTAACTGTATTGAAAAAAAATTAAATCATAACTTTTTGGACTGTGAATCTTCAGTCTCCTATTGCCATTGAATTGCAGTTTCCTCCTGCCTGCCAGCCTTTGTGCCAGGCCCACTTGCCAACTAGTTACACCAATCATAGTTGTTGTAACAGTATTGTTAATATTTAAAATTAAAAATTGTTAGATTGTGAATCATCAGTTTGCTCGTGCCATTGAATTGCACTTTCCTCCTGCCTGCCAGCCTGTGTGCCAGGCCCACTAGCCAACTAGTGCCACCAATCATATTTCTTGTAATAGTATAGAAAAAATTGTAAATCATAATTTTTTTGACTGTGAATCTTCAGTCTCCTAGTGCCATTGAATTGCAGTTTCCTCCTGCCTGCCAGCCTGTGTGCCAGGCCCACTTGCCAACTAGTTACACCAATCATATTTGTTGTAACAGTATTGTTAATATTTAAAAAAAAAATCTTCGATTGTGAATCATAAGTTTGCTAGTGCCATTGAATTGCAGTCTCCTCCTGCCTGCCAGCATGTGTGCCAGGCCCACTAGCCAACTAGTGCCAACAATCATATTTCCTGTAACTGTATTGAAAAAAATTGAAATCATAACTTTTTGGACTGTGAATCTTCAGTCTCCTAGTGCCACTGAATTGCAGTTTCCTCCTGCCTGCCAGCCTGTGTGCCAGGCCCACTTGCCAAGTAGTTACACCAATCATAGTTGTTGTAACAGTATTGTTAATATTTAAAATAAAAAATTGTTAGATTGTGAATCATCAGTTTGCTCCTACTATTGAATTGCACTTTCCTCCTGCCTGCCAGCCTGTGTGCCAGGCTCACTAGCCAATTAGTGCCACCAATCATATTTCTTGTAACAGTATTGAAAAAATTATAAATCATAATTTTTTTGACTGTGAATCTTCAGTCTCCTAGTGCCATTGAATTGCAGTTTCCTCCTGCCTGCCAGCCTGTGTGCCAGGCCCACTTGCCAACTAGTTACACCAATCATATTTGTTGTAACAGTATTGTTAATATTTTAAAAAAAAATTCTTACGGCTAGATTTAGAGTTCTGCAGCCAAAGGGGTGCGTTAGCTACGCTGGCTTTTTTTTCCCCCACACCTTTTAAAAACCGCTGGTATTTAGAGTTCACAGAAGGGCTGCGTTAGGATCCAAAAAAGGGAGCATAGAGCATATTTAACGCCACTGCAACTCTCGATACCAGCGGTGCTTACGGACGCGGCCAGCTTCAAAAACGTGCTCGTGCACGATTCCCCCATAGGAAATAATGGGGCTGTTTGAGCTGAAAAAAAACCTAACACCTGCAAAAAAGCAGCGTTCAGCTCCTAACGCAGCCCCATTGTTTCCTATGGGGAAACACTTCCTAAGTCTGCACCTAACACCCTAACATGAACCCCAAGTCTAAACACCCCTAACCTTACACTTATTAACCCCTAATCTGCTGCTCCCGCTATCGCTGACCCCTGCATATTATTATTAACCCCTAATCTGCCGCTCCGTACACCGCCGCAACCTACGTTATCCCTATGAACCCCTAATCTGCTGCCCCTAACACCGCCGACCCCTATATTATATTTATTAACCCCTAATCTGCCGCCCCCAACGTCGCCTCCACCTACCTACAATAATTAACCCCTAATCTGCCGACCGGATCTCACCGCTACTATAATAAATGTATTAACCCCTAAAGCTAAGTCTAACCCTAACACTAACACCCCCCTAAGTTAAATATAATTTAAATCTAACGAAATAAATTAACTCTTATTAAATAAATTAATCCTATTTAAAGCTAAATACTTACCTGTACAATAAACCCTAATATAGCTACAATATAAATAATAATTATATTGTAGCTATTTTAGGATTAATATTTATTTTACAGGTAACTTTGTAATTATTGTAACCAGGTACAATAGCTATTAAATACAGGTATACCCCGCTCATACAGCGGGTTAGGGACCGGAGCCTCACTGTAAAGTGAAAACCGCCTTAAAGTGAAACAAGGCGGTTTTAGCTTTCTTTTCACTTGCCAGTGTGTTTAAAAACTTGTTTGAACTAACTTATATTAGGGATGCAATAGTGCTATGTTTAGTTTAACACTCGCAGAGCACAGTATTCAATTAGTATTCAATAAATACTGTACCTGTAAAATAGTGACAATCACTGTAGTAAAATTTGCAAGACTACAAGACTGAGACACAGATTGCACTGTAATGCTATAAACAGAGTGAACTGCACACAACAAAATGGTGCCAGTCACTTTTCTCGCAATCTCACGATGATTACAGCACTGTTTCAAAAATTTTGGAGGTTGAACTTCAGCTCCACAAAGCGCTGTATTAGTGAATCGCTGTAAAGTGAAGCGCTGTAAAGTGAGGTATACCTGTAGTTAATAACTATTTAATAGTTACCTAGTTAAAATAATTACAAAATTACCTGTAAAATAAATCCTAACCTAAGTTAAAATTAAACCTAACACTACACTATCAATAAATTAATTAAATAAAATACCAACAATTAAATACAATTAAATAAACTAACTAAAGTACAAAAAATAAAAAAGAACTAAGTTACAAAAAATAAAAAAATATTTACAAACATTAGAAAAATATTACAACAAGTTTAAACTAATTACACCTACTCTAAGCCCCCTAATAAAATAACAAAGACCCCCAAAATAAAAAAATGCCCTACCCTATTCTAAAATTAAAATAGAAAAGCTCTTTTACCTTACCAGCCCTTAAAAGGGCCATTTGCGGGGCATGCCCCAAAGAATTCAGCTCTTTTGCCTGGAAAAAAAACATACAATACCCCCCCCAACATTACAACCCACCACCCACATACCCCTAATCTAACCCAAACCCCCCTTAAATAAACCTAACACTAAGCCCCTGAAGATCTCCCTACCTTGTCTTCACCATGCCGGGTTCACTGATCCGTCCACCGAAGTCTTGATCCAAGCCTCCGAAGTCTTGATCCAAGCCCAAGCGGGGGCTGAAGAGTGACATCCATCCTCCGGCTGAAGTCTTGATCCAAGCGGGCAGAAGAGGACATCCGGACCGGCAAACATCTTCATCCAAGCCGCATCTTCTATGTTCTTCAATCCGATGACGACCGGCTGATCTTCAAGACCTCCAGCGCGGTTCCATCCATCTTCACCGACGCCTTCCCGACGAATGACGGTTCCTTTAAGGGACGTCATCTAAGATGGCGTCCCTCGAATTCCGATTGGCTGATAGGATTCTATCAGCCAATCGGAATTAAGGTAGGAAAATTCTGATTGGCTGATGGAATCAGCCAATCAGGTTCAAGTTCAATCCGATTGGCTGATCCCATCAGCCAATCAGATTGAGATCGCATTCTATTGGCTGTTCCGATCAGCCAATAGAATGTGAGCTCAATCTGATTGGCTGATCGGATCAGCCAATCGGATTGAACTTGAATCTGATTGGCTGATTCCATCAGCCAATCAGAATTTTCCTACCTTAATTCCGATTGGCTGATAGAATCCTATCAGCCAATCGGAATTCGAGAGACGCCATCTTGGATGACGTCCCTTAAAGAAGCCTTCATTCGTCTGTAAAGAAGGATGTTCCGGGTCGGCGGGATGAAGATTGAAGACCCCGCTTGGAAGATGACATCGCCCGGATAGAAGACTTCTTCAGCGCCTCTTGGAAGATGACATCGCCCGGATGGAAGACTTCTTCAGCGCCGACTGGAGGATCACTTCATCGGATGGAAGATTTCTTCAGTGCCCCTTGGAGGATAACTTCTGCCGCTCCTGATGTCCACTTCGGTTCCATCGCTGCTCGGCTGAGTGAAGACGACTCAAGGTAGGATGATCTTCAGGGGATTAGTGTTAGGTTATTTTAAGGGGGGTTTGGGTTAGATTAGTGGTATGTGGGTGGTGGGTTTTAATGTTGGGGGGGGTTGTATTTTTCTTTTACAGGCAAAAGAGCTGAATTCTTTGGGGCATGCCCCACAAAGGGCCCTTTTAAGGGCTGGTAAGGTAAAAGAGCTTTGAACTTTTTTAATTTAGAATAGGGTAGGGCATTTTTTTATTTTGGGGGCTTTGTTATTTTATTAGGGGGCTTAGAGTAGGTGTAATTAGTTTAAAATTGTTGTAATATTTTTCTAATGTTTGTAAATATTTTTTTATTTTTTGTAACTTAGTTATTTTTTATTTTTTGTACTTTAGTTAGTTTATTTAATTGTATTTATTTGTAGGTATTGTATTTAATTAATTTATTGATAGTGTAGTGTTAGGTTTAATTGTAGATAATTGTAGGTATTGTATTAAATTAATTTATTGATAGTGTAGTGTTAGGTTTAATTGTAACTTAGGTTAGGATTTATTTTACAGGTAATTTTGTAATTATTTTGACTAGGTAGCTATTAAATAGTAAATAACTATTTAATAGCTATTGTACCTGGTTAAAATAAATACAAAGTTGCCTGTAAAATAAATATTAATCCTAAAATAGCTACAATATAATTATAATTTATATTGTAGCTATATTAGGGTTTATTTTACAGTTAAGTATTTAGCTTTAAATAGGAATAATTTTTTTAATAAGAGTTAATTTATTTCGTTAGATTTAAATTATATTTAACTTAGGGGGGTGTTAGTGTTAGGGTTCGACTTAGCTTTAGGGGTTAATACATTTATTGTAGCGGTGTGGTCCGGTCGGCAGATTAGGGGTTAATTATTGTAGGTAGGTGGAGGCGACGTTGGGGGCGGCAGATTAGGGGTTAATAAATATAATATAGGGGTCGGCTGAGTTAGGGGCAGCAGATTCGGGGTACATAGGTATAATGTAGGTTGCGGCGGTGTAAGGAGCGGCAGATTAGGGGTTAATAATAATATGCAGGTGTCAGCGATAGCGGGTGCGGCAGATTAGGGGTTAATAAATATTATGTAGGTGTCGGCGGTATTAGGGGCAGCAGATTAGGGGTACATAGGGATAATGTAGGTGGCGGCGGTGTACGGAGCGGCAGATTAGGGGTTAAAAAAATTTATTAGAGTGGCGGCGATGTTGGTGGACCTCGGTTTAGGGGTACATAGGTAGTTTATGGGTGTTAGTGTACTTTAGAGCACAGTAGTTAAGAGCTTTATAAACCGGCGTTAGCCCAGAAAGCTCTTAACTACTGACTTTTTCCTGCGGCTGGAGTTTTGTCGTTAGATTTCTAACGCTCACTTCAGCCAAGACTCTAAATACCGGCGTTAGGAAGATCCCATTGAAAAGATAGGATACGCAAATGGCATAGGGGGATCTGCGGTACCGAAAAGTCGCGGCTGCAAAGTGAGCGTTAGACCCTTTCCTGACTGACTCTAAATACAAGCGGTAGCCCAAAACCAGCGTTAGGAGCCTCTAACGCTGGTTTTGACGGCAACCGCCAAACTCTAAATCTAGCCGTTAGATTGTGAATCATCAGTTTGCTAGTGCCATTGAATTGCAGTTTCCTCCTGCCTGCCAGACTGTGTGCCAGGCCCACTTGCCAACTAGTTACACCAATCATAGTTGTTGTAACAGTATTGTTAATATTTAAAATTAAAAATTGTTAGATTGTGAATCATCAGTTTGCTCGTGCCATTGAATTGCACTTTCCTCCTGCCTGCCAGCCTGTGTGCCAGGCCCACTAGCCAACTACTGCCACCAATCATATTTCTTGTAACAGTATTGAAAAAAATTTAAAACATAACTTTGACTGTGAATCTTCAGTCTCCTAGTGCCATTGAATTGCAGTTGCCTGCCTGCCAGCGTTTGTGCCAGGCCCACTTGCCGTTTCCAACTAGTGCCACCAATCATATTTGTTCCAACAGTATTGTCAATTTTCGGTAAAAACTATTTTTGGACTAAGAAGCATGACTCAGCTAGTTTAATCTAATTGCAGTTGCCTTACTCCCAGCGTGTGTGCCAGACAGGCCCATTTGCCAACTAGTGCCAACAATCATATTTGTTGTCACAGTACTTCTAATATTTAAAAAATAAACATTTTTGACTTTGAAACATCAGTCTTTTTTTGTTGTCAGGCTCACAGCGTATACTGTGCCCACTTGCCCAGTGCCACCACTCATAATTTGTGTAATAGTATTGTAAGTGTCCATTTTAAAAAAATGACAGGCAGAGGCAGGCCACCCCGCAGGTTCCGTCATGGTCGTGGTGCTGTGATTCCTTTAGAGCCTACAAATATGCACATTGCTCAGACGCCGGGTGCCAGGGGGGACGCGCAAAGTTCTGAGGAGGACCTAGCTTGAATGGCTAACACAGGACACCCAATCTTCTACAGCTTCCGCTCCTAGTCCTCCTAACCTTGACGCACCATCTACGTCCAGCTGTGCTTTGGGCACCTCTCAAGTGACCAGTGCCACTCGCCCGCCTGTCGCCACCACCAACACTAGCACCACAGCCGCTTCACTTGATCTGTCACAGGAGTTATTGACACATCAGTTGGAAGAAATGAGTGATGCGCAACCATCATTGACAGAGGATGTAGATAACTGTGATATGTCTCAGTCAGGCAGCATTACAGACATGGAGGTACAGTGTGATGATGATGATGATGTTGTACCCGCTGCAGCTTTCTTTCTTGATGTGTCAGATACAAGTGAAGCTGTTGATGATGATGTGTCGGTGGATGTCACGTGGGTGCCTGCTAGAAGAGAAGAAGAAGAGGGGGAAAGTTCAGATGGGGAGACAGAGAGGAGGAGGAGACGAGCTGGAAGCAGGGGGAGGTCGTCGCAAGGAGCTAGTGGCACAGTCAGACAGCATGCATCGGCACCCGGGGTCAGCCAGACAGCACGCCAACGCCCATCAACGCATGCTCTTGCCACCATCAGAATGCCGTCATCGCAGAGCTCAACAGTGTGGCATTTTTTGTGTGTGTCTGCCTCTGACAACAGCGATGCCATTTGCAACCTGTGCCAAAAGAAAGTGAGTCGTGGGAAGTCCAACACCCACCTAGGTACAACTGCTTTGCGAAGGCACATGGTCTCCCATCACAAACGCCGATGGGAAGAACACATGAGTAGAAGCAGCACACAAACTGAAAGCCGCCCTCCTCCTCCTGCTCCAGCATCTTCAGCCAGGTCAACCACTGCTGTCCTCCTTGCCCCCTCTCAACCATCCTCCACTCAGTCTCTCTTCTATAGCAGTTCCTGGTCATCTGCCCACAGTCAGGTGTCTGTCAAGGACATGTTTGAGCGTAAGAAGCCAATTTCTCAAAGTCATCTCCTTGCCCGGCGTCTGACAGCTGGCTTGTCTGAACTCTTAGCCAGCCAGCTTTTACCATACAAGCTGGTGGAGTCTGATGCTTTCAAAAAAATTTTATCTATTGGGACACCGCAGTGGAAGGTACCTGGCAGAAATTTATTTTCACAAAAGGCAATCCCAAACCTGTACTCTATTGTTCAAAAGGAGGTTATGGCATGTCTGGCACACAGCGTTGGGGCAAGGGTCCATATGACCAAGGATAGCTGGTCTGCAAAGCATGGTCAGGGCAGGTATATCACCTACACTGCACATTGGGTAAACCTGCTGATGTCTGACAAGCAAGGAATGCGTGGCTCTGCAGAAGAGTTGGTGACACCACCACGACTGGCAGGCAGGCCTGCTGCTACCTCCTCTACTCCTCCTACTCCATCCTCTTCCATAACCTCTTCCATAACCTCTTCCTCGGCTGAGTCCTCTTCTGCTTCTGCGTCTTGCTCCACATCAATGGCACCCCCCCAGCTCCCCAGGTACTATTCCACATCCCGGGTACGGCAGTGTCACGCCGTCTTGGGGTTGACTTGCCTGAAAGCGGAGAGTCACACCGCACCAGCACTCCTGACCGCCCTGAACGCACAGGTGGATCAGTGGCTGACTCCGCACCAACTGGAGATTGGCAAGGTTGTTTCTGACAATGGAAGTAATTTGGTGGCAGCATTGAAATTGGGCAAGTTGACACATGTGCCGTGCATGGCACATGTGTGTAATTTGATTGTACAACGATTTGTCCATAAGTACCCAGGCTTACAAGATGTCCTGAAGTAGGCCAGGAAGGTGTGTGGCCATTTCAGGCGTTCCTACACGGCCATGGTGCACTTGTCCGATATCCAGCATTTAAACAACCTGCCAGTGAGGCGCTTGATTTGCGACAGCCCGACACGGTGGAATTCAACACTCCTAATGTTTGACCGCCTGCTCCAACAAGAAAAAGCTGTTAATGAGTATTTGTATGACCGGGGTGCTAGGACAGCCTCTGGGGAGCTGGGGATTTTTTTGCCAAATTACTGGACGCTCATGCGCAATGCCTGTAGGCTCATGCGTCCTTTTGAGGAGGTGACAAACCTTGTCAGTCGCACCGAAGGCACCATCAGCGACATCATACCATTTGTTTTCTTCCTGGAGCGTGCCCTGCGAAGAGTGCTGGATCAGGCCGTAGATGAGCGTGAAGAGGAAGAGTTGTGGTGTCCATCACCCCCACAAACAGCCTTATCAGCATCGCTTGCTGGACCTGCGGCAACGCAGGAAGAGGATTGTGAGGAAGAGGAGTCAGAGGAGGAATGTGGCTTTGAGGAGGAGGAGGAGGAGGAAGACCGAGCACAACAGGCATCCCAGGGTGCTCGTTGTTGTCACCTCTCTGGTACCCGTGGTGTTGTACGTGGCTGGGGAGAAGAAGATACCCTCAGTGAGATCAGTGAGGACGAGGAACGGGACATGATTAGCTCGGCATCCAACCTTGTGCAAATGGGTTCTTTCATGCTGTCGTGCCTGTTGAGGGACCCTCGTATAAAAAAAGCTGAAGGAGAACGACCTGTACTGGGTGTCCACGCTCCTAGACCACCGGTATAAGCATAAAGTGCCTGAAATGTTACCAAATTCAAGCAAGTCGGAAAGATGGAGCATTTTAAAAATAAATTTAAAAATATGCTTTACACAGCGTATAAGGGTGATGTCACAGCACAACGGGAATGTAACAGGGGAAGAGATGAAAGTAATCTTCCTCCTCCTCCTCCCACGACCACGGGGGCAAGGACAGGATGCTTTCCTGACGTCTTGTTGATGGAGGACATGCGTACCTTTTTAACTCCCATGCATCGCCAGAGCCAGAGCCTTTCGGGATCCAGCCTTAGAGAAAGACTCAACCGACAGGTAGAAGACTATCAAGCATTAACTGCGGATCTCGAGACTCTGAGGAGCGATGGACCCCTTGACTACTGGGTGTGCAGGCTTGACCTGTGGCCTGAGCTATCTCAATTTGCAAAGGAACTTCTGGCCTGCCCCGCTTCACGTGTCCTGTCTGAAAGGACCTTCAGTGCAGCAGGAGGTTTTGTCACTGAGAAGAGAAGTCGCCTAGGTCAAAAAAGCCTTGACTATCTCACCTTTATTAAAATGAATGAGGGATGGATCCCGAAGGGACTGACATTGGGCGATACATTTGAGTAAAAAAGGCCTGATGATGAGATGAGCTGGCTTGGGCTACAACTGGTACACACGCTGGCTTTTTTTTTTATTATAATGCAGGATGACTTGCTTGACTTATCCGCCAACAACTAGTGTTCAAGCCGCAAGCTTTTAGGGCACTTTCTAATTGTTTTACAAACATCAATTTTTCTGGACGCTGCTACAGCAGTGGCTACAACAATACAATCATTTGTACATGCCTAATTTTTCTGGCCTCTGCTGCTGCTCTGTGGGTACAAAACTCAAAGCAAAAAATAAGGCACATAACAGTGCTTAAACTGTTAAGAATAGTACAACTTAATACACCACTCATATCTGGTGGACCATTAAATTGCACGCGCAGTGCCCCAAATTTGAAGGAGGAGGACCGACCAAGCATCTTTATCCGTCTCTTGGTTGCTCTAAATTATCTCCGGGTTCCATCTATGCCATACATGTACTCTATTGTGCAAAAGGGTGGCATATGTGGTGTTTCATGCTGTTGTGCCTGTTCAGGGTCGTGGCCCATGGTATAAAAAGGCTGAAGGAGGGGGGCGTGTCCGTGCAGCGTTCAGGACTGGACGCATTTTCTGCTAGCTCTGGTAGAATCCTTGATAATCCGCCGATTATCATTAAATAACAGCTAAAGTAAGACTATAAAATACAATCTCTCCACAGTACTGGTAACTGTGGCCCTATATATCATCCCCTGGCTGTTTATATGACATCAGGGGCACAGAACGGAACAACAAGGCCTAAGACGGCGGCCTCCTATACTTAGGCATCCGCATCCCCCCCGGGAAGAGCCGGGTTACCGGTGCCGTCTGACTTAACAGACTTACTGGGTCTCTTCAAATTATATCACCTTCCGGACTATAAACTTACTGCTCAATATCACGTTTGTGCCACAAGATCCTTGGGGACGGAGAAACAACAACTCGTCAGTATGGCGGATAAGGCAGAAGAGTACAGCTCAACACCTCTTGTTGCTTTACCTGCACAGCTTGAATCCCTTCTGACACGGCAAATTGAGAGGGCACCGTATGACTACATGATGAACCGCTTGGCTGTGGAGAGTGAGACCGGTAGAGAACGGGAGGAACATTTGAGGACAAAGCTACATTGCAGCCCGGATATGGCGACAATCCTCTCTACATCGCAGGCCACACATAAGCCTAAGCAAACCCTCACGGCTTCGGATACATACAGGTCAGTTCATACAGGCAATGCGACAGCTTGGTCCCTGCAGATACCGGTCGGGACATCGCATATTGACAGTACTGATTTGTTGCCCGCAGAAGCGCATTACATTGGCACACTGCCAGACATGATGAGGTGCTTCATAGAGGAGGGAGCGTTGGACTTCTCCTCTGCGGCACAGAACTCTATATCGACAACCCCACAGACACAGCAAAATCTCACACTCACCAGCATCACGGCTCCTTTAGAGAGCATAGTTCTGTTAGACACCACACCACATAGGCTGCATTTAAAACCTGCTGAGTTTCACACAAATCCGGGACTGCCTTTACCTCTCACCGCTACAACACTTGACCAGGATAAGCAGCCTCAGCATTTAAGACTGTCATTTGGATTACTGTTGAAACGGGCTAGAACGTCCTATGAATATCATCAGGGGGGGTGGATGACCCCCTCTTGAGATCGGTTTTTGTGACGGTTGGGTCTTTTACTATACATCACCAGACAGTCCTCCCTTCCAGCCCAGGCATAGATCTGATGCATCCTGTTACATGGACGGCTGATAGGGAGGGCAAGGGCTAATAACTTTAGTGACTTGCTGGAATCACAATAATGCCCAGCTCCTTCACAAATATCTGGACTCTCCTTCATACATGAATAATTTGTGGGGCTTAGTAAGATACTGTTGAAGTATAGTTTTGTTTACTGTTAGCTTACAGTTAGAATAAGAGTTCATCTTTATGTTTTATAATTTTTAAAATCCACGTAGATTTATGAAGTAGTGTGTTGCTATGTGATAATAAGGTTGAGCTAATGGTGGGGGCCGATCTCTCTCGCGATGGCCTGTATAGGATATCGAGGTGGGGATAGCATTTTACTTATGTCATTACCTGGGTGCTGACTCCACGCGGCTAGCGGCCGTGGCCGCGGGGGTGATATATCTCAGGAGGCCAACCCAGATCCTCACAGAGAATCAAATAAAATAACAATTAACATGCAGGGAACTAATTTTATAATTTTAAAATATTAAAACTAATGGGCTAATTGAGATCGCAATGCCAATGGGATGTCCCTATTATCCAATCTGTATGATCTAGCTGAGAATACCCTCTCCTATAGCAAACTCCCCTTACAGTTATGTGACTCCAGCTTCACTTACCACATCTATGTTTAATGGGAGCAGAAATTATATATGTTTACTGAATGCCTGGGCTCAATCACTATTAAAACAACAACTGTCAGGCAGGGCACTAACTTTAAAGCATTCAAAATTAAAGGGTTAATTGAGACCGTAATGCTAATGGGATGCCCCTACTATCCAATTTTCTGGAACAAGCTGAGAGCTCTCTTCCCTATAGCAAACTCCCCCTATAGTTATGTGAATCCAATTTCACTTACCACATTTATGTTTAATAGGAGCAGAAATTTTATTTGTCTATTGTTTATCTGGACTAAATCACTTTTTCCTAAAATAGTTATATTCATGGTGTATTTATGTTCCAAAGAATGCAGTTAGGTTTCAATATCTTAGAGAATCCCCAATTTCTTTTGCTTATCACATTTGAGATCCAAGAGTGATCCAATTAAATTATATTTGGGACTCAAATTATATAAATATATATAAAATGAGGATAGATAGGTATAAGCATTATTGTGATACATGTGTCCGCACTAAGCCTGTTTGTTTTGTCTATATCCAATTTGTCTTGGAAGCATGTACTATGTATTTTTGTCATTTGCAAAATCCTCAATAAAAAAATTAAAAAAAAAAAAAGGCTGAAGGAGAACGACCTGTAATAGGTGTCCAAGCACATTTTTTGTAAAATGTTCCCGGTTCCTCTCAATTATCTCCGGGTTCCTCAAATCAATGCCATACCTGTACTCTATTGTGCAAAAGGATGGCATATGTGGTGTTTCCTGCAGTTGTTTCTGTTGAGGGTGCTGGACCCTCTTATAAAAAGGCTGAAGGAGAACGACCTGTACTGGGTGTCCAAGCATGTTATTTTGACCAATTTCCCGGTTGCAAAAAATTATCTCTGGGTTTCTAAAATAAATGCCGTACCTATACTCTATTGTTCAAAAGGATGCAAAATGTCCGCTTTCCAGCTGTTGTTTCTGTTGAGGGTCCTGGACCCTCTTATAAAAAGGCCGAAGGAGAAAGAAGTGTACTGGGTGTCTAATCAATGTTTTTTTATATTTCACGTTTCCTAAAAATTATCTCCGGGTTTCTAAAATCAATGCCTTACCTGTACTCTATTGTTTGAAAGGATGCCATATGTCCTCTTTCCTGCTGTTTTTATTTATTTTTATTTTTTATCAGTATTTTTGTATATTTTAGAACAGTTACAGTTATAATGCAATTATAGGTTCACAAAGATTATGACTTTGCACACTGTCATTTTCAATGCAGCCTTTTGACATGTCGTGTGATATGAATACAATAATGGTATGTTTTGAATCTGCTGAGCCTAATAAAAAAAAAAAAGATATAATTTAACTTGAGTTACTAAATGAAGCATGATTTACAATAGGGGTTAGATCTATAAGCAGCAGCATAAAAAAACTTAAAATCTGCTTCACACAGCGGTTAGGCTTAGAAGTGAAGGGGTTAAACACTGGTAAAGTATTCCTTTAGGGGCGCAAAGAGATGGCTAATGACCGGAACACTCCAGGAACTTTCCAAGAGTCGCTGTCTTGTGTTTCGGGTGATGTTGGAAACATCTGTGTAGTGTACAGGGAAACCAAAAATCCTCTCCATCTCTGTGCACCACAGGACGTCCTCCTTGTCATCCATAACCACAAGAAACTGCTGGCATTTTGTTTGCTTCAAGGAGTTCAGTTGAGTGGTGATAGTACAGACTTTACTAAACTTTGCTTTCCTACCATACTCAAGACAATGTTATAGTTCCAGCTTATGATTTGCTGTGGGAACCAGTGGCATGTCCATACCAGGAAGATTTCCCCAGAAGTAACGAGCTCTGCTTGCAGGTGACACATGTTTAGCGTCAATCATCACAGGGCTTGCGTGCAGAATATGGCAGATAGCCCTCTTCACATGTTTGTCCATAGCCACAACATTTTCAAACAGCCAGAAGAAAGGCCCCAACTCCTGAATCTTCCCCTTCACATTATTATTGTCCCACTCCCTTGTACTCCTATGCTCAGCTCCCTGCTGTTTTTGTTGAGGGTCCGGGACCCTCTTATAAAAAGGCGGAAGTTGAAAGAAGTGTACTGGGTGACCAATCATTTTTTTGGTTCAATTTCCCGGTTGCAACAAATTATATCCGGGTTCCTAAAATCAATGCCTTACCTGTAATCTATTGTTCAAAAGGATGCCATATGTCCTCTTTCCTGCTGTTGTTTTTGTTGAGGGTCTGGGACCCTCTTATAAAAAGGCTGAATTAGAAAGAAGTGTACTGGGTGACAAATAATTTTTTTGGTTCAATTTCCCGGTTGCAACAAATTATATCTGGGTTTCTAAAATCAATGCCTTACCTGTACTCTATTGTTCAAAAGGATGCCATATGTCCTCTTTCCTGCTGTTGTTTCTGTTGAGGGTCCTGGACCCTCTTATAAAAAGGCTGAAGTAGAAAGAAGTGTACTGGGTATCCATCCAATCATTGTTTTGGTTCAATTTCCCGGTTCCAACAAATTATCCCCGGGTTTCTAAAATCAATGCTGTACCTGTACTCCATTGTTCAAAAGGATGCCATATGTCCTCTTTCCTGCTGTTGTTTCATATGAGGGTCCTGGAGCCTCTTATAAAAAGGCTGAAGTAGAAAGAAGTGTACTGGGTGTCCAATCATTTTTTTGGTTCAATTTCCCAGTTGCAACAAATTATCTCCGGGTTTCTAAAATCAATGCCTTACCTGTAATCTATTGTTCAAAAGGATGCCATATGTCCTCTTTCCTGCTGTTGTTTCTGTTGAGGGTCCTGGACCCTCTTCTAAAAAGGCAGAAGGAGAAAGAAGTGTACTGGGTGTCCAATCAATGTTTTTTCTATTTCCCGTTTCCTAAAAATTATCTCTGGGTTTCTAAAATCAATGCTGTACCTGTACTCTATTGTTCAAAAGGATGCCATATGTCCTCTTTCCTGCTGCTGTTTTTGTTGAGGGTCCTGGACCCTCTTCTAAAAAGGCAGAAGGAGAAAGAAGTGTACTGGGTGTCCAATCAATGTTTTTTTCTATTTCCCGTTTCCTACAAATTATCCCTGGGTTTCTAAAATCAATGCTGTACCTGTACTCTATTGTTCAAAAGGATGCCATATGTCCTCTTTCCTGCTGTTGTTTCTGTTGAGGGTCCTGGACCCTCTTCTAAAAAGGCAGAAGGAGAAAGAAGTGTACTGGGTGTCCAATCAATGTTTTTTCTATTTCCCGTTTCCTACAAATTATCCCTGGGTTTCTAAAATCAATGCTGTACCTGTACTCTATTGTTCAAAAGGATGCCATATGTCCTCTTTCCTGCTGTTGTTTCTGTTGAGGGTCCTGGACCCTCTTAGAAAAAGGCTGAAGTAGAAAGAAGTGTACTGTGTGTCCATCCAATCATTGTTTTGGTTCAATTTCCCGGTTCCAACAAATTATCTCCGGGTTTCTAAAATCAATGCTGTACGTGTACTCTATCGTTCAAAAGGATGCCATATGTCCTCTTTCCTGCTGTTGTTTCATATGAGGGTCCTGGAGCCTCTTATAAAAAGGCTGAAGTAGAAAGAAGTGTACTGGGTGTCCAATCATTTTTTTGGTTCAATTTCCCGGTTGCAACAAATTATCTCCGGGTTTCTAAAATCAATGCCTTACCTGTAATCTATTGTTCAAAAGGATGCCATATGTCCTCTTTCCTTCTGTTGTTTCTGTTGAGGGTCCTGGACCCTCTTATAAAAAAGCCGAAGGAGAAAGAAGTGTACTGGGTGTCCAATCATTTATTTGGTTCAATTTCCCGGTTCATAAACATTATCTCTGGGTTTCTAAAATCTATGCTGTACCTGTACTCTATTGTTCAAAAGGATGCCATATGTCCTCTTTCCTGCTGTTGTTTCTGTTGAGGGTCCTGGACCCTCTTATTAAAAGGCTGAAGTAGAAAGAAGTGTACTGGGTGTCCATCCAATCTTTTTTTTGGTTCAATTTCCCGGTTCCAACAAATTATCTCCGGGTTTCTAAAATCAATGCTGTACCTGTACTCTATTGTTCAAAAGGATGCCATATGTCCTCTTTCCTGCTGTTGTTTCATATGAGGGTCCTGGAGCCTCTTATAAAAAGGCTGAAGTAGAAAGAAGTGTACTGGGTGTCCAATCATTTTTTTGGTTCTATTTCCCGGTTCAAACAAATTATCTCCGGGTTTCTAAAATCAATGCCTTACCTGTAATCTATTGTTCAAAAGGATGCCATATGTCCTCTTTCCTGCTGTTGTTTCTGTTGAGGGTCCTGGACCCTCTTCTAAAAAGGCAGAAGGAGAAAGAAGTGTACTGGGTGTCCAATCAATGTTTTTTCTATTTCCCGTTTCCTAAAAATTATCTCTGGGTTTCTAAAATCAATGCTGTACCTGTACTCTATTGTTCAAAAGGATGCCATATGTCCTATTTCCTGCTGTTGTTTTTGTTGAGGGTCCTGGACCCTCTTTTAAAAAGGCTGAAGTAGAAAGAAGTGTACTGGGTGTCCAATCATTTTTTTGGTTCAATTTCCTGGTTCCAACAAATTATCTCCGGGTTTCTAAAATCAATGCCGTACCTGTACTCTATTGTTCAAAAGGATGCCATATGTCCTCTTTCCTTCTGTTGTTTTTGTAGATGGTCCTGGACCCTCTTATAAAAAGGCTGAAGTAGAAAGAAGTGTACTGGCTGTCCATCCAATCATTGTTTTGGTTCAATTTCCCGGTTCCAAAAAATTATCTCCGGGTTTCTAAAATCAATGCTGTACCTGTACTCTACTGTTCAAAAGGATGCCATATGTCCTCTTTCCTCCTGTTGTTTCATATGAGGGTCCTGGAGCCTCTTATAAAAAGGCTGAAGTAGAAAGAAGTGTACTGGGTGTCCAATAATTTTTTTGGTTCAATTTCCCAGTTGCAACAAATTATCTACGGGTTTCTAAAATCAATGCCTTACCTGTAATCTATTGTTCAAAAGGATGCCATATGTCCTCTTTCCTGCTGTTGTTTCTGTTGAGGGTCCTGGACCCTCTTATAAAAAGGCAGAAGGAGAAAGAAGTGTACTGGGTGTCCAATAATTTTTTTGGTTCAATTTCCCGGTTCATAAACATTATCCCTGGGTTTCTAAAATCTATGCTGTACCTGTACTCTATTGTTCAAAAGGATGCCATATGTCCTCTTTCCTGCTGTTGTTTCTGTTGAGGGTCCTGGACCCTCTTCTAAAAAGGCCGAAGGAGAAAGAAGTGTACTTGGTGTCCAATCAATGTTTTTTTCTATTTCCTGTTTCCTAAAAATTATCTCTGGGTTTCAAAAGGATGGCATCAGTGGTGTTTCCTGCTGTTGTGGCTGTTGAGGTTCGTGGGCCATCGTATAAAATGGCTGAAGGAGAACAACCTGTACTGCCTTGCTGCTCCTTTTAGGCAGGACATCTCTTTGCATACATGCCCACAGACTCTGTAATGAATGCCTCTATTAGGGAGAGGTGCAGCCATAATGCAGGGTCAGAACCTCTGCCTGCAACTGTTATACTCGATTTTGCGAAAGGAAGTAACCTTACCATGGTTCCCTGACCGCACGTCTTGTTGTTATATTTTGGTGAGGGTAATCATGATGGCCATGTAGACCACCCCCGAGAGGCCTGGAAGTAACAGGGATTAAAGTGCTAAGAATAGTACTAATTTACACAACTGAGTTAGCCATGTGTCTTAGTCGAAGACCGCATGCCTTTTTTTTCGGTTGGGTGCGGCTAATCATGCAGACCATATAGACCTCCCACCATTCGGTGTTGTAACAGGTATTAAACTAATAAGAACAGTACTACCAAAATAAAGCCAATTAACAGGCTTTGAAGAGCCAAGGTTTTCTTGTTGTACTATGTTAGGCTAAACATGATGGCCATGTAGACCACCCCCGAGAGGCCTTGAAGTAACAGGGATGAAAGTGCTAAGAATAGTACTACTATACACAACCGAGTTAGCCATGGGTCTTAGTCCAAGACCGCATGCCTTTTTTTTGGTTGGGTGCGGCTAATCATGCAGGCCATATAGACCTCCCTCCATTCGGTGTTGTAAAAGGTATTAAACTAATAAGAACAGTACTACCAAAATAAAGCCAATTAACAGGCTTTGAAGAGCCAAGGTTTTATTGTTGTACTATGTTAGGCTAAACATGATGGCCATGTAGACCACCCCCGAGAGGCCTTGAAGTAACAGGGATGAAAGTGCTAAGAATAGTACTACTTTACACAACCGAGTTAGCCATGGGTCTTAGTCCAAGACCGCATGCCTTTTTTTTGGTTGGGTGCGGCTAATCATGCAGGCCATATAGACCTGCCACCATCCGGTGTTGTAACAGGTATTAAACTAATAAGAGCAGTACTACCAAAATAAAGCCAATTAACAGGCTTTGAAGAGCCAAGGTTTTATTGTTGTACTATGTTAGGTTAAACATGATGGCCATGTAGACCACCCCCGAGAGGCCTTGAAGTAACAGGGATGAAAGTGCTAAGAATAGTAATACTTTACACAACCGAGTTAGCCATGGGTCTTAGCCCAAGACTGCATGGCTTTTTTTTTGGTTGGGTGCGGCTAATCATGCAGGCCATATAGACCTCCCACCATTCGGTGTTGTAACAGGTATTAAACTAATAAGAACAGTACTACCAAAATACAGCCAATTAACGGGGCTATCAAGAGCCAAGGTTCTGTTGTTGTACTTTGTTAGGCTAATCATGATGGCCATGTAGACCACCCCCGAGAGGCCTTGAAGTAACAGGGATGAAAGTGCTAAGAATAGTACTACTTTACACAACCGAGTTAGCCATGGGTCTTAGTCCAAGACCGCATGGCTTTTTTTGTTGTTGGGTGCGGCTAATCATGCAGGCCATATAGACCTCCCACCATTCGGTGTTGTAACAGGTATTAAACTAATAAGAACAGTACTACTTAAAACAACCTAGTTACCATGGGTCCCAGACCGCATGTTTTGTTGTTATATTTTGTTAAGGTAATCATGATGGCCATGTAGACCACCCCCGAGAGGCCTTGAAGTAACAGGGATGAAAGTGCTAAGAATAGTATTACTTTACACAACCGAGTTAGCCATGGGTCTTAGTCCAAGACTGCATGCCTTTTTTTTTTGGTTTGGTGCGGCTAATCATGCAGGCCATATAGACCTCCGACAATACGGTTTTGTAAAAGGTATTAAACTAATAAGAACAGTACTACTTAACACAACCTAGTTACCATGGGTCCCAGACCGCATGTTTTGTTGTTGTACTTTGTTAGGATAATCATGATGGCCATGTAGACCTCCCCCGAGAGGCCTGGAAGTAACAGGGATGAAAGTGCTAAGAATAGTACTACTTTACACAACCGAGTTAGCCATGGGTCTTAGTCCAAGACCGCATGCCTTTTTTTTTGGTTGGGTGCGGCTAATCATGCAGGCCATATAGACCTCCCCCGATAGGGTGAGTAACAGGCATTGAAATGCTAAGAACAGTACTACTTAACACAACCTTACCATGGGTCCCAGACCCAGAGCAGATGTCTTATTATTATATTTTGTAAGGGTAATCATGCAGGCCATATAGACCTCCCCCGATAGGGGGAGTTACAGAGATTAAAGTGCTAAGAATAGTACTACTTAAAACACAACCTAGTTACCATGGGTCCCAGACCGCATGTCTTATTATTATATTTTGTCAGGGCAATCAGGCAGGCCATATAGACCTCCCCCCAATAGGGGGGGTAACAGGGATTAAAGTGCTAAGAAAAGTAATAATTAACACAAGCTAGTTACCATGGGTCCAATACCGCGTGTCTTGTTGTTATACTTTGTCAGGGTAATCATGCAGGCCATATAGACCTCCCACGATAGGGGGAGTTACAGGGATTAAAGTGCTAAGAATAGTACTACTTAACACAACCTAGTTACCATGGGTCCCAGACCGAGTGTCTTGTTGTTATACTTTGTCAGGGTAATAATGCAGGCCATATAGACCTCCACGGATAGGAGGAGTTACAGGGATGAAAGTGCTAAGAATAGGACTACTTTACACAACCGAGTTACCATGGGTCCCAGACCGCATGTTTAATTATTATACTTTGTCAGGGTAATTATATATCTAACAAATCAATCTATTTCTCTTCTATTGATTCTATCTAACTATCAATCTATGTATATCTATCCTATCTATCTATCTATCTTCTGTCCAGACTGTTTTGAGACAGCCACTTGTGTTTTGGACAAATTTGAAGTAGGAGGACAGACCAATCACAGGGATTAAACTGCGAAGAATAGTAATACTTAAGAAAACCTAGTTATACCAGTACCACCATGGGTCCCAGACCGCATGTTTTGTTGTTATACTTTGTCAGGGTAATCATGCAGGCCATATAGACCTCCCTTGATAGGGGAAGTAACAGGGGTTAAAGTGCAAAGAATAGTACAACTTAACACAACCTAGTTAACAGTGGTTCACAGACTGCATGTCTTGTTGTTATATTTTGACAGGATAATCAGGCACGCCATATAGACCTCCCCCGATAGGGGGAGTAACAGGGATTAAAGTGCGAAGAATAGTACTACTTAACACAACCTAGTTACCA
Organism: Bombina bombina; assembly: GCF_027579735.1. Classification (NCBI taxonomy): domain Eukaryota; kingdom Metazoa; phylum Chordata; class Amphibia; order Anura; family Bombinatoridae; genus Bombina; species Bombina bombina. Next base: position 1,450,004,873 of record NC_069500.1, on the reverse strand, counting down.
TGGGTCCATGACCACATGTTTTGTTATTATATATTGTCAGGGTAATCATGCAGGCCATATAGACCTCCCTTGATAGGGGGAGTAACAGGGATTACAGTTCTAAGAATAGTACTACTTAACACAACCTAGTTAACATGGGTCCCAGACCAGATGTTTTGTTGTTATACTTTGTCAGGGTAATCATGCAGGCCATATAGAACCCCACCGAAAGGGGGAGTAAGAGGGATTAAAGTGCTAAGAAAAGTTTTACTTAACACAACCTAATTACCATGGGTCCCAGACCGCGTGTCTTGTTGTTATACTTTGTCAGGGTAATCATACACGCCATATAGACCTCCACCGATAGGGGGAGTTACAGGGCTGAAAGAGCTAAGAATAGTACTACTTAACACAACCTAGTTACCATGGATCCCAGACCGCATGTTTAATTATTATACTTTGTCATGGTAATTATATATCTAACAAATCTATCTATTTCTCTTCTATCGATTCTATCTAACTATCAATCTATGTATATCTATCTATCCTATCTATCTATCTTGTGTCCGGACTGTTTTGAGACAGCCACTTGTGTTTATGACAAATTTGAAGTAGGAGGACAGACCAATCATCTTCTTCCATCTCCCAGTTCCAAAAATGCAGGCCATATAGACCTCCCCCGATAGGGGGAGTAACAGGTTGTAGTATACTGCTAAGAATAGTACTACTTAACACACCACGGGTCACAGACCGCATGTCTTATTGTTATACTCTGTCAGGGAAATTATATATTTTTCAAATCTATGTATTTATCTATCAAATCGATCTAACTATCAAACATATCTATCAAATGTAGCTTGCATCTATTGATAGATGTAATTCGTATCTATAAAATGTATATTACATATTTTGGTTGATGTAATTCGTATCTATCAAATGTATATTGCATCTTTGGATCGATAACATTCGTATCTATCAAATGGATATTGCATCTATTGATCTATATAATTCGTATCGATCATATGTATATTGCATCGATTGAGCTATGTTATCTATGTATCTATCTATCAAATCTATCTCGTGGTTGTGCAAATGGACTGTTTGTGGTTGTTTGCGGTGCGTTACACTTGGAGTTTGCTCTGTCACTGTGAAGCGGGCGTAACCCTTACACTACCTGATCGATACAACATCATACCTGATGTTTTAAAGCATGTTATTGCAAACAATTTGGGAATGTTAGGTGATTTAGGCCCTTTATGGGTTAAAAGCAGACTCTGCATCAACTATGTAATTTTCCATGGGAGTTTTGCCATGGATCCCCCTCCAGCATGCCACAGTCCCGGTGTTAGTCCCTTTGAAACAACTTTTCCATCACTATTGTGGCCAGAAAGAGTCCTTGTAGGTTTTAAAGTTCGCCTGCGTATTGAAGTCAATGGCGGTTCGCGTGGTTCGCCGGTTCGCAAACAATAGCGGAAGTTCGAGTCCGCCGTTTGCGAACCGAAATTTTTAAGTTCGCGACATCACTATTCATTACTGCAAACACGCATACAACGGAGCTTCTGTAACAGTTTTTTTCTTTTTTTTTTGCACTGACTCTATACAGCTGTGCTCACTGACAGTTTTTTATCATCCCCCTCCCTTTCTGGAGTGGATATCTCTGCCTGAAATGTTTCTGTCCTTAACAGAAACTGTTAACCCTTTTGTAGACATAAAAATGCAATAACATTCTCCTTTTTGAACACGCATTTATTATCAATATTTTGCTATGAGCAGACCCCATTTTTACATGCACAATAAGAGCAGCAATGCTAAAATGCACAGTCACTTAATATTCTCTAAGCACAGCAATCAAATAGCAATAAAAGCAAGCAATACAAATAATATTTCACTTCCAGTGATAGGTAACAAAAACTTCTACTATAGGACTGTATAGGGACACACATGAGACTCAAACTCATTATAACAGAGCGATGCCAACTTGCCCAGGGGACTGATAACCTCCGTCAACTGCATGCTAACTTTTATCTTGCGCGCTTCACCAGACAGGACTACAATACCTGTCTTAAACTAGCACAGGACTATTAAACTGTCTAGAGGGATTATCACAAGTGCCGACAGGACTAACAACCTCCGCACAAACCCTGCTTCTTTCTTTACTGCAGGAATCCCTTTTAACCCTTTATCATATATTACCAACACCTATTACAAAAATTTAGGTTCAGATTCACAGAGGGAAAAGTAGAGTAAAAAAACACTCATCTACTTACCCAGTGCGAATCCCATGAGCTGACACCAGAAACTGTAAGGTGTTGGTTTCAGTGGGGAGTGTCAGTCAGGACTTGGGCCCACCGTACCACCTGGAGATGAATAGATAATTTGATATGGACGTCCAGAGAACAGTAATTCAGACCACGCAGCAATGATCTAAACCTGTTCTGTTTATTGAAAGATACAAAGCATGTCTTATAGATGACAGATACAGTATATGGGGTTAATTTGATGACACGTTATGACCGCGTCATTTTACACAGTGTTACACAGTGTTTTCAGGAAAAATACTAGCTCATAAACAATATTCTATAGTCATAATAAACAGTGCATCTAGGAGGACGACAAGGTTATTCGAGCATCTTATAGAGATAGCGATTTCCAGGTGTTTTGCCCAGAACATCTGCAAGGTCAACTAGCTTTGCAGAGAATAATAACAAACATGTATTTCTCACTACAGAATAAACCACTATAATAAAGGTTATTCAGACAAGATGGATGCCAAAGACAAAATGGTGGCCAAGAACAAGATGGCGCTAGTCAGGCTAACATTAACCCCTAACAGGTGTCATGTTCCATACTCAATTCCCTTTCTAAAAAAAATTCTACCACTTCAATTCCAAGGTTTTGGGGTATTGAAGGAATATTTTAACATTTTTAAACATCTAATAGTGTTAATATGTTTATTATAGTAATATCTAAACAGGTATTATAGTACATTTAGATTTATAAGGGTTAAATTTGTCTATTACATAGTTCTGCTAGCTTATACATGTGCACTGCCTCTCTAAGCATTAAGTATTAGTCAATATCCTCTGTGTCCTGTTCTAAAGTTCACTACAGGGTTCATTTTAATTAGTTAGGGTATATATAGAGCATCTAGTTCAAGACATGTATTAGGTCTATGAGTAAGCGCCTGTAGGGGGCACGAAACGCGTCAGACACATGCCACTGTCCACACCACCTTTGACTGTGAGCTCCATTGATGGACTGTTCCACTTTTCATATAGATTGGTATTTACCGTGCTAATAATCCACCTTTACCTGCCTTAATTTCCAGGATGGATGAACAGGATCACCGCTTGGATCAATTTGCACTAGCCCTGCAAACCCTGCTGACTCGCACTGCACATTTGGACCAAAGTGTCCCGCAAGTTATGGCTGCTCCTGTTTCCGCTGCTGCACCTAGTCCTACCAGGAGCATGTCCGGTTCTGCACCTCTACCTAAGCATTATGGAGGTGATCCTAATCAGTGCAGAGGGTTTTTGAACCAGGTGGGAACTTGCTTTGTGATGTTACCTCAGGCGTTTCCCTCTGACAGAGCTAAGGTGGGATTTCTCATCTCGTTACTCTCTGACACAGCTCTTGCCTGGGCTAATCCCTTGTGGGAGACTAATAAACCTGTGATTTCAAATTACCCTGAATTTGTGGGCTCCTTTCGAAGGGTATTTGATGTTCCGGCTCGCTCTTCCTCTGCTGCTAAATGACTCATGTCCATTCAGCAAGGTACAAGATCTGTTGCTCAGTATGCCATTGAGTTCCGTACACTTGACGCAGAGGTAGGTTGGAACAATGAAGCCCTTGTTGCCGCCTTCTTTCATGGGCTCTCTGATGCGATTAAAGATGAAGTTGCTGCCAGAGATTTACTAGAAGATCTCGAGGCATTGGTGTATTTTTTTATCCTAATTGACATCAGACTAAGTGAGAGGCCCTCTTTCAAGGAGCGCTTGCGGAAGCCTCCTATTTCGTTGTCTATTACATGATCGTTCCCACCCATGCCTCCCTCTCCTCCCATGCCTCCTGGTCCTGAGTCACCAGGTACTGCTGAGCCGCCGATGCAGTTGGTATTCACGCATCTCTCCGTGACGGAGAGGGCCTTTAGAAGGAGGGAGGGGCTCTGCCTCTATTGTGGGTTACAGGGCCACCTTTTGAAGTCTTGTCCTACACGGCCGGGAAATGCTCACACCTAACTTCCTGTCAGGGGCAGACCTTGGGTAGTTTATCCTCGTCCCCGGAACTGCTAAAGGAGAAACCTTTGGTTACGGTTGTCCTTTCCTGGGTGGACTCCTCCATAGTCACCCAGGCTCTTGTTGACTCCGGTGCTGCGGGCTATTTCATTGACAGTGCTTTTGTATCAAAGCACTCCATTCCTGTTTGGCCTCAGTCCGTTCCACTTGCTTCTTAGGCCATTGATGGCAGGACCCTTCAGCCTGCACTCGTTACTCATGAAACTGCTCCGTTATCCATGGCTGTTGGGGCTCTCCATTTTGAAACCCTCCAGTTCCAGGTGATAAACTCTCAACTTTTTCCAGTTGTTCTGGGCTATCCTTGGCTCCAAAAGCACAATCCCAGTCTCGACTGGCACATGTCCGAAATTTTGTTGTGGTCTCCGCAATGTATTTCCACTTGTCTTCGGAAACCAGTTAAAAGTCTTGTGCACTTCTTCGGTATCTCAATTGCAAGAGGAGTACCTAGAGTTCCTAGACGTTTTTTGACAAGGTGCGTTGCCTCCTCACCGGTCTTACGATTGTGCCATAGACCTGCAACCCGGAGCCATTCCTCCTCGGGCCGTGTTTACCCTCTGTCTGTTGCGGAGAATTGTGCTATGGAGGAGTATGTTGCCGATGCTCTGTCGCAGAGGATTATCCGCAAATCCTGCTCTCCTGCAGGGGCTGGCTTCTTCTTTGTGAAGAAAAAGGGTGGCGAGTTAAGACCATGCATCGATTATAGGGGTCTTAATCATCTCACCATTAAGAATGCCTACCCTATTCCGCTCATTATGGAACTCTTTGACCGCCTCAAGGGAGCAACAGTCTTTACTAAACTTGATTTGAGAGAAGCGTACAATCTCGTTAGGATCAAGGAGAGCCATGAATGGAAAACAGCATTTAACACCAGGAGCGGGCATTATGAGTATCTTGTAATGCCCTTTGGCCTATGTAATGCTCCTGCTGTTTTCCAGGAATTTATTAATGATGTCCTACGAGATATGTTGCAACAGTGTGTTGTGGTATACTTAGACGACATCCTCATACACTCACCCACACTTGAGGCTCATCGTTCTGATGTTACACGGGTTCTTCAGAGACTACGTGAGAACGGCCTGTTTTGTAAACTCGAGAAATGTGAGTTCCATCAGACTCAAGTAACCTTCCTAGGTTATGTTATCTCCGTTGCAGGGTTCTCCATGGATCCTGACAAGTTATCTGCAGTTCTGCAGTGGCCTCGCCCAGTTGGTCTTCGGTCTATTCAACGTTTTTTGGGGTTCGCCAATTACTATAGAAAGTTTATTAAAAACTTTTCTTCCTTGGTCAAACCTATCACAGACATGACCCGTAAAGAGAATGATCCACTCCATTGGTCACCTACTGCCATTAAGGCCTTTGATAGTCTTAAGACTGCCTTTGCTGCCGCTCTAGTTCTGGCTCATCCGAACCCTGTCCTGCCTTTCGTTCTTGAGGTTAATGCGTCTGAGACTTGAGTAGGTGCCCTCTTGTCTCAACGTCCTATGCCTGACGGTTCCTTGCATCCGTGTGGTTTCTTCTCTAAGAAATTGTCTCCAGTGGTGTGCAATTATGAAATTGGCGACAGGGAATTACTGGCCATAATTTTAGCACTTAAGGAATGGAGGCATCTTCTCGAGGGTACTAGCGTGCCAGTGCTCATTCTTAATGACCACAAGAATTTAACTTATCTATCTGAAGCAAAACGTTTGTCGCTGTCAAGGGTTTTTCCCTGTTGTGTTTGCCATGTGCTGCTGGCAGCCATTTTACTCACCTCTCTTCCTGACTATGGTGCATTGTGGGGAATGCTGCTCATTTCCTGCACTTCCTTTTATGGCCAGACTGGTGTGCATCATCCATGTGAGACAGGATGCAGTCTCAGAATTGTGATGTCATCACTTATTATTTAAAGGGCCTCTGTTCAGTATGCTTTGCCTTTGTGTTGTCTCAGACCTGTATGTGAGGGTTCCTGTGTATTACCTGTGGTTATCTATTAATTTAAAATATCTTTACTTTCTACTAAATATAATATACTAAATCTCTATAGTGAAACCACTAAAACCAACACAGATAAATTGTGAAATAAACTCCATGAGAGGGTATCCATTATTTGCCAAACAGTTTATTTAGGAATCAATATATGTTAATAATAAGACAAATATTTACAGGTATATATATATATAAATCTATGTTACAGCAACACAGTCCACATTTAAGATACAGGGCAACTTTACTACACTAACCCCAATTTGTCCAACACTGCTAAAATAATCATAGGAATATACTTAGCCATATTTCTTCAGAGTGTCAGCCATCTTTACAGCATGCCCAAGATAAGAAAAGAGAGAGAGGTTCTGGTGTTACAGTATTTTATACCCCAATTCAAAAGGGAGTGGCCTTTCAAATGCCACTCACAGGCCATTGGGAGTGTCCCACCTAGACAGACACTAGAACAAAAGAACTACTTGAATAAACCAGCTATGTGAATTGCCAGTTATAAAATCTGTGAGCTATATTCCAATATTCCTGTGATAAAATGTCACCACATTCCCTCACTTTTTCTTCTCCTATGTTGCCCCATTTTCTAGTTATACCCACTAGTACAGAAGAACACAGTGGGATCGAAAACCTTACAGGAAAAATTCTCCCACCATCCCTTAAGACTCTGCGATATGAGCTCTTCTGTACTTTCCTAGGACTGTCAATTCCTAGTCCAACTTTATACAATTCATTAGAAAAATGCATTTAAAATTATACATAGAAACACGAAATCCTATGCTAAACCCCATTAGCAACATTTATACAATGGTCTTAAATATTGGGAAAAGTTCATGTATGAGTGTGTGAGTGTGGGTACACTAGATGGGTATGCGTGTAGTAAAATCTTTATTAATAAAGTGTGAATTGTGCCTGTAAAACAAAAGTTATAATGGTTCACTGAAGTTCTTTGTTGTCATCTTTTGGCATCTGGTCCTTGCTTTTGGCATCTGGTCCTTGCTTTTGGCATCTGGTCCTTGCTTTTGGCATCTGGTCCTTGCTTTTGGCATCTGGTCCTTGCTTTTGCTTTACCAAATCTCTCTCTTTGAACCACTTTGTTTTTTCAAGACCCTCAAAGGAATGAAAAAAGATTAAAACCAGGCATATATTTACTTCACACTACAACACTCCATCTGCAGTAGAAACCACATTCACAGTTATTTTTTTTATTTTTTTTAATAATATTTTTATTGAGGTTTAGTTAAAGACATACATGGATCATAATAACACATTCTTATGTCACATGAGATAAGGCTACAATTGTACAGGAGTAATAAAATAAACATGTAAGAGACGTATAGCCAACAATTTACATAGTTTGCAAACATTAAACAGGTAAGATGCTACTCTTTCAGGAACCTTCTATATGGCATAATAGATTACTCTTGGGCCAACAAAAGTAACAGGAAATAATGAAGTGAAAGAAGGGACTTGTAACCAAGGAGACCACTTTTGGATCTCAATGATAAACCTCTATTTTTTAAATTTAATAGCAATTTTTGTTCCTGAGGTCCTGAAGATTCTTACAACATAGGACATGAGGGGTAATAACTAGGAATACAAATGAATCCACAGGACTACTCATAAGTTATATAAATTACTAAAGTAGATAAGGGGAAAAAAAGGTACTATAATCCAAAATCCAAACCTCCTTAATAATATTAAGTAGGAACCATATTAAGTCAGATAGATCCAGTAGTCTGATTAAAATAGGTGGGTTCCGTATTATTATGCACTTTGGATTAGAGAGAGGTATCAAGGGGTGGAGGGAGGTGCGGTATAGACAAGAGAAACCGCTTTTTTAATTCTCCTAAAGCTAGGAGACATATTATAGAGTAGTGTAGTAGCAGGGGGGGGAGGTAGTAAAATAGATACTGTGGGAAGAATATATGCCAAAGAAGACTTTCAAGGTATAAAGCACTGATTGTATAATGTCACTAAGCTGAGGAGGAGAGCAAATGGAACTGTAAAGAAATCAGGGTGTGTGTAGAGATTATAGGCTCGTCCAGCTAGTATTATTGATCAGTCCTGCTGATCTAGAGAAAGTAGGCGAAGTCAGTAGCTTGATATTTAGAGTACTTACTAAGGGAGTAAATAGGTTGTAGATAAAATAAGTAGTATATAAGGTTTAAATGCTAAAGAGATCATTATGGGTTGGAGAGGAGGTAACAAAGTAAATATGAGAGGCAGCAAATACTGAGTGGACAGACTGTAGAGGAACAGGACAATGTAATCGTATATAAACCTTACAAACATAATAGTAAGCGGGGGGGAAATAAAAATAGACTGGCTACCTAGTAAGGTAATAGTATTTCTGGCATGTGAGAGCCTAGTTCTAACTTTTACGATAGGAGTGATATCAGTTTCTTGAGCAGAAGCTCTATATCCAACATTAGGAAGACACTAAATTACAAATAACAACAAACTATGTAGAGAGCATATGTTAATACACAGCAGGCATTTGCTAATATGTACCAGACTGAAAGATTAAAGTGAATACATTGAGTATAGTGTGAAAATGTCAAAGTGAGGTAGAGTAGGTTTACACTGTTATAATTTCTGTGGGGCACAAAGCGAGAGATTGCCCTGAATTCTACCTGCGATCTTGGCCGCTGATCGCATGAATCAAAATAACCCCAGTGTACTAAAGCAATGGTTCACTCAACTCATAGCCTCACTGCTCAGGAGATTATAGGCACTCAAATATAATTAGCTGTACTACAGTGAGGGGAAACACAAGCACGGCTACAAATATCCGCACACTGTATAATATAAGGAATGAAAGTGTCTTAGCTGTGGTGGATTATTTAGGGTGTCAGACATTAAATTCCTAACTTAGCCTGGATATAATATAGCTAGGGAGGCTTCCCTGTAAAGAATTCTCAACATATGCAATGAAAACAGGAGCTAATATAGATATCATATACAATTAACATGTCTCAGCATCATAAAAACTAATGAAACTGTGCATATCTCCGTTAAAGCTACACAGAGACATTTTAAAACGATATTTGTTGGAGTGACTATCTGGGCTACGTATGCACTATCGGGTCCTGCACAGAAATATGCAAGGGAGTATAAGGAAACATTTTAACATAGCTCATGATAATTCATCCAAACATATTACAGATTATGTGTAATGACATATAAAACAAATATATGTATCGTTTACAGTATATGCTAGTCTCAGTTGTTATCATGCAGTTCACTTGTGGTAGTAGTCTGATAAAAGTCACTAGTTTAGAGAAGATCCGCTGCCCTGATTGACCGTATGTGACTTGAGATACATTAGTGCAAGTCTACGTTCTTACTGTCTCCAATGTCTCGGTCACTTGTATGGTAATTAGTCCTCAGCCTATGCCGGAGCGCCAAGCCACATCAAAGACAGCAGTAATATGTCCCAAAGACACGTTATCGCAATGTCTCCTCACCTTCAAAGCTTCCAGATAGCCCATCTCCAAACTAGCTGCATCACTGCCACTTTGTGCCAAATAAATTTGTATTGGCGCAGACAAGTTCATGTGAACACCTGGGATGGTCCCAACTGAGGTGCCCAGCTTATGAGAAACTTCCTCGCTCCCAAACAGCATGGCTCCGTTTTGCATGCTCTTGCTGAAAACTATCACAGTATTCTTACCAATGGCGTCATCACAGGGAGCACCCGGTTCCGATAATAGCGTTGGGTAGTTATTAGGTAGAAAGTTCCTCTCCAGCACAGTTAGGAGGATTGGTTTTAGCTGAAGGAACTGAGCATGTAGCTGCTGCAGTGTCTTCTCGTTCCACGAGATAGTCGCCATCTTGGGTGTCAGTAATCCCCAGCAGCCACGCAGACAGTATTATTCAGAGATCCTCGAAAGTAGTAAAAACAGTCCCTCTGTCACTTTAGGGGGAATTTTTCAGCCACTGGTAGCCTGCACTCATCCAGACTCCTGATTACCGCTGCTGAGTTGGTTGTTTCCAGCTAGTCTGCATGAGGCGCACGGATTCCAGAGTGTGCTGTTTAGCTGGTGCGGTTGTTCTCTTCATGTCTCTGGCTTATCAAATAAAAGCCGTTATAAATATTGAAAGTGTCCTGAAACACCTTTTTATATACCTTGCTCTGCCCAGGTGAAGATTAAGAGCAGACTGGTTGCTGTAATTTGGTATTTATACCTTCAAATTAAATTGTTTTTTAGGAGCCCATTAAATGTACGTCCTGCTCCTTCTATGACTGGCTCCGCCCCCCCCCCCCAACATTCACAGTTATTAACTTCAAGTTGGAAAGTGCCTCTGTTATTGCATCATCCCATTCGCACCCTTACTTAACTTATGTTGCTTGATTTATATGATTATTTACCCCTTTATAATATATATATATATATATATATATATATATATATATATATATATATATATAATTTTGGCCTAATGCACCATTTTACATTTCCATTGTGATACATTATACTTATTTAATTTGTCCAACGCCACCATCATAGCTTTATGGTAAGATCAGTCCTGAAGACACCTGAAAAACAACAATCTATATGTGTTATTGGGGAAAAACTGGAAGGAAAGGTGAGAAGCCTTCTATCTTCATTGGTTTTCTTCCTGCAAGATAAGACTTCAGACAGTTTACATAGAAATGGTATTGCATGTGGCCTCCCAAAACTAATCACAATGGAGGTATCTGTTATTGTTTTTAGAAAGAGAATGCATCAATTAACTATACATTCTAAATATTGGCATTTAAAACTTAATAATGAAAACACTTAAAATTATTAATTGAACTTAAAACTAAAGTACACATTACACAATACAAATGTACTGCAAACAAATATGCTTATAAACAAAAATGAATTATTTAATTTGAGCCCTCCAGCTCTGTCAGTTGCTTCTTTAGAAACCCAATTTGATCTCTCATTCTCCTGTTTTTTTGTTTGAGTTCCCAATAACTTAAGTTGGCCTTATTGCTTATCTCATTTGGCCTCAACCTCCAATTTTTATACTTATTTTCTCCTCTGTTAATATCACCATTTAAATTCCTATCCCTCCAGTTTGCTGTATTTGATCCTCTACTATTCTGATATCCCCAAACATGTCTCCTGTTGCCCCTCTCTGATTCCTGCCTGTGAATAGTCAGATTATTCTCCATTGACTGCTTCACTGCAGAAATTGCCTTAATGGTGTATGAGTGATAATTCCACCACTTCTCAGCTCTAGTCAGCACCATATGTAGGTTTGTGGAGTTTGGATCATACAGCTTTACAAACTCCTGACATTTTCTGGGGAGAACTTCAAGTACCCTCTGTATGTGATCTGGTGACCCCCAGACCATTTGGGTCTGTGGCTGGCGCAGCACACACCAGAATAAAACTCTTTTTGATACTTCAAATGGCCCATCTAGAGGTCTCATGGTAATTTCACTAATCTCTTTTTCTAGACTAGTAAAATTGAAAAAGGTTTTAATTATTCTCCCAGCCTGATCAAATATGCTTGAGGTGAATCCTAATAACCTGTTGGCATAGGGGCCCATGGCATCTTGAAGCAAGTCTGTCCATTCCTGCATGCTCATGCCTACTTTTATGGCTTTTTCAGTTCCCTTGTGAAACCAATGGGAAAAGTTATTAAAGCTGTTTGTGGGGATTGTGCCCCACCATTTCTTAAAACTGTCTTTATCTGCTACAGTCATTGGCCTGGTCTGATTTGAAAAACCTGGTGGAACTTTCAGGTTGTTAAAATTCTCAGATATTATGACAGGGGCAATTGGAACAGAACTTGTTTTTTTAGTGGGGCCCATTTGCATTTTATCTTGTTTTATTACTTGTTTTGGCTCTTTCCTTTGTGGCAGTAAGTGATCACTATCTGCATTGTTCCCAGAAATATCACTAATTATTTTTTCTTCTTGTTTTATTTTCTTTTGTATTTTACTTGAGTATTCGTTACTGCTGTGTTCTGTTAATTTTAATTGACGTTGTAATTTACTGATCTGTATGGTGTTAGTTAAAGCAGAAAGCTTAATACAATCTCTGTCAGTCTGTGTGTTATCTAACATTAATTTAAGGTCTTTATTTTGCTCTGTCAGGTCTCCAATAATGTTCATTAATCCCCTTATTGCTGAAATCACTGCCTGCACTATCATACATTTTCTTTTATTATTATTAATCTTTTTAAGAGTTAATACCTGTGTTAGTATATCTAAAACACTTTCACACTTGTTGTTTTTAGCTTTTGGGATGAGGAATGGACCATTATATTTATGAATGTAATTGTTAAAGTAATCACAGATTTCATGTGAAATATAGTTTTTTCCAGACATTTTTAACAGATAGCCGTTAGAACTAAAATAAAAAATAAAGTATATATATACTAGAACAGACTCTGAATAGTGTGTCTCACAGCATAGTAGTTTTTTTTTTTTTTTAAATGTTAACACAGGATGTACAAGATACCATTGAGATGCTAATTTTACACAACAAAGGACATAGCAGTTAAGCCATCTAGAAGGGGTAGTAATTAGATCTGTTTATAAGCAGGTCAGCATTCCAGCAGAGGTGGTAATATAGTTCAATTTAGTTTTCCTAACCACTGCTCATTATTCTTTATTTTAAATCTGGGGAACAGACTTAGAATAGTATGTCTCTCACAGCATAGTTTGCCAGACTATTTTACCTGCCCCAAATGCAAGGAATTATCATATCTATAGGGCAATGAAACACCAGATTAAACAGAAATTAAGCAATTTAGACTTTCTGTAAATGAGATAACTTTGTATATAAGGAGCAGAAATCAAGCATTTTAAAAAAACAAAACAAAAACAAAAAACATTTGTAGTCCTAAAATATAGACCAAATTGAAAATGCAGGCTAAATTAAACACCCTTCAGATGTTTTTAGTTTAAACAGTGAAAAAAGTTAAAAAAAAAAAAAATGTTTGTGTTTTTAAATCCAAGTAGAGTGTCACACACTCACAATATACCTTGCCATCTACCTCTTGCACCTTCCCCCAACACCCCAACAGGAAGGAATTTACATTAACATATGTATAGGGCAAGCTACAGCTCTGGGTGTAACACATTCAATCCTTTGTAAAAAAAAATAAAAAAAATTGTGCAAGAAAATGACTCTTTATAAAATGTACATTATCTTCCATTTATAAAGGAGCAGAAGTCAATCACTTTAACCTGACTATGGCAACTATTACATAGTACTGTAAAGCTTTTGTTTGTAAAAACATTTAGATGGGACCAACACAACACATGTCTCTAAAATTCATTAGATTTTTACAGAAAACAAAAATTCTAAACTATTTTACTCTCAAATTAATTGTTTAAAATCCATGCGGTGACCAATAAAAAAACAAAACACACACACATGTCTAGCAGGGACAACTGATAGAATACTGGCTCAACAATAAAGTATCCAATTTTCAAAAACAAGAAAAATACAAGAGTTAAAGGGACAGTCTAGTATAAATTTTTATTATTCAGACAGGACTTTTAATTTTAATCAACTTCCCAATTTACTTCCATCATCAAACTTGCTTTTTTTTTCTCTTGGTATTCTAAGTTTAAGCCAAACTTACGCCTAGATTTAGAGTTCTGCGTTAGCCGTCAAAAGCAGCGTTAAGGGGTCCTAACGCTGCTTTTTGCCGCCCGCTGGTATTTAGAGTCAGGCAGGAAAGGGTCTAACGCTCACTTCCAAGCCGCAAATTTTCCATACCGCAGATCCCCTTACGCCAATTGCGTATCCTATCTTTTCAATGGGATCTTCCTAACGCCGGTATTTGTCTTGGCTGAAGTGAGCGGTAGACCCTCTGCCGACAAGACTCCAGCCGCAGAAAAAAGTCAGTAGTTAAGAGCTTTATGGGCTAACGCCGGTTTATAAAGCTCTTAACTACTATGCTCTAAAGTACACTAACACCCATAAACTACCTATGTACCCCTAAACCGAGGCCCCCTCACATCGCCGACACTATAATAAAAATTTTTAACCCCTAATCTGCCGAACGCACACCACCACAACCTACATTATCCCTATGTACCCCTAATCTGCTGCCTCTAACATCGCCGACACCTACATAATATTTATTAACCCCTAATCTGCCCCCCCCAACGTCGCCGCCACCTACCTACACTTATTAACCCCTAATCTGCCGACCGGACCTCGCCGCTACTCAAATAAATGTATTTACCCCTAAACCACCTCACTCCTGCCTCAAAAACCCTATAATAAATAGTATTAACCCCTAATCTGCCCTCCCTAACATCGCCGACACCTAACTTCAAGTATTAACCCCTAATCTGCCGACCGGACCTCGCCGCTACTCTAATAAATGTATTAACCCCTAAAGCTAAGTCTGACCCTAACCCTAACCCTAACACACCCCTAAATTAAATTTAATTTTAATCTAACGAAATAAATTAAATATTATTAACTAAAGTATTCCTATTTAAAGCTAAATACTTACCTGTAAAATAAACCCTAATATAGCTACAATATTACGAATAATTATATTGTAGCTATTTTAGGATTTATATTTATTTTACAGGCAACTTTGTATTTATTTTAACTAGATACAATAGCTATTAAATAGTTATTTACAATTAAATAGCTACCTAGTTAAAATAATTACAAAATTACCTGCAAAATAAACCCTAACCTAAGTTACAATTAAACCTAACACTACACTATCAATAAATTAATTAAATAAATTAACTACAATTACATACAATTACCTACAATTAAATAAACTAAACTAAATTACAAAAAACCCCCCACTAAATTACAAAAAATAAAAAAAGATTACAATAATTTTAAGCTAATTATACCTACTCTAAGCCCCCTAATAAAATAACAAATCCCCCCAAAATAAAAAAAATCCCTACCCTATTCTAAATTAAAATAGTTAACAGCTCTATTACCTTACCAGCCCTTAAAAGGGCTTTTTGCGGGGCATGCCCCAAAGAAATCAGCTCTTTTGCCTGTAAAAAAACACAATACCACCCCCCAACATTACAACCCACCACCCACATACCCCTACTCTAACCCAAACCCCCCTTAAATAAACCTAACACTACCCCCCTGAAGATCTCCCTACCTTGAGTCGTCTTCACTTAGCCAAGCACCGATGGACCAAAAGAAGACATCCGGAGCGGCAGAAGTCTTCATCCTATCTGGGCAGAAGAGGACATCCGGACCGGCAGACATCTTCATCCAAGCGGCATCTTCTATCTTCATCCATCCGACAAGGATTGAACGTCAATCGGATTGAACGTGAATCTGATTGGCTGATTCAATCAGCCAATCAGATTTTTCCTACCTTAATTCCGATTGGCTGAGAATCCTATCAGCCAATCGGAATTCGAGGGACGTCATCTTGGATGACGTCACTTAAAGGAACCTTCATTCGTCGGTAGTCGTCGGTAGGAAGAGGATGTTCCACGCCGGAGGTCTTGAAGATGGAGCCGCTCCTCGTCGGATGGATGAAGATAGAAGATGCCGCTTTTTATTCGTTATATTGTAGCTATATTAGGATTTATTTTACAAGTATTTAGCTTTAAATAGGAATACTTTAGTTAATAATATTTAATTTATTTCGTTAGATTAAAATTATATTTAATTTAGGGGGGTGTTAGGGTTAGGGTTAGACTTAGCTTTAGGGGCTAATACATTTATTAGAGTAGCGGCGAGGTCCGGTCGGCAGATTAGGGGTTAATACTTGAAGTTAGGTGTCGGCGATGTTGGGGGGGCAGATTAGGGGTTAATAAATATAATATAGGGGTCGGCGATGTTAGGGGCAGCAGATTAGGGGTACATATGTATAATATAGGTTGCGGCGGTGTACAGAGCGGCAGATTAGGGGTTAATAATATAATGCAGGGGTCAGCGATAGTGGGGGCGGCAGATTAGGGGTTAATAAGTGTAAGGTTAGGGGTGTTTAGACTCAGGGTACATGTTAAGGTGTTAGGTGCAGACTTAGAAAGTGTTTCCCCATAGGAAACAATGGGGCTGCGTTTGGAGCTTAACGCTGCTTTTTTGCAGGTGTTAGTTTTTTTTTTAAGCCCAAACTGCCCCATTGTTTCCTATGGGGGAATCGTGCACGAGTACGTTTTTCCAGCTAGCCGCTACCGTAAGCAACGCTGGTATTGAGAGTTGAAGTGGCGGTAAATATGCCTGTACGCTCCCTTTTTGGAGCCTAACGCAGCCCTTCAGAGAACTCTCAATACCAGCGTTGCTTAAAAGGTGCGGGGGGGGGGGGGGAAACACGCGTAGCTAACGTACCCCTTTGGCCGCAAAACTCTAAATCTAGGCGATAGGTAGGCTCATATGATAATTTCTAAGCCTTTGAGGGTTGCCTCTTATCACATGCTTTTTTAAATCTCTTTTCAACACAAAGAGACAGAAAGTACACATGGGCCATATAGATAACACTGTGTTCAGTCACAGGGGTTATTTAAGATTTAGCAAGCTACAAAAACTAATATCTTATACAACAGGCCTGCTGAAACCAACCATTATGTGCTTCCCCCATGTAACTATACAAATGCAAATTTATACAGACCAGAAATACAGGTTTTTAAAACCATGCTTTTCTTGAGAAACATTTAAAAGATATATATATCCTGCAATAATATTCTAAAATTAAATTATTAAATCAACATTTATTTAGGTCCACTCAGCAACCAACCATCTTCTTTGTAAGAAAACAAGGTACTGTATGGGACCAAGACAACAAGTAAATATGTCTCTAAAATTCATTAGATTTTTACAGAAAACAAAATTCAAAAATATTTACTCTCAAATAAAATGCAGGTCAAATGTTGTGATGATATGTACTGTATGTGAGAACAGAGATAGAAGTGTTCTGGGGTACCTGATATCCTATTACGTAGGACCACTCAGCCTCACACCAAACCTTGGATTCGCACAGATTTAACTTATTGGAATCCTGTTATGCTCATTGTACTGAGGGTCACTACTGTAGGGCACAGAGTGAAATGGAGACGTAACGCAACAAAATATATTTTGAGAGTAATATAACAGCCACAGCTGGATACCTAATAGGAACTGTAATTAATAACAGGTAGCAATAAGAGCTAAAGGTATCATACATCCATCTCAGACAGGTAAAATATATACAGTTTAACACTCACTCTCACACGCACAACCAGCCTTAAAAGGTGTAACAATAAGGCCAAGGAAATCAGATCCAAGTGCAATGTAGAGAACCCAGTAGTATAGGTTTAGATAAGATGAGTGTTGCAAGTATATATTCTCAATAAATGGCAGTGAATGAGTTAACCCACAGAGACAGGATGACGTATTGTAGGAGACAATATAGGAATAGCAGCAGTTAGTAACAGCTGAGATACTAGAATATGTTGCAGGACATGGATTGCAATAACACAGTTAATATTGAGAGAAGTTGTATTCTGAGCCAAACAGTCCTTGGTTACATCAGAAAGTTTTACCAACGGAGTTCAGGCAAATACATCACTATCCAGATTTAAGTTCAATGAAAACATACAGACCGGAATGTGAGGGTTGCAGAGCGGGAGCGTCTGACCTGTTGCAGGAGCGTGATAGTGCTGAAAACACAGACTGAGAGCTGCACACGCTGAATGTGCCGAGGAGAAGCCGGGTGTGACGTCACACGCACCCGGTGTAGCAGAGACACAGGAACAGAGACCGGGTCATTGGTTCCGGTGGAGCTGCGGTTAGTGGAATCCCTTGTAGGAAGGCAAATTGATGAAATCCTGCAGAGAGGAGAGTGGAACTGTAGAACAGAAGGTAACGAAAATCCAAGCTTTGTCAGCAGGGAATGGCTAGGTCTCTTTGTAGGAAGTAGGTATAGCTACTGAGACAAATTACCAAGCAGGGAGTAGAATGAGGAGGAGCCTTAAATAGGGCTGTGTAGTAGTAGGACTTAAAGATACAGTACAAGTCACACATATTCCCTGACAAATGTAAACTCTAATTCCAAGCTTCATACAATTTATTAACCATAAAAACTAATATCTTATACAACAGACCTGCTGAAACCAACCACTATTTGCACAGGGGTTATTTAAGATTTAGCAAGCTACAGACAATCTATAAATCCCAGCAGTAAAAATAACAGGCCTGCTGAAACCAAACATTATGTGCTTCCCCCATGTAATTCTATGCAAATGCAAATTTATACAGACCAGAAATACAGGTTTTTTAAAACCATGATTTTCTTGAGACTTATACAACAGGCCTTCTGAAACCAACCATTATGTGCGCTTTTTAAATAAAGTACTACATACAAAAACTTTGCTATAAAACACCAAATCTACATTTGCTGCAGTAAAATTTAAAATAAATCAACATTCATTTGATTCCTGCAAAACTAAATGGCATATGGATTCGTCTACAACTTCATTACCTGGCTGCCTGACGTCCTTCCTGGTTCCTGATCCCTGGCTTGTTCCTGACTCTGCTGTTTTCCTTGTTCCTGATTCCGGCTCGTCTGATAATTCGCTTTGGCTCCTGACTTGGCTTGTCTGACTGCCAGCTCTGGTTTTGACTCCTGGCTTGTTATTTGACTTGTGGACTTTTTATTATTTTTTTATATTAATAAAGGGGGATTATTTTTGCACTTCTCGTCTCAATCTGATTCCTAGCACCCTGACATTATGCAAAGGCCATGAATCTTGATGGTGCTAATTATCCACCTATACCTGCCATCATTTCCAGGATGGATGTACAGGATTACTGCTTGGATCAATTTGCACTAGCTATGCAAATCCTGCTGACTCGCACTGCACATTTGGACCAAAGTGTCCCGCAAGTTATGGCTGCTCCTGTTTCCGCTGGTGCACCTATGCCTACCAGGAGCATGTCCGGTTCTGCACCTCTATCTCAGCGATATGGAGGGGATCCTATTCAGTGCAGAGGGTTTTTGAACCAGGTGGGCATTTACTTTGAGATGTTACCTCAGGCGTTTCCCTCTGACAGAGCTAAGGTGGGGATTTCTCATCTCGTTACTCTCTGACACAGCTTTTGCCTGGGCTAATCCCTTGTGGTTGACTGATAAACCTGTGATTTCAAATTAGCCTGAATTTGTGGCCTCCTTTCAAAGGGTATTTGATGTTCCGGCTTGCTCCTCCTCTGCTGCTAAACGACTCATGTCCATTCAGCAAGGTATAAGATCTGTTGCTCAGTAAGAGTCATTCTTACTGACCACAAGAATTTAACGCAAAACGTTTCTCACCCGACAGGCCAGATGGGCCCTATTTTTGTCTTGGTTTAATTATGTGGTCTCCTACCTGCCTGGTAGTAAGAATGTTAGGGCTGATGCCCTCTCTCGACAATTTTCGCCTCTGTCCAAGGAGGAGTCTGTACCTACTCCTGTTATACCTCCTGACCATATTTTGGCTACCATACATAATAATTTGACTTTTCCCTTGGGGGAGGAGATCCTGGCTGCACAAACCAATGCACCTCCTGAGAAACCTAGTGGTAAGTGTTTTGTTCCTGAGAATCTTCTAACTAAACTTTTGCACACTCACCACTATCCTAAAGATGCAGGTCACTCAGGCAAGAACCAAATGATTTGGTCTGTCACTCGACAATTCTGGTGGCCAGGTCTTCGTTCTGATGTTGCTGCGTATGTTGCCTCCTGCTCAGTTTGTGCACAGAATAAGACTCCTCGATGTCTTCCTGTGGGTCTTCTTCAACCTATTGCTAGTGGTGAGCGTCCTTGGACACATCTTTCCATGGACTTCATTGTCAAGATCCCTGTTTCCAATGGCAATACTGTTATCCTTATGGTGGTTGACCGTCTTTCTAAAATGTCACATTGCATTCCCTTGATGAAGCTGCCTACCGCTCAGGAGCTTGCTTCAATTTTTGGCCGGGAGGGTTACCCAAGGAGATAGTGTCAGACCGGGGTAGCCAGTTTGTCTCCAGATTTTGGCATTCCTTTTGTGTTCAAATGGGGATCCAGCTTTCCTTCTCCTCAACATATCACCCTCAATCTAATGGGGCTGCGGAATGGTCTAATCAAGCTCTGGAACAGTTCCTCCGTTGCTATGTCTCAGATCACCACAATAATTGGTTTGAACTGTTACCTTGGGCAGAGTTTGCTCGTAATAGTGCTATTAATGCTTCCTCCAAGTTGATGGCGAATTATGGGTTTCAACCATCCTTGTTGCCCGATTCATTCATGTCTCAGGGTATTCCTACTTTGGAGGAGCATCTTCGGCAACTCCGTTCCACGTGGGTGCAGATTCAGGATTGCCTTCATCATTCTATGCAGCGCCAAAAGTTCCAGGCTGATCGTAGGCGTCTGCACACACCTTCCTACCAGGTTGGTGAGAGAGTTTGGCTGTCCTTCCGCAACTTGAACCTTCATGTGCCTTCCAATAAATTGGCTCCCCGTTATGTTGGTCCTTCTTCTCGAGGGTACTAGCGTGCCAGTGCTCATTCTTACTGTCCACAAGAATTTAACTTATCTATCTGAAGCAAAACGTTTGTCGCTGTCAGGGTTTTTTCCCTGTTGTGTTTGCCATGTGCTAATGGCAGCCATTTTACTCACCTCTCTTCCTGACTATGGTGCATTGTGGGGGATGCTGCTCATTTCCTGCACTTCCTTTTATGGCCAGACTGGTGTGCATCATCCGTGTGAGACAGGATGCAGTCTCAGAATTGTGATGTCATGACTTATTATTTAAAGGGCCTCTGTTCAGTATGCTTTGCCTTTGCGTTGTCTCAGACCTGTTTGTGAGAGTTCCTGTGTATTACCTGACTGCCTGACGTCCTTCCTGGTTCCTGATCCATGGCTTGTTCCTGACTCTGCTGTTTTCCTTGTTCCTGATTCCGGCTCATCTGACTATTCGCTTTGGCTCCTGACTCAGCTCGTCTGACTACCAGCTCTGGTTTTGACTCCTGGCTTGTTATTTGACTTGTGGACTTTTTATTATCTTTTTATATTAATAAAGGTGTGATTATTTTTGCACTTCTCGTCTCAATCTGATTCCTGGCACCCTGACATGACGCAAAGGCCATGAATCCTGATGGTGCTAATTATCCACCTATACCTGCCATCATTTCCAGGATGGATGTACAGGATTACGGCTTGGATCAATTTGCACTAGCCCTGCAAACCCTGCTGACTCACACTGCACATTTGGACCAAAGTGTACCGCAAGTTATGGCTGCTCCTGTTTCCGCTGGTGCACCTATGCCTACCAGGAGCATGTCCGGTTCTGCACCTCTACCTCAGCGATATGGAGGGGATCCTATTCAGTGCAGAGGGTTTTTGAACCAGGTGGGCATTTACTTTGAGATGTTACCTCAGGCGTTTCCCTCTGACAGAGCTAAGGTGGTATTTCTCATCTCGTTACTCTCTGACATAGCTTTTGCCTGGGCTAATCCCTTGTGGGTGACTGATAAACCTGTGATTTCAAATTACCCTGAATTTGTGGCCTCCTTTCAAAGGGTATTTGATGTTCCGGCTTGCTCCTCCTCTGCTGCTAAACGACTCATGTCCATTCAGCAAGGTATAAGATCTGTTGCTCAGTAAGAGTCATTCTTACTGACCACAAGAATTTAACTTATCTATCTGAAGCAAAACGTTTCTCACCCGACAGGCCAGATGGGCCCTATTTTTGTCTTGGTTTAATTATGTGGTCTCCTACCTGCCTGGTAGTAAGAATGTTAGAGCTGATGCCCTCTCTCGACAATTTTCGCCTCTGTCCAAGGAGGAGTCTGTACCTACTCCTGTTATACCTCCTGACCATATTTTGGCTACCATACATACTAATTTGACTTTTCCCTTGGGGGAGGAGATCCTGGCTGCACAAACCAATGCACCTCCTGAGAAACCTAGTGGTAAGTGTTTTGTTCCTGAGAATCTTCTAACTAAACTTTTGCACACTCACCACTATCCTAAAGATGCAGGTCACTCAGGCAAGAACCAAATGATTTGGTCTGTCACTCGACAATTCTGGTGGCCAGGTCTTCGTTCTGATGTTGCTGCGTATGTTGCCTCCTGCTCAGTTTGTGCACAGAATAAGACTCCTCGATGTCTTCTTCAACCTATTGCTAGTGGTGAGCGTCCTTGGACACATCTTTCCATGGACTTCATTGTCAAGATCCCTGTTTCCAATGGCAATACTGTTATCCTTATGGTGGTTGACCGTCTTTCTAAAATGATTATGAGTTCCCTATAACCTCTAGGGAGGGAGGGGGGATAGTGGGTTGTTAGCCCTTAGACCTATAGAAATCAAACCTGGGTGTTTCCAGTAGGTAGTGCCTTATGCCAAATAATATAGAATTATTACAAAGAAAAGGGACAGAGAAAGTGAAGCATATTGGGCACACTTGAAAGGGCAAAAACCATTGCTATATTGATTGTGTGGTGTGTCGTGTATTAATTAAAACTTAACTTTTTTATCAATAATCATTAAAAAAATAGTGGAGATTTCCACCAATGAATAAAAGAGAAACAAACAATATTAAAATTGTGTCCGATTAGTACTCGGTACACAAAAAGCTCCTCTCAAATGTGATACAGTGATCAGTTTGTATCACACTGTCCTGTTGAAACTAAGTAAATATCAAATAATTCACTATATGTTATTTTTGTTAGAGTGTGAGTACCATTTCCATCAATATAGGTCTTTTTCATTCAAATTTCCCCATTGCACATATCATTATATAAATGATTATGTGTTTATCAGTCGCTAATGGGGTTATTTGACAGTAAAGTGTTGCCACACTATTATAAGAGTCTGATTTGGCAAATACAAGATTAATAAGTATTGGTGTACAGGTAATTTTATTCAGGTAAATGTGAGAAAAACATTTGTAATAAACACCTGTATGTCCTGGTGTTTATACTGTTCACATTAATTCGATATTGAAGATAGTTATTGCTACTAGTTTTGACAGATTTGCAATGTTAATCGCATTTTACTGTGAATCAACCTCAGTAATCATCCATTAACGTGTGCTATATACGTGGTATTAGCCTGGTAAATATAATTATTTCAGGTGAGGTTGGGATTCTGAGGTAGTTCAAAGTCTAAAAACACACAGTGCAGGCTCATATCAAGCGATAACCTTTTGAAAGACAACAATCTGTTATAAGGCTTATGGTAGCCCAAGTCAATTGAACCTAGGTATAGTATCGCTATAAAGAGCAGGCACTAATGATATTTTGCTGCACAAAGTATTTGCCGGAAAATAATGGCACTTAGGATAGTCTGTCTATAGCGATAGCTTTACGCTTGAGCATATTGCTCCAACAAACTGTAGTAAGATTAAAGTATTAACCATTCCCAATTAAAGCCTATAATCGCTTATAACCGCTATGCCAGACTAACATCTAAAGTTTTTTAAAAAATTAAAGTAAAGGGTGCCTAAAAGAGGCCAACAATTGTTGGCCTCTTTTAGGTACCCTTTACTTTAATTTTCAATTGTTGGCCTCTTTTAGGCACCCTTTACTTTAATTTTTAAAAAAACTTTAGATGTTAGTCTGGCATAGCGGTTATAAGCGATTATAGGCTTTAATTGGGAATGGTTAATACTTTAATCTTAGTACAGTTTTTTGGAGCAGATTCCGGCTCAACTGACTATTCGCTTTGGCTCCTGACTCGGCTCGTCTGACTACCAACTCTGGTTTTGATTCCTGGCTTGTTATTTGTCTTGTGGACTTTTTATTATTTTTTGCTATTAATAAAGGTGTGATTATTTTTGCACTTCTCGTCTCAATCTGATTCCTGGCACCCTGACATTACGCAAGGACCATTAATCCTGATGGTGCTAATTATCCACCTTTTCCTGCCATAATTTGGACTTTTTATTATTTTTTGCTATTAATAAAGGTGTGATTATTTTTGCACTTCTCGTCTCAATCTGATTCCTGGCACCCTGACATTACGCAAGGACCATTAATCCTGATGGTGCTAATAATCCACCTTTTCCTGCCATAATTTGGACTTTTTATTATTTTTTGCTATTAATAAAGGTGTGATTATTTTTGCACTTCTCGTCTCAATCTGATTCCTGGCACCCTGACATTACGCAAGGACCATGAATCCTGATGGTGCTAATTATCCACCTTTTCCTGCCATAATTTCCAGGATGGATGAACAGGATCACTGCTTGGATCAATTTGCACTAGACCTGCAAACCCTGCTGACTCGCACTGCACATTTGGGCCAAAGTGTCCCGCAAGTTATGGCTGCTCCTGTTTCCGCTGCTGCACCTATGCCTACCAGGAGCATGTCCGGTTCTGCACCTCTACCTCAGCGATATGGAGGGGATCCTATTCAGTGCAGAGAGTTTTTGAACCAGGTGGGCATTTACTTTGGGATGTTACCTCAGGCGTTTCCCTCTGACAGAGCTAAGGTGGGATTTCTTATCTTGTTACTCTCTGACACAGCTCTTGCCTGGGCTAATCCCTTGTGGGAGACTAATAAACCTGTGATTTCAAATTACCCTGAATTTGTGGCCTCCTTTCGAAGGGTATTTGATGTTCCGGCTCGCTCCTCCTCTGCTGCTAAACGACTCATGTCCATTCAGCAAGGTACAAGATCTGGAAAAAACAAAAGAACAAGAGCGCAACACACAGAGTAAAAGTTTTTACTAGATAATAAAAGCGCAAATACAAGAATAAAACGTACAGGATAAAAAACATAATAAGCAAGGTGTGAATATATCACCATGGAAGTCTCCCCCAAGCTAAAGACAGAGCGGACACAGCCAGATTCACGAGAACCTCCAGCGCTATGTAGATTTGTCCTACAGCCAGTCAGCTGTTCCAGAACCTGTAAGTGGGGAGAGCTTGTATGTCTCAACGCGTTTCCTCTGGTCTCCACCAGACTTTGTCAAGAGGTTGAATTACATGTCAGCCCAATTCGCTAACTTAAATAATGCTGATGTACCTATTGCCGGTATTGATGGCGAGCCCTGATTGGTCAGAGGGAGTGTCAATCAGTATGACTGCGAGTCAGTGTATAACTTAATAAGTAATCGTCAGGTGCGTTCTAAGACCGTGACACACCCACTGAACAAGACTCATTACTTAACCCTATAATAGCAGCCGATAGCAGTATTGTAATTAAAAATCGCACACTGTACGTGAGATACACCTTACTATGGGACGTATACGCTACCAGGTATAATTAACAACATAGGGAACATACATCTATAAAAAAAACGTTATCGGTAGAAAAAACTTACTTTAAAAAGAACATACTTTAAATTACATTTAAAATGAATTCAAGATAAATAACTCATTTCGTTATGCTAAAATCTTTAGTTATGGACCACCCTGAAAGTACACAAAAATATTATGGATGTACCTAACATATAAAAAGAAATAGCAACTACAATGCAATGCAATGTTTTTCTAAAATGTATTAAAATTCTAGACTGTCCTAAAACTAAGGTGTAGTGAACCTATGTGATAAGACGGCCTCTATTTTATTATCATAACAAGTTTGCTAATACAACTATTATGAACACAAATGGTATATGTAGAAAGAGTACATTCTTTGAATGGAAATTTATATTATTCACTTATTCAAGCTGGAAATGTAGTGAAAAATATACCTGAATGTGTTCCCATGAAATTACATAAACGCCTGTAAATCTAGGTCTATATTTAGTCCTAACCTACTGGAAGAGTTCAAAGTTCTTAACTCATGTATCCAGTATGTTTCTCGTTGGCGTAATGCTTTTAACCTATTATTGGACATATTTGGAGCAATCCAATCCAAGACACAGACTCTTAAACTTTTTTGATCAGAATCATGAACAGTTCTAAAATGTTCTGGAACACTATGACCTTCAATTTTGTTCTTAATATTGTTCCAGTGTTCGTTGAACCTGGTTCTGATCATTCGCTTGGTTCTCCCCACATAGAAACAATTACATTCACAAGTAAGTAACGGCTAGATTTAGAGTTCTGCGGCCAAAGGGGTGCGTTAGCTACGCGTGTATTTTTTCCCCCGCACCTTTTAAATACAGCTGGTATTTAGAGTTCACAGAAGGGCTGCGTTAGGCTCCAAAAAGGGAGCGTAGAGCATTATTTACCGCCACTCTAAATACCAGCGGTGCTTACGGACGCGGCCAGCTTCAAAAACGTGCTCGTGCACGATTCCCCCATAGAAAACAATGGGGCAGTTTGGGCTGAAAAAAAAACCTAACACCTGCAAAAAAGCAGCGTTCAGCTCCTAACGCAGCCCCATTGTTTCCTATGGGAAAACACTTCCTAAGTCTGCACCTAACACCCTAACATGTACCCCGAGTCTAAACACCCCTAACCGTACACTTATTAACCCCTAATCTGCCGACCCCGCTATCGCTGACCCCTGCATATTATTTTTAACCCCTAATCTGCCGCTCCATACACTGCCGCAAACTACGTTATCCCTATGTACCCCTAATCTGCTGCCCCTAACACCGCCGACCCCTATATTATATTTATTAACCCCTAATCTGCCGCCCCCAACGTCGCCGCCACCTACCTACAATTATTAACCCCTAATCTGCCGACCGGACCTCACCGCTACTATAATAAAGTTATTAACCCCTAATCCGCCTCACTCCCGCCTCAAAAACCCTATAATAAATAGTATTAACCCCTAATCTGCCCTCCCTAACATCGCCGACACCTAACTTCAAGTATTATCCCCTAATCTGCCGACCGGACCTCGCCGCTACTCTAATGTATTAACCCCTAAAGCTAAGTCTAACCCTAACCCTAACACCCCCCTAAGTTAAATATAATTTAAATCTAACGAAATAAAATAAATCTTATTAAATAAATTATTCCTATTTAAAGCTAAATACTTACCTGTAAAATAAACCCTAATATAGCTACAATATAAATAATAATTATATTGTAGCTATTTTAGGATTAATATTTATTTTACAGGCAACTTTGTATTTATTTTAACCAGGTACAATAGCTATTAAATAGTTAAGAACTATTTAATAGTTACCTAGTTAAAATAATTACAAAATTACCTGTAAAATAAATCCTAACCTAAGTTACAATTAAACCTAACACTACACTATCAATAAATAAATTAAATAAACTATCTACAATTATCTACAATTATATCAACTAAACTAAATTACAAAAAACCCCACTAAATTACAAAAAATAAAAAAAGATTACAAGAATTTTAAACTAATTACACCTACTCTAAGCCCCCTAAAAAAATAACAAAGCCCCCCAAAATAAAAAAATGCCCTACCTTATTCTAAAATAAAAATTTTAAAGCTCTTTAACCTTACCAGCCCTTAAAAGGGCCTTTTGCGGGGCATGCCCCAAAGAATTCTGCTCTTTTGCCTATAAAAAAAACCATACAATACCCCCCCCAACATTACAACTCACCACCCACATACCCCTAATCTAACCCAAACCCCCCTTAAATAAACCTAACACTAAGCCCCTGAAGATCTCCCTACCTTGCCTTCACCACGCCAGGTATCAACGATCCATCCAGAAGAGGGTCCGAAGTCTTCCTCGTATCCGGCAAGAAGAGCTCCTCCAGAGGGTCCAAAGTCTTCATCCTATCCGGGCAGAAGAGGACATCCGGACCGGCAGACATCTTCATCCAAGCGGCCTCTTCTATCTTCTTCCATCCGGCGCGGAGCGGGACCATCTTCAAGCAGCCGACGCGGAGCCATCCTTCTTCACCGACGGACTAACGACGAATGAGCCAATCAGATTCAAGTTCAATTTGGATTGGAAACCTTCATGTGTCGTTAGTCCGTCGGTGAAGAAGGATGGCTCCGCGTCGGCTGCTTTAAGATGGTCCCGCTCCGCGCCGGATGGAGGAAGATAGAAGATGCCGCTTGGATGAAGATGTCTGCCGGTCCGGATGTCCTCTTGTGCCCGGATAGGATGAAGACTTCGGACCCTCTTCTGGACGGATCGGTGATACCCGGCGTGGTGAAGACAAGGTAGGGAGATCTTCAGGGGCTTAGTGTTAGATTTATTTAAGGGGGGTTTGGGTTAGATTAGGGGTATGTGGGTGGTGGGTTGTAATGTTGGGGGGGGGTATTGTATGTTTTTTTTTACAGGCAAAAGAGCAGAATTCTTTGGGGCATGCCCCGCAAAAGGCCCTTTTAAGGGCTGGTAAGGTAAAAGAGCTTTACAATTTTTATTTTAGCATACGGTAGGGCATTTTTTTATTTTGGGGGGCTTTGTTATTTTTTTTAGGGGGCTTAGAGTAGGTGTAATTAGTTTAAAATTCTTGTAATCTTTTTTTATTTTTTGTAATTTAGTGTTTGCTTTTTTTTGTAATTTAGTTTAGTTGATATAATTGTAGATAATTGTAGATAGTTTATTTAATTTATTTATTGATAGTGTAGTGCTAGGTTTAATTGTAACTTAGGTTAGGATTTATTTTACAGGTAATTTTGTAATTATTTTAACTAGGTAACTATTAAATAGTTCTTAACTATTTAATAGCTATTGTACCTGGTTAAAATAAATACAAAGTTGCCTGTAAAATAAATATTAATCCTAAAATAGCTACAATATAATTATTATTTATATTGTAGCTATATTAGAGTTTATTTTACAGGTAAGTATTTAGCTTTAAATAGGAATAATTTATTAAATAAGATTTATTTTATTTCGTTAGATTTAAATTATATTTAATTTATGGGGGTGTTAGGATTAGGGTTAGACTTAGCTTTAGGGGTTAATACATTTATTAGAGTAGCGGCGAGGTCCGGTCGGCAGATTAGGGGATAATACTTGAAGTTAGGTGTCGGCGATGTTAGGGAGGGAAGATTAGGGGTTAATACTATTTATTATAGGGTTTTTGAGGCGGGAGTGAGGCGGATTAGGGGTTAATAACTTTATTATAGTAGCGGTGAGGTCCAGTCGGCAGATTAGGGGTTAATAATTGTAGGTAGGTAGCGGTGACGTTGGGGGGGCAGATTAGGGGTTAATAAATATTATGTAGGGGTCGGCGATGTTAGGGGCAGCAGAATAGGGGTACATAGGGATAATGTAGGTGGCGGTGGTGTGCGGTCGGCAGATTAGGGGTTAAAAAAAATTAATAGAGTGGCGGCGATGTGGGGGGGCCTGGGTTTAGGGGTACATAGGTAGTTTATGGGTGGTAGTGTACTTTAGAGCACAGTAGTTAAGAGCTTTATGATCCGGCGTTAGCCCAGAAAGCTCTTAACTCCTGTTTTTTTTCTGCGGCTGGAGTCTTGTCGTTAGAGTTCTAACGCTCACTTCAGCCAAGACTCTAAATACCGGCATTAGAAAGATCCCATTGAAAAGATAGGATATGCAATTGGCGTAGGGGGATCTGCGGTATGGAAAAGTCGCGGCTGGAAAGTGAGCGTTAGACCCTTTCATGACTGACTCTAAATACCAGCGGGCGGTAAAAACCAGCGTTAGGACCCCCTAACGCTGGTTTGGACGGCCAACGCAGAACTCTAAATCTAGGCGTTAGTAAACTACAAATACTGATTTGCACGTAAACTTGTTGTTCACCTTATAGGTTTTAGTATTATTAACATTGTTAAATGTATCCCCTTTCTTAATATGTTTACACATCCCACATTTACTGGTATTACATGGCCAAGTTCAGTTAGTTTCAGGAATAGTTTTATTTACAATTCCTGACCTTAGTTTGGATTAGACATGTGCGATTCGTTTCGGATTGATTCGGAAAATTCGGAGATTCGGATCGATTCGAATTTCCGAATTAAAATACTGCCGAATCTACCGAATGAATCCGAATTAGCTGCCGAATCTACCGAATAAATCCGAATTAGCTTGGTAAATTCGGCATTCCCCCATAGGAAATAATGGGGCAGTTTCGGCTGAAAAAAAAACACCTGCAAAAAAGCAGCGTTCAGATCTTAACGCAGCCCCATTGTTTCCTATGGGGAAACACTAAGTCTACACCTAACACCCTAACATGAACCCCGAGTCTAAACACCCCTAATCTAACACTTATTAACCCCTAATCTGCCGCCCCCGCTATCGCTGACACCTGCATTATACTATTAACCCCTAATCTGCCGACCGAACACCGCCGCCACCTACATTATAGCTATGAACCCCTAATCTGCTGTCCCTAACATCGCCGACACCTATATTATATTTATTAACCCCTAATCGCCCCCCCCCAACGTCGCCGCAACCTAACTACAAGCATTAACCCCTAATCTGCCGACCAACACCGCCGCCACCTACATTATAGCTATGAACCCCTAATCTGCTGTCCCTAACATCGCCGACACCTATATTATATTTATTAACCCCTAATCTGCCCCCCCCAACGTCGCCGCAACCTAACTACAAGTATTAACCCCTAATCTGCCGACCGGACATCGACGCCACTATAATAAATGTATTAACCCCTAAACCGCCGCACTCCCGCCTTGCAAACACTATAATAAATTTAATTAACCCCTAATCTGCCCCCCCAATGTCGCTACAACCTAACTACAAGTATTAACCCCTAATCTGCCGACCGGAAATCGCCACCACGATAATAAATTTATTAACCCCTAAACCGCCGCACTCCCGCCTCGTAAAAACTATAATCAATTGTATTAACCCCTAATCTGCCCTCCCTAACATCGCCGCCACCTAGCTGCAA
Organism: Bombina bombina; assembly: GCF_027579735.1. Lineage (NCBI taxonomy): Eukaryota > Metazoa > Chordata > Amphibia > Anura > Bombinatoridae > Bombina > Bombina bombina. Next base: position 1,449,973,988 of record NC_069500.1, on the reverse strand, counting down.
TTATTTACCCCTAATCTCCCGCCCCCAACGTCGCCGCTACTATAATAAAGTTATTAACCCCTAAACCTAAGTCTAACCCTAATCCTTACACCCCCTAAGTTAAATATAATTTAAATAAAACGAAATAAATTTACTATAATTAAATAAATTAATCCTATTTAAAACTAAATACTTACCTGTAAAATAAATCCTAATATAGCTACAATATAACTAATAGTTACATTGTAGCTATTTTAGGATTTATATTTATTTTACAGGCAACGTTGTATTTATTAAATTAGTAGACAAAGAACTTACATAGATGGAAGACAAATATACCTTTAGGGCAATATCAGAGAATTAGGAGAAATTGTACCTATATGAGTGACTATCACATGGAAGCAAATCTACTAGATAGGTTTATAGATAAAGGATATGATCCCAGTTTAGTACATGAAGTTAAATATAAGGTATCCAACATGAATAGAAATGACATGCTGAACCCCATTGGTAGGGAAAATAAGACTGAATTGGAAGATGTAAGATTTATTACCATAAATACTAATTTATTAAAAATCCTTATATGTTCTCCCTGTGCCCCCACGGGAAAAAATGTGGATGGCCTTTTAAAGGTAGTATGTAAAATCTTGGGATCCCTATCCTGTGTACACTTCGCGTCATGTATACTAATGTTGGAGAGAGTTAAGGAATCTGCCATATTGTTTAGACTATTCAGCAGGATGTTATTACTCCTATCCAACTGTTCTAAATTGGATAGTGTAGTTTGATCATTAGCGTCTAAAATTATACCTATATTTCAAGGGGGGGGGGGGGATTGGCTAATTTCTGTTTGAGGAAATACCTTTTTAGGGTCATCTTTCTAATATATTTTTGAAGGTCAATGTATACTTCAAATTTATTAGGTGCAGTTTTTGGAGCATAATTCAATCCCTTTGCTAGCAGATTATGACAGATTCCTTAACTCTCTCCAACATTAGTATACATGACGAGAATTTAGAGTGTACACAGGATAGGGATCCCAAGATTTTACATACTACCTTTAAAAGGCTATCCTTCCCGAGGGGGGAAAAGGGAGAACATATCAGGATTTTTTATAAATTAGTAGATCTCACTCAGATGTGGGAATACAATAAAGGTAATTGGGTCAATAAATATAATGACAACCTGTCTTTTCAGGACAGACAAGTATTAAAATCCCTTAGAAATGACCCTGACATAACTATTAGAGCTGCAGATAAAGGTAGTGGGATCGTAGTGCAAAATAAATCAGATTATCTTAAGGAGGCGTTCAGAATTTTGAATGACAAAGAGACTTACAATCAGATCACTTTCGATCCCACTACCTCCTACATTAAGGAATTACAAGAGATTCTAATTAAAGCTAAAACAGATAATGTCATTAATAATGACAAATACCTCTTTATTCTAGAAAGACATCCTAGTACCCCTATATTCTATCACCTTCCCAAGGTGCATAAGGCCCTTGTGGATCCCCTCGGCCTTCTAACAAGCAATTTATCTGTGTATATTGACCACTTCCTACAACCGTTGGTAAAGGGAACAAAATCTTACATTAAAGATACTACTCATGCAATCAAAATTTTTGAAGGCATGAATTGGGAAGAGTCATTTCTATGGATCACGTGCGATGTTAGCGCGTTATATACATGCATTCCGCACATGGCGGGGATTAAAGCAATAGAAAAAAAGCTAATTAGTAGCTCTCTCCCATTAGCACAAATTAAAGTTATCCTAACTGGAATTGATTTTATCTTATCACATAATTATTTTCAATTTGATTCCAAGTTCTATGTACAGAAACAGGGTACTGCGATGGGGACGACCTTTGCCCCATCGTATGCCAATCTGTACATGGATCACTTTGAAAACTCCCATATTTGGCATAATAACCCCTACATTGAACATCTTGTACAATATTTTAGGTACATAGACAATATTATTATCGTCTGGAAGGGGGACAGTACTCAAACCAATTCATTCCTGGAATACAACAATAAAAATAACATGAATTTAAAATTTACTAGTAATATACAATATAAAGAAATAGAATTTTTGGATCTCACTCTCTTCATCAATTTAGATAATAAAATAGCCGTAACAAATTATAGAAAACCTACATATAAAAATGGTTTTCTCAATGCTAAGAGTGGTCACCTACATAGATGGAAGACAAATATACCTTTAGGGCAATATCAGAGAACTAGGAGAAATTGTACCTATATGAGTGACTATCACACGGAAGCAAATTTACAAGATAGAAGGTTTATAGATAAAGGATATGATCCCAGTTTAGTACATGAAGTTAAATATAAGGTATCCAACATGAATAGAAATTACATGCTGAACCCCATTGGTAGGGAAAATACGACTGAATTGGAAGATGTAAGATTTATTACCACCTTTAGCCAGGGAAGCAAAGATATTGAGAGGATCCTTAACAAACACTGGTCAGTCCTAACCAGTGATCCCATTTTAGGAAAAGTACTGCCAAACAAACCACTAGTCACTTTTAAAAAGAATAGGGACCTTAAACGTATTCTAGCTCCATCCAAACTAAGGTCAGGAATTGTAAATAAAACTATTCCTGAAACTAACTGGTTAAGAAGGGGTAATGGAACTTGGCCATGTAATACCAGTAAATGTGGGATGTGTAAACATATTAAGAAAGGGGATACATTTAACAATGTTAATAATACTAAAACCTATAAGGTGAACAACAAGTTTACGTGCAAATCAGTATTTGTAGTTTACTTACTTACTTGTGAATGTAATTGTTTCTATGTGGGGAGAACCAAGCGAATGATCAGAACCAGGTTCAACGAACACTGGAACAATATTAAGAACAAAATTGAAGGTCATAGTGTTCCAGAACATTTTAGAACTGTTCATGATTCTGATCAAAAAAGTTTAAGAGTCTGTGTCTTGGATTGGATTGCTCCAAATATGTCCAATAATAGGTTAAAAGCATTACGCCAACGAGAAACATACTGGACACATGAGTTAAGAACTTTGAACTCTTCCAGTAGGTTAGGACTAAATATAGACCTAGATTTACAGGCGTTTATGTAATTTCATGGGAACACATTCAGGTATATTTTTCACTACATATTCCAGTGAATAATATAAATTTCCATTCAAAGAATGTACTCTTTCTACATATACCATTTGTGTTCATAATAGTTGTATTAGCAAACTTGTTATGATAATGAAATAGAGGCCGTCTTATCACATAGGTTCACTACACCTTAGTTTTAGGACAGTCTATAATTTTAATACATTTTAGGAGAACATTGCATTGCATTGTAGTTGCTATTTCTTTTTATATGTTAGGTACATCCATAATATTTTTGTGTACTTTCAGGGTGGTCCATAACTAAAGATTTTAGCATAACGAAATGAGTTATTTATCTTGAATTCATTTTAAATGTAATTTAAAGTATGTTCTTTTTAAAGTAAGTTTTTTCTAACGATAACGTTTTTTTTTATAGATGCATGTTCCCTATGTTTTTAATTATACCTGGTAGCGTATACATCCCATAGTAAGGTGTATCTTACGTACAGTGTGCGATTTTTAATTACAATACTGCTATCGGCTGCTATTATAGGGTTAAGTAATGAGTCTTGTTCAGTGGGTGTGTCACGGTCTTAGAACGCACCTGACGATTACTTATTAAGTTATACACTGACTCGCAATCATACTGATTGACACTCCCTCTGACCAATCAGGGCTCGCCATCAATACCGGCAATAGGTACATCAGCATTATTTAAGTTAGCGAATTGGGCTGACATGTAATTCAACCTCTTGACAAAGTCTGGTGGAGACCAGAGGAAACGCGTTGAGGCATACAAGCTCTCCCCACTTACAGGTTCTGGAACAGCTGACTGGCTGTAGGACAAATCTACATAGCGCTGGAGGTTCTCGTGAATCTGGCTGTGTCCGCTCTGTCTTTAGCTTGGGGGAGACTTCCATGGTGATATATTCACACCTTGCTTATTATGTTTTTTATCCTGTACGTTTTATTCTTGTATTTGCACTTTTATTATCTAGTAAAAACTTTTACTCTGTGTGTTGCGCTCTTGTTCTTTTGTTTTTTCCAGATCTTGTACCTTGCTGAATGGACATGAGTCGTTTAGCAGCAGAGGAGGAGCGAGCCGGAACATCAAATACCCTTCGAAAGGAGGCCACAAATTCAGGGTAATTTGAAATCACAGGTTTATTAGTCTCCCACAAGGGATTAGCCCAGGCAAGAGCTGTGTCAGAGAGTAACAAGATAAGAAATCCCACCTTAGCTCTGTCAGAGGGAAACGCCTGAGGTAACATCCCAAAGTAAATGCCCACCTGGTTCAAAAACTCTCTGCACTGAATAGGATCCCCTCCATATCGCTGAGGTAGAGGTGCAGACACCAGAGACCCTTTTGCCACATAGAGCAGCACCGACATCAAGCACCGTATTTTACAGCAGTGACGACAGGGGTTCAGTCTTTGGGGACACATATCACCAATACCCTGCACTGCTTTGAACTGTGAACAGATTATTTTTGTTTTTTTTTCAATCAGCTTTATTTCTTTATCAAAAACGTTACAGATGCGGAGGCGCAGCTCCTCTTTGATGAACTGTGAACAGATTTTTTATTACGAACATCTTCATCAAGGTCAGGCAAACCTACTTGTATTATAAGGAACTGTTTTTTGGCACATTATCGGATCCCCCTTATTTTGTGTCCATAGACTATTTATTACAATCCCTGTGCAAGAATAAGGGACGTGGTTACGTTGGTTGCCGTTATTGTACCTTTACCACAACAATCATTATACCTATTTAGGTATTTTATATGTATCTGCACATTATTTCATTACTGAGGGAAGCGCTTTTTGTTCTTAACTTGTTGTTAAGGTACAAGATCTGTTGCTCAGTATGCTATTGAGTTCCGTACGCTTGCCGCAGAGGTAGGTTGGAACAATGAAGCCCTTGTTGCCGCCTTCTTTCATGGGTTCTCTGATGCGATTAAAGACGAAGCTGCTGCCAGAGATTTACCAGAGGATCTCGAGGCATTGGTGTCTTTTTTGATCCTAATTGACATCAGACTCAGAGAGAGGCCCTCTTTCAAGGAGCGCTTGCGGAAGCCTCCTGTTCCGTTGTCTCCTACATGTTCGTTCCCACCAATGCCTCCCTCTCCTCTCATGCCTCCTGGTCCCAAGTCACCAGGTACTGCTGAGCCGATGCAGTTGGAATTCACGCGTCTCTCCGTGGCGGAGAGGGCCTTTAGGAGGAGGGAGGGGCTCTGCCTCTATTGGGGGTTACAGGGCCTCCTTTTGAAGTCTTGTCCTACACGGCTGGGAAACACTCACACCTAAGGTCCTGTCAGGGGCAGACCTTGGGTGGTTTATCCTCGTCCCCGGAACCGCTTGAGGAGAAACCTTTGGTCACGGTTGTCCTTTCCTGGGTGGACTCCTCCATACTCACTCAGGCTCTTGTTGACTCCGGTGCTGCAGGCTATTTAATTGACAGTGCTTTTGTATCAAAGCACTCCATTCCTCTTTTGCCTCGGTCCATTCCGCTTGCTATTGAGGCCATTGATGGCAGGCCCCTTCAGCCCACACTTGTTACTCACGAAACTGCTCCGTTGTCCATGGCTGTTGGGGCTCTCCATTTTGAAACCCTCCAGTTCCAGGTGATAAACTCTCTGAATTTTCCAGTTGTTCTGGGTTATCCCTGGCTCCAAAAGCACAATCCCAGTCTCGACTGACGCAGGTCCGAAATTTTGTTGTGGTCCCCACAATGTATTTCCACTTGTCTTCGCAAACCAGTTAAAGTCTTGTGCACTTCTTCGGTGTTTCAATTGCCAGAGAAGTACCGAGAGTTCCTAGACGTGTTTGACAAGGTGCGTGCCGGTACATTGCCTCCTCACCAGTCTTACGATTGTGCCATAGACCTGCAACCCAGAGCCATTTCTCCTCGGGCTGGGTGTACCCTCTGTCTGTTGCAGAGAATTGTGCTATGGAGGAGTATGTTATTGATGCTCTGTCGCGGGGGATCATCCGCAAATCCTGCTCTCCTGCAGGGGCTGGCTTCTTCTTTGTGAAGAAAAAGGGTGGCGAGTTAAGACCATGTGTGGTGGTAAACACAATGACTGTAAAGGAATTTAAAAATGCCTGGGACATGCATAAGGCTATCCTAACGAAAAAGTAACATGTAATATGGGTAGACTTGATGGGCCTTTTTGGTTCTTATCTACCGTCAAATTCTATCGCCTAGATTTAGAGTTTGGCATTAGCCGTCAAAACCAGCGTTAGAGGCTCCTAACGCTGGTTTTTACCGCCCGCTGGTATTTAGAGTCAGTCAGGAAAGGGTCTAACGCTCACTTTGCAGCCGCGACTTTTCCATACCGCAGATCCCCTTACGCCATTTGCGTATCCTATCTTTTCAATGGGATCTTTCTAACGCCGGTATTTAGAGTCGTGGCTGAAGTGAGCGTTAGAAATCTAACGACAAAACTCCAGCCGCAGAAAAAAGCCAGGAGTTAAGAGCTTTTTGGGCTAACGCCGGTTCATAAAGGTCTTAACTACTGTGCTCTAATTACACTAACACCCATAAACTACCTATGTACCCCTAAACTGAGGCCCCCCCACATCGCCGCCACTCTATTAAAATTTTTTAACCCCTAATCTGCCGACCGCACACCACCGCAACCTACATTATCCCTATGTACCCCTAATCTGCTGCCCCTAAAACCGCCGACCCCTATATTATATTTATTAACCCCTAATCTGCCGCCCCCAATGTCGCCTCCACCTACCTACAATTATTAACCCCTAATCTGCCGACCAGACCTCACCGCTACTCTAATAAATGTATTAACCCCTAATCCGCCTCACTCCCGCCTCAATAACCCTATAATAAATAGTATTAACCCCTAATCTGCCCTCCCTAACATCACCGACACCTAACTTCAAGTATTAACCCCTAATCTGCCGACCGGACCTCACCGCTACTCTATTAAATTTATTAACCCCTAAAGCTAAGTCTAACCCTAACACTAACACCCCCCTAAGTTAAATATAATTTTTATCTAACGAAATAAATTAACTCTTATTAAATTAATTAATCCTATTTAAAGCTAAATACTTACCTGTAAAATAAATCCTAATATAGCTATAATATAAATTATAATTATATTGTAGCTATTTTAGGATTAATATTTATTTTACAGGCAACTTTGTATTTATTTTAACCAGGTACAATAGCTATTAAATAGTTAATAACTATTTAATAGCTACCTAGTTAAAATAATTACAAAATTACCTGTAAAATAAATCCTAACCTAAGTTACAATTAAACCTAACACTACACTATCAATAAATTAATTAAATACAATACCTACAAATAAATACAATTAAATAAACTAACTAAAGTACAAAAAATAAAAAAGAACTAAGTTACAAAAAATAAAAAAATATTTACAAACATTAGAAAAATATTACAACAATTTTAAACTAATTACACCTACTCTAAGCCCCCTAATAAAATAACAAAGCCCCCCAAAATAAAAAAATGCCCTACCCTATTCTAAAATTAAAATAGAAAAGCTCTTTTACCTTACCAGCCCTTAAAAGGGCCTTTTGCGGGGCATGCCCCAAAGAATTCAGCTCTTTTGCCTGGAAGAAAACATACAATACCCCCCCCCCCAACATTACAACCCACCACCCACATACCCCTAATCTAACCCAAACCCCCCGTAAAATAAACCTAACACTAAGCCCCTGAAGATCTTCCTACCTTATCTTCACCACACCGGGTATCAGCGATCGGTCCAGGCTCCGATGTCTTGATCCAAGCCCAAGCGGGGGCTGAACGTCCATCCTCCGGCTGAAGTCTTGATCCAAGCGGCGGCTGAAGAAGTCCATCTTCGGGCAGAAGTCTTCATCCTATCCGGGCAGAAGAGGAGATCCGGACCGGCAAACATCTTCATCCAAGTGGCATCTTCTATGTTCTTCCATCCGATGACGAGCGGCTCCATCTTGAAGACCTCCGGTGCGGATCCATCCTCTTCTTCCGACGACTAGACGACGAATGAAGGTTCCTTTAAGGGACGTCATCTAAGATGGCGTCCCTCGAATTCCGATTGGCTGATAGGATTCTATCAGCCAATCGGAATTAAGGTAGGAAAATTCTGATTGGCTGATGGAATCAGCCAATCAGATTCAAGTTCAATCCGATTGGCTGATTGGTCCGGTCGGCAGATTAGGGGTTAATAAGTGTAGGTAGTTTGCGGCGACGTTGAGGGGGGCAGATTAGGGGTTAATAAATATAATATAGGGGTCGGCGGTGTTAGGGGCTGCAGATTAGGGGTACATAGGGATAACGTAGGTGGCGGCGGTGTACGGAGCGGCAGATTAGTGGTTAATAATAATATGCAGGGGTCAGCGATAGCGGGGGCGGCAGATTAGGGGTTAATGAATGTAAGGTTAGGGGTGTTTAGACACGGGGTACATGGTAGAGTGTTAGGTGCAGACTTAGGAAGTGTTTCCCCATAGGAAACAATGGGGCTGCGTTAGGAGCTGAACGCTGCTTTTTTGCAGGAGTTAGGTTTTTTTTCAGCTCAAACTTCCCCATTATTTCCTATGGGGGAATCGTGCATGAGCACGTTTTTGAAGCTGGCCGCGTCCGTAAGCACCGCTGGTATTTAGAGTTGCAGTGGCGGTAAATTATGCTCTACGCTCCGTTTTTGGAGCCTAACACAGCCATTCTGTGAACTCTAAATACCAGCGGTATTTAAAAGGTGCGGGGGAAAAAAAGCCAGTGTTAGCGGGTCGTTACAGACAAAACTCTAAATCTAGCCGTAAGTTTCTATGTATCGATTATAGGGGTCTTAATCGTCTTACCATTAAGAATGCTTACCCTATTCCGCTCATTACGGAACTCTTTGACTGCCTCAAGGGAGGCTATGGTCTTTACTAAACTTGATTTGAGAGAAGCGTACAATCTCATTAGGATTAAGGAGGGTCACGAATGAAAAACAGCATTTAACACCAGGAGCGGGCATTATGAGTATCTTGTAATGCCCTTTGGCCTATGTAATGCTCCTGCTGATTTTCAGGAATTTATTAATGATGTCCTACGAGATATGTTGCAACAGTGTGTTGTGGTGTACTTAGACGACATCCTCATACACTCACCCACACTTGAGGCTCATCGTTCTGATGTTACACGGGTTCTTCAGAAACTACGTGAGAACGGCCTGTTTTGTAAACTTGAGAAATGTGAGTTCCATCAGACTCAAGTAACCTTCCTAGGTTATGTTATCTCCGTTGCAGGGTTCTCCATGGATCCTGACAAGTTATCTGCAGTTCTACAGTGGCCTTGCACAGTTGGTTTTCGGGCTATTCAACGATTTTAGTGTTTCGCCAGTTACTATAGAAAGTTTATTAAAAACTTTTCTTCCTTGGTCAAACCTATCACAGACATGACCCATAAAGAGAATGATCCACTCCATTGGTCACCTACTGCCATTGAGGCCTTTGATAGTCTTAAGCCTGCCTTTGCTGCCGCTCCAGTTCTGGCTCATCCTAACCCTGTCCTGCCTTTCGTTCTTGAGGTCGATGCATCTGAGACTGGAATAGGTGCCCTCTTGTCTCAACGTCCTACGCCTGACAGTTCCTTGCATCCGTGTGGTTTCTTCTCTAAGAAATTGTCTCCAGCGGAGTGCAATTATGAAATTGGCGACAGGGAATTACTGGCCATAATTTTGGCACTCAAGGAATGGAGGCATCTTCTCGAGGGTACGAGCGTGCCAGTGCTCATTCTTACTGACCACAAGATTTTAACTTATCTATCTGAAGCAAAACGTTTGTCGCCCCGACAGGTCAGATGGGCCCAATTTTTGTCTTGGTTTAATTATGTGGTCTCCTACTTGCCTGGTAGTAAGAATGTTAGGGCTGATGCCCTCTCTCAACAATTTTCGCCTCTGTCCAAGGAGGAGTTTGTACCTACTCCTGTTATACCTCCTGACCATATTTTGGCTACCATACGTACTAATTTGACTTTTCCCTTGGGGGAGGAGATCCTGGCTGCACAAACCAATGCATCTCCTGAGAAACCTAGTGGTAAGTGTTTTGTTCCTGAGAATCTTCTAACTAAACTTTTGCACACTTACCACTATCCTAAAGACGCAGGTCACCCAGGCAAGAACCAAATGATTTGGTCTGTCACTCGACAATTCTGGTGGCCAGGTCTTCGTTCTGATGTTGCTGCGTATGTTGCCTCCTGCTCAGTTTGTGCACAGAATAAGACTCCTCAATATTTTCCTGTGGGTCTTCTTCAACCTATTGCTAATGGTGAGCGTCCTTGGACACATCTTTCCATGGACTTCATTGTCGAGCTCCCTGTTTCCAATGGCAATACTGTTATCCTTATGGTGGTTGACCGTTTTTCTAAAATGTCACATTGCATTCCCTTGATGAAGCTGCCTACCGCTCAGGAGCTTGCTTCAATTTTTGGCCGGGAGGTCTTCCGTTTACATGGGTTACCCAAGGAGATAGTGTCAGACCGGGGTAGCCAGTTTGTCTCCAGATTTTTGCGTTCCTTTTGTGCTCAAATGGGGATCCATCTTTCCTTCTCCTCGGCATATCACCCTCAATCCAATGGAGCTGCGGAACGGTCTAATCAAACTCTGGAACAGTTCCTCCGTTGCTATGTCTCAGATCACCACAATAATTGGTCTGAACTGTTACCTTGGGCAGAGTTTGCTCGTAATAGTGCTATTAATGCTTCCTCCAAGTTATCCCCGTTCATGGCGAATTATGGGTTTCACCCATCCTTGTTGCCCGATTCATTCATGTCTCAGGGTATTCAAGCTTTGGAGGAGCATCTTCGGCAACTCCGTTCCACGTGGGTGCAGATTCAGGATTGCCTTCATCGTTCTATGCAGCGTCAAAAGTTCCAGGCTGATCTTAGGCGTCTGCCCGCACCTTCCTACCTGGTTGGTGAGAGAGTTTGGCTGTCCTCCCGCAACTTGAACCTTTGTGTGCCTTCCAATAAATTGGCTCCCTGTTATGTTGGTCGTTTTCGAATACTCCGACGGGTCAATCCTGTGGCCTATGCTCTTGATCTTCCTCCTGCAATGCGCGTCTCCAATGTTTTTCATGTCTCCCTCTTGAAACCATTGGTTTGTAATCGGTTTACCACTGTGTTGCCTCGTCCTCGTCCTATCTTGGTTGACAACCATGAGGAGTATGAGGTCAGCAGCATTATTGACTCTCCTATGTCCAGGGGCCACGTACAGTATTTGGTTCACTGGAGGGGCTACGGTCCGGAGGAGCATTCATGGGTTACCTCCTCTGATGTTCATGCTCCCGCCCTCCTCCGTGCCTTCCATGGCCGTTTCCCCAATAAGTCTTTTGTCCTCTCGTGGGGAGGGGTCGTTGAGGGGAGGGTACTGTCAGGGTTTTTTCCTGTTTTGTTTGCCATGTGCTGCTGGCAGCCATTTTACTCACCTCTCTTGCTGACTCTGGTGCATACTGTGTGATGCTGCTCAATTCCTGCACTTCCTTTTATGGCCAGACTGGTGTACATCATCAGTGTGAGACAGGATGCAGTCTCAGAATTGTGATGTCATCACTTATTATTTAAAGGGCCTCTGTTCAGTATGCTTTGCCCTTGCATTGTCTCAGACCTGTTTTTGAGAACTCCTGTGTACTACCTGGCTGTCTGACTAATGAAGGTTCCTTTAAATGACGTCATCCAAGATGGCGTCCCTTAGATTCCGATTGGCTGATAGAATTCTATCAGTCAATCGGAATTAAGGTTAAAAAAATCCTATTGGCTGTTGCAATCAGCCAATAGGATTGAGCTTTCGTCCTATTGGTTATTCCAATCAGCCAATAGAATGCAAGCTCAATCATATTGGCTGATTGGATTAGCCAATAGGCTGAAAGCTCAATCCTATTGGCTGATTGCAAATGCCAATAGGATTTTTTCAACCTTAATTCCGATTGGCTGATAGAATTCTATTAGCCAATCGGAATCTAAGGGATGCCATCTTGGATGACGTCATTTAAAGGAACCTTCATTCGTCGGTAGTCGTCGGAAAGAAGAGGATGCTCTGCGTCGGAAGTCTTGAAGATGGAGCCGCTCCGTGCCGGATGGATGAAGATAGAAGATGCCGCCTGGATGAAGATTTCTGCGGGCTTGGATGAAGACTTCGGCCGCTTTGTTGAGGACTTCTCCCGGCTTCTTGGAGTATGGATGTCGGATCTTCAAAACTGTAAGTAAATCTTCTGGGGTTAGTGTTAGGAATTTTTAAGGGTTTATTGGGTGGGTTTTAGTTTTTAGATTAGGACTTGGGCTGCAATAGAGCTAAATGCCCTTTTAAGGGCAATGCCCATCCAAATGCCCTTTTCAGGGCAAAGGGGAGCTTAGGTTTTTTGAGTTAGCTTTTTTTTTTGGGGGGTTGGTTGTGTGGGTGGTGGGTTTTACTGTTTTTTTGGTTTTTTTTACAGGTAAAAGAGCTGATTTCTTTGAGACAATGCCCCGCAAAAGGCCCTTTTAAGGGCTATTTGCAGATTATTGTAGGTTAGTTTTTTTTTTTATTTTGGGGGGCTTTTTTATTTTCATAGGGCCCTTAGATTAGGTGCAATTAATTTAAATCTTTGATAATTCCTTTTTTATTTTTTGTAACTTAGTGTTTATTTTTTTTGTGTAACTTAGTGTTTGTTATTTTTTGTAACTTAGTTGTTAGTTTTTAGTAACTTAGGCCTAGATTTGGAGTTTGGCGGTAGATGGGCTGTTAACGCTACGCGGGCTTTTTTCTGGCCGCACCATAAAATTAACTCTGGTATCGAGAGTCCCAAAAAATGCTGCGTTAGGCTCCAAAAAAGGAGCGTAGAGCATTTTTACCGCAAATGCAACTCTCGATACCAGAGTTGCTTACGGACGCGGCCAGCCTCAAAAAACGTGCTCGTGCACGATTCTCCCATAGGAAATAATGGGGCTGTTTGAGCTGAAAAAAAACCTAACACCTGCAAAAAAGCAGCGTTCAGCTCCTAACGCAGCCCCATTGTTTCCTATGGGCAAACACTTCCTACGTCTGCACCTAACACTCTAACATGTACCCCGAGTCTAAACACCCCTAACCTTACACTTATTAACCCCTAATCTGCCGCCCCCGCTATCGCTGACCCCTGCATATTATTATTAACCCCTAATCTGCCGCTCCGTAAACCGCCGCAACTTACATTATCCCTATGTACCCCTAATCTGCTGCCCCTAACACCGCCGACCCCTATATTATATTTATTAACCCCTAACCTGCCCCCCCACAACGTCGCCGCCAGCTACTTACAATAATTAACCCCTAATCTGCCGACCGCAAAACGCTGCCACCTACGTTATCCTTATGTATCCCTAATCTGCTGCCCCTAACACCGCCGACCCCTATATTATATTTATTAACCCCTAATCTGCCCCCCTCAACGTCGCCGACACCTGCCTACACTTATTAACCCCTAATCTGCCGAGCGGACCTGAGCGCTACTATAATAAAGTTATTAACCCCTAATCCGCCTCACTAACCCTATCATAAATAGTATTAACCCCTAATCTGCCCTCCCTAACATCGCCGACACCTAACTTCAATTATTAACCCCTAATCTGACGACCGGAGCTCACCGCTATTCTAATAAATGTATTAACCCCTAAAGCTAAGTCTAACACTAACACCCCCCTAAGTTAAATATAATTTTAATCTAACGAAATTAATTAACTCTTATTAAATAAATTATTCCTATTTAAAGCTAAATACTTACCTGTAAAAAAAAATCCTAATATAGCTACAATATAAATAATAATTACATTGTAGCTATTTTAGGATTAATATTTATTTTACAGGCAACTTGGTAATTATTTTAACTAGGTACAATAGCTATTAAATAGTTAAGAACTATTTAATAGTTACCTAGTTAAAATAATAACAAAATTACCTGTAAAATAAGTCCTAACCTAAGTTATAATTAAACCTAACACTACCCTATCAATAAATTAATTAAATAAAATACCTACAATTACCTACAATAAAACATAACACTACACTATCAATAAATAAATTAAATACAATTTCTACAAATAACTACAATTACATAAACTAACTAAAGTACAAAAAATAAAAAAGAACTAAGTTACAAAAAATAAAAAAATATTTACAAACATAAGAAAAATATTACAACAATTTTAAACTAATTTCACCTACTCTAAGCCCCCTAATAAAATAACAAAGACCCCCAAAATAAAAAAATGCCCTACCCTATTCTAAATTAATAAATTTAAAAGCTCTTTTACCTTACCAGCCCTGAACAGGGCCCTTTGCGGGGCATGCCCCAATAAAATCAGCTCTTTTGCCTGTAAAAAAAAACATACAATACCCCCCCCAACATTACAACCCACCACCCACATACCCCTAATCTAACCCAAACCCCCCTTAAATAAACCTAACACTAAGCCCCTGAAGATCTTCCTACCTTGTCTTCACCTCACCGGGTATCACCGATCGGTCCTGGCTCCGATATCTTCATCCAACCCAAGCGGGGGCTAGACATCCACTGAAGAAGTCCAGAAGAGGGTCCAAAGTTTTCCTCCTATACGGCAAGAAGAGGACACCCGGACCGGCAAACATCTTCATCCAAGCGGCATCTTCGATCTTCTTCCATCTGGGTGCGGAGCGGGTCCATGTTGAAGCAGCCGACGCGGATCCATCCTCTTCTTCCGGCGTCTCCCGACGAATGACGGTTCCTTTAAGGGACGTCATCCAAGATGGCGTCCCTCGAATTTCCGATTGGCTGATAGTATTCTATCAGCCAATTGGAATTAAGGTAGGAATATTCTGATTGGCTGATGGAATCAGCCAATCAGAATCAAGTTCAATCCGATTGGCTGATCCAATCAGCCAATCAGATTGAGCTCGCATTCTATTGGCTGATCGGAACAGCCAATAGAATGCGAGCTCAATCTGATTGGCTGATTGGATCAGCCAATCGGATTGAACTTGATTCTGATTGGCTGATTCCATCAGCCAATCAGAATATTCCTACCTTAATTCCGATTGGCTGATAGAATACTATCAGCCAATCGGAATTCGAGGGACGCCATCTTGGATGACGTCCCTTAAAGGAACCGTCATTCGTCGGGAGACGCCGGAAGAAGAGGATGGATCCGCGTCGGCTGCTTCAACATGGACCCGCTCCGCACCAGATGGAAGAAGATCGAAGATGCCGCTTGGATGAAGATGTTTTGCCGGTCCGGATGTCCTCTTCTTGCCGGATAGGAGGAAGACTTTGGACCCTCTTCTGGACTTCTTCAGTGGATGTCTAGCCCCCGCTTGGGTTGGATGAAGATATCGGAGCCAGGACCGATCGGTGATACCCGGTGAGGTGAAGACAAGGTAGGAAGATCTTCAGGGGCTTAGTGTTAGGTTTATTTAAGGGGGGTTTGGGTTAGATTAGGGGTATGTGGGTGGTGGGTTGTAATGTTGGGGGGGGTATTGTATGTTTTTTTTTACAGGCAAAAGAGCTGATTTTCTTGGGGCATGCCCCGCAAAGGGCCCTGTTCAGGGCTGGTAAGGTAAAAGAGCTTTTAAATTTATTAATTTAGAATAGGGTAGGGCATTTTTTTATTTTGGGGGTCTTTGTTATTTTATTAGGGGGCTTAGAGTAGGTGTAATTAGTTTAAAATTGTTGTAATATTTTTCTTATGTTTGTAAATATTTTTTTATTTTTTGTAACTTAGTTCTTTTTTATTTTTTGTACTTTAGTTAGTTTATGTAATTGTAGTTATTTGTAGAAATTGTATTTAATTTATTTATTGATAGTGTAGTGTTAGGTTTATTGTAGGTAATTGTAGGTATTTTATTTAATTAATTTATTGATAGGGTAGTGTTAGGTTTAATTATAACTTAGGTTAGGACTTATTTTACAGGTAATTTTGTTATTATTTTAACTAGGTAACTATTAAATAGTTCTTAACTATTTAATAGCTATTGTACCTGGTTAAAATAATTACAAAGTTGCCTGTAAAATAAATATTAATCCTAAAATAGCTACAATGTAATTATTATTTATATTGTAGCTATATTAGGGTTTATTTTACAGGTAAGTATTTAGCTTTAAATAGGAATAATTTATTTAATAAGAGTTAATTAATTTCGTTAGATTAAAATTATATTTAAGTTAGGGGGGGTGTTAGTGTTAGGGTTAGACTTAGCTTTAGGGGTTAATACATTTATTAGAATAGCGGTGAGCTCCGGTCGTCAGATTAGGGGTTAATAATTGAAGTTAGGTGTCGGCGATGTTA
The DNA here is from genome assembly GCF_027579735.1 of Bombina bombina. Taxonomy (NCBI): domain Eukaryota; kingdom Metazoa; phylum Chordata; class Amphibia; order Anura; family Bombinatoridae; genus Bombina; species Bombina bombina. The sequence continues at coordinate 1,449,957,625 of NC_069500.1, read as the reverse complement.
GGGAGGGCAGATTAGGGGTTAATACTATTTATGATAGGGTTAGTGAGGTGGATTAGGGGTTAATAACTTTATTATAGTAGCGCTCAGGTCCGCTCGGCAGATTAGGGGTTAATAAGTGTAGGCAGGTGTCGGCGACGTTGTGGGGGGCAGGTTAGGGGTTAATAAATATAATATAGGGGTCGGCGGTGTTAGGGGCAGCAGATTAGGGGTACATAAGGATAACGTAGGTGGCGGCGCTTTGCGGTCGGCAGATTAGGGGTTAATTATTGTAAGTAGCTTGCGGCGACGTTGAGGGGGGCAGGTTAGGGGTTAATAAATATAATACAGGGGTCGGCGGTGTTAGGGGCAGCAGATTAGGGGTACATAAGTATAACGTAGGTGGCGGTCGGCAGATTAGGGGTTAAAAAAATGTAATCGAGTTGCGGCGATGTGGGGGGGGCCTCGGTTTAGGGGTACATAGGTAGTTTATGGGTGTTAGTGTACTTTAGGGTACAGTAGTTAAGAGCTTTATGAACCGGCGTTAGCCCAGAAAGCTCTTAACTACTGACTTTTTTCTGCGGCTGGAGTTTTGTCGTTAGAGCTCTAACGCTCACTTCAGAAACGACTCTAAATACCCGGCGTTAGGAAGATCCCATTGAAAAGATAGGATACGCAATTGACGTAAGGGGATCTGCGGTATGGAAAAGTCGCGGCTGAAAAGTGAGCGTTAGACCCTTTAATCACTGACTCCAAATACCGGCGGTAGCCTAAAACCAGCGTTAGGAGCCTCTAACGCTGGTTTTCACGGCTAACGCCAAACTCCAAATCTAGGCCTAAGTCATTTTTTAGTGATTTAAATTATTTGAGTAGGGTTAGGTGTTTAAATATATACTATAGTTAATTTAATTTGTAGTTTACTGTAATTTTAGTTTAAAAGTTAGGATAGATTAACTATTAATTTAACATAGTTTAATGTAATTTTATTATAATAGTTAGGGTAGGTTAGTTATTAATTTAATATAGTTTAATGTAATTTTATTATAATAGTTAGGGTAGGTTAATTATTAATTTAATATAGTTTAATGCAATTTTATTATAATAGTTAGGGTAGGTTAATTAATAGTTTAATATAGTTTAATTTAAATCTAAAGGTAAGTTTAAATTTATTATAAGATAGTGATGAGTTAATATTTAATATAAAGTTAGCGGGTTGTTAGGTTTAGGAGTTAATAGTTTAATTTAGTTTATGGCAATGTGGGGGGCTGGCGGTTTAGGGGTTAATACATTTATTTAGTTGCTGTGGGCTCCGGGAGCGGCAGGATAGGGGTTAATGACTTTATGTAGGTGGTGGCAGATTAGGGGATAATATGTATAATGTAGGTGGTGGCGCTGTCAGGGCGGCAGATTAGGGGTTAATAAGTATAATGTAGGTGGCAGCGGTATAGGGGTGGCAGATTAGGGGTTAATAAGTATAATGTAGGTGGCGGCGGTATAGGGGGTGGCAGATTAGGGGTTAATTTGTATAATGTAGGTGGCGGTGGGCTCCGGGAGCAGAGGAATAGGGGTTAATAAGTGTATTAGCGTTGTGGTGGGCTTCGGGAGCAGCGGGATAGGGGTTAATAACTTTATTTAGTTGCGGCGGGGTCCGGCAGCGGCGGTATAGGGGTTAATCAGTTTAGTATAGTGTGGGTGTTTAGTGACAGTATACAAATAAAGCTGTGAAAAAGCCGAATAGCAGCGAGATCAATGACTGTTAGTTAACAACAGTCCGCTGCTCATCACCCCGTACTTGGTGTGCAGCTTTTTGACAGCTTTTTTGTTAAATATGGAGAATGTATTCAGGTCCGCGGCAGTGATGTTAGGCGATGTCAGGTGAGTGTATTGGTGCCGGTGAATGCAGCACAGTTGACGGCTTGATAAGTAGGCCTCTTTATCTCAATGTAGGCCAAATAACTGCCTGTCAAGCTGAGGATTTCAATTCCCCCCTAGGCTTGATGGTGGTACCCCATTGTACATTTGGTGCAGGAAGTGTAATCCTATAATAACCCCCTTTGAGTTTAACAGATTTTCATGTGGTTCCAAGGCACTCCCTTAATCATGGTGTCCTTTGGAAGCCTGAAAATTACACAGTACACACCGCACTCTTAGGGGGCGCCAACTAGTGTATAACACCCACAACTAAACATAAAGGTATAGCAATAACACAATCTATACAATCATGCAATCAAACCCAAATAAGTAGAAGTGGGCATATGAGTATATGCAGATATCACAGAAAGTCCACAACAGTATACTTGAAGAAAAAAGGAAAAAAGGCAGCTCTCTGTCATAGGACGGTCATCCTGATATTTCGTGGTCTGAAAAGAGAAGAGAAACTGAGGCGCCAAACATGGCCTAGTAACGTCAGGGCACCAACACACACAGGACCAACAGGATAGAATATACTCACAAGTGAGGCGCACCCATATGGTGCTATTGTAGCAGACTGGAACTAAATACGTGGTCCAGCTCACGTCACCACCAGCTAGAAGTCCAAATCCACGTATTTAGTTCCAGTCTGCTACAATAGCACCATATGGGTGCGCCTCACTTGTGAGTATATTCTATCCTGTTGGTCCTGTGTGTGTTGGTGCCCTGACGTTACTAGGCCATGTTTGGCGCCTCTGTTTCTCTTCTCTTTTCCTTTGGAAGCCTGTTGACTTTCTCTTGGGGTTTATCAGAATGCCTTAAAACATTGTGGCATTGGTGAGTCTTCAGTCCTATGGACCCTTTAAGGGGTGGTATCCCCTTCCTCCCGGAGTTCGGCCACTGGCAGGGCCTCCGCTGTCATCTGGTGGGCTCCTGCTGTCATCTCATGGGATCCTGCTGTCATCTGATGGGCTCCTGCTGTCATACGGTGGCTCCTGCTGTCATCTCATGAGATCCTGCTGTCATCTGATGGAGTCCTGCTGTCATCTGGCTGTCTTCCTGTAGACCTCTGGATTGAAGTGTATTCCTCTTCTGCGCTCACGAGGTAGTCGTTCAATCTGGGCTCATAACATCTGTTCCTTCTCTGATGGCATCATTCTCATCATCATCAGGTCTGGATCGGATCGTGTTTTTACTAGGAAGAGATAACTGAGACGAGTATCTGGAATTCACCCATCAAATATATCATCAAGCATTTACATTCTTGACCCACTGAGCTACTTTATTTCTACCGGGTCTTCTACCCTTCACTACTGTGGTACAGGTATATAATTTAATCCCTCTTCTATGATTTGTAATTGGCACCTAGGATGGCACGCTCGCAACTGATTAATGTGGACACACTTATCCATAAAACTATATTTTTTGGGGATCCTTATTTTATAGGCCACTGTAGATACTTTGTCCGTAATGATAAAAGGCACCTTACATGATGGTAGAAATTTCTTCTCCTTAACCTGATCTCTTCCAAAGTTATAAAGATAAACTTTATCATTTATTTCATATTCCTTTTTGGAAGTTTTGAGATCATAGTAAGTTTTAGCAGCAGTTGCGGCCTTCTCTATGTTTCTTTGAGCAAATGCAAAAGCATATTGCAGATGCTTCCTCAGGTTCTCTACATACTGATGTGTAGTGGCAGCATTTATTAAATTCTGGTCTGAGGTGTGATACAGTAAATGCTGAGGTAGAACCATTCTTCTACCAGTCATCAGTTCAAAAGGTGACATCTTAGTAGAACTACTTGGGGTTGCTCTCAATGCCATTAGGACCAGAGGAAATTTTACATCCCAGTCTTTACCCGTTTCACTCACAAACTTTTTGAGGATTTTCACAATTAACTGGTTGTAACGCTCTACACCACAACTTGAGGCAGCTCTATATGCAATATGGAGCTTTCTTTTAACCCCTAGTATTTTCCATATTTTGGTCATCACTTTGCTAGTGAAGTGGGTTCCCCGATCAGATTCGATTCTTTGGGGCAAACCAAATCTGGAAAACACGTGGTTGATGAGCAATGCTGCGCATGTTTCAGCACTATTGTTAGGTGCACTGATGCACTCTACCAATTTAGTGAATAGGCATGTCACTGTCAACATGTATTTGTTACCTCTTGATGACCTTGTTACTGGACCAATAAAATCAAATTGTATATCTGACCATGGCATTACCATCCCCCTTTTCTGCAATGGCGCTCTGTGCATTGGTGCAGTGGGTTGGAACTGTGGACAGATTAAACAACCTTGACAGTAGGTTTGAACATCCTTCAACATATGCGGCCAAAATGCGTAATTAATATTTCATACGTGAGTTTGGCACCACGATGACCAGATGTGGGAGCATCATGGCCATGTTGAAGCATGAGACCCCTGAACTAGGTAGGTACCACCCATTGGTGGATGCCAGTTTTGGAGGTTCTAATTAACAAACCATCCTGTAACTTGAATTGTGATCTGGACTTCATTAAGATTCTAAGATCTTCCTTGCCAATATAATCATCTTTTGAGATGGGGTTGTTCTCAGGATCTTCTATGTGTTTATAAAAGATGCCTACAATGGGGTCTTCTTTTTGACTAGTGATCAGGTCCTCACTAGGAGAATCCTGACTCCATTGTACCAGGTTAGGCTCACTCTGTTGTTTAGCCTGGTTTCTGGTAATGGCTTCTACCTGAATTGCACCCATTAAGTGGTCGATATTAAGGAGTTCTCCAGTTATGGCTCCTTGTTTGGCTAATGAATCTGCAAGATCATTTCCTTCCTTATCAGGACCTTGAATTCTGGAATGACCCTTGGTCTTTTCCAGTGTATGGTTAAATCATTGGACATCACTAGATTATAAATCTTGCAGAACAACTTGCCATGTTTGACTGGTTTGTTGTTAGTTTTCTGCATGCATTACTTTTCCAAGCTGGCAGGTATTCAACAAAGCTGTCACGCACATAATTTGAGACAGTAATGATCACAAATTCATGAATACCTTGTTCAATAGCCATTTCAATGGTTTTTAGAACAGCAGTTAGTTCTGCTACTTGACTGGATCTTGGCCCAATGTTGAACCCTACAGAAATATTTGGGAATCCATTTGTCCAAGTTATACCAATGCCAGTGACTAATCTGCGCTCATTTTCAATAGTGACATGGTAAGAATAACCATAAACATATACCCAAGGTAGTGTTTGACACTGGTCCTCATTATACATTTTATATGGGGAAAGCCATTGTTCCTCCAGGAAATCATTTTTTAATAACTCTTCCCCATGATCCTTAGCAGTACAGTAATGGAGTTCAGCAAGCCCCTGTGTGACTGGATTCCTTTGTTTTTGTTTATAGCAAATTTCTAAAGGCCAGCCTTGTAAGGAAGGAGTCCACGCTGTTATGCGGCTATTAGACAAGTTCCCCTCTCTTATTCTCTCACTTTGCAGATATAGCAAAAGCTGGTGGGCCGTTTCTAGAATAATTTTCTCGTCCTGTATATAGCTGCGGAAATTTTTTAGAGCCCATACAGTAGATAAAAGGGCTTTTTCACAATCACTAAATTTTATTTCCACTGAGGATAGGGTTTTGCTCGCATAAGCAATGACTTTGCTTAAATTATCATGCGTTTTTTATAAGACAACACTAATGCTTATATCTGTGTAACCTGTTTCTAAGTAGAAAGGTTTACCCCTTCAGGGTACGCTAAGCAAGGTGCTTGAGTGAGTTTTCTCTTCGGCTCTCTGATGGCTGTCTCTTGAGCTTCACTCCAGTGCCATTCCACATCCTTCTTTAGAAGAAGTAGCAGTGGTTTAGCTAATTCTGCATAATTATCAATAAATCTGCAAGAATAATTTGTTATTAAGTTAGTTGGGTTTTAAGAATTTGTTATAGCTTCCACCTTTTTCTTCTGCGGATTTAACCCTTCAGAAGTGACTTCATGTCCTAAGAAGTTCACACGGTTACGGCACCATTGGAATTTTTGTAGGGATAGCTTGATGCCTGCCCTTTTAATTTGGCTGAGGATGTGTTTAAGTTCTGTGATGTGCTTTTCAAAGTCTGTGCTCTTGATTAAAACATCATCAACATAAGATAAGGTCCCCCTTTCAAGTGCATCAGGCATTGCCTTATGCATGAATACAGCAAATTTATGTCCAGAATTTATGTATCCAAATGGAAGTCTCTGGAATGCATACTGGACCTTTTGGAATGAGAATGCCAGCTTATACTGGTCCTCCTCATGTACCTTTATGGTCCAATATCCCTGTGCACAATCAATGGCTGTGAATATTTTAGATCCCTGCATCTGTGCTAGGCACTGGTCAATATATGGCACAGGCCAGCCAGACATGTACACTCGTTTGTTTAGCTGTCTTAAGTCAGCACACAAACGCCATTGTCCATTGGGCTTAAAAACACCTAGAAAATCCGTCTGATAATACCTCTTTCTTCCAGGTTCCGTATGATTTCTGCAAGAGAATCATATGAGGCTAAAGGAAGTCTGTATTGTTTAACAAAGACAGGTGGTGCATTGGGATCTGTTTGGATTCTTGCAATGTGCAAGTCTGTAGTACCACAGTCATAAGAATCTTTAGCAAAAATATCCTTGTACTCCATCAGGAGTTCTCATAGCTGTTGGAGTTCATCATCACTGGAACAGCCATTAGCTAAAGATATTTGCTCTTCGACTATTTGCTGAAATCCTGGAAAGATTTCAGGCTGTCCTATCTCATAGGCTTCTTCCAACCTAGAGGTGAGGTCCCCTTGATTATAATTTACATTGCCCCCATCACTCTGGGTATTGGGGTATTCTCACGCTTTTATTGGCTGATCAAATACTAGAGAGGCTTCTTCAATTTTACAGATGCCTTCCTCTGAGCTGAAGGGATAACTAGACTGAATTTTAAATAGACCCTCTGGCGTGGATGCAAAGGATTGTTCTATTAATTGTCCTTCAGTTAAATATCCTTCAGGTATTAGTCTAATTATAATATTCTGGAATCCAAAAGTGTAATAACTTGATTCCAGCTCATATCCTATGGTAGTTCCCTTGGATAAGGTTATATCCTGTGGGGTTATGTTATGCACAATAACATGTATTGGAAGAGTTCCAAAATTTACCAAAGGTGTATGGGTCATTGTTATACCCAGATTTTGCACTCTATGGGAGAGGCACATTAGTGTTTCAGAAGTTTTTAATTTCGGACCTCTTTTTACCTGTAAGGGTAAAAGGAATTTATCAGTCCCAGCAGGAATTACAATATCATTAGACACCTGCATATTCACTGCATATGGCAAGTGCTGATTTGATTTCAGGGCTGCATTTTCATATCTATGTAAGAGATCATTGCCCATGTATATTTGATTATGGGGAGTATTTAAAACTAAAAACAGGTGCTTTGCTGATTTATTACCTATAGAGATAGATAATAAACATTTAGCTGTGATATTATAGCTTTCAGACCTGTCATTCAGGCCATGGACACAGTGGTCTTGGGGAGAAAGATATTTAATCACCCGAGGTTCAGCTATCTGCGCTAATAAGCCTTCACTTATATAGCTAGCTTCCTGTTTTAAGTTCAATTTGGCATACTTGGTTTTCCCAAGGTCATGCACTTGCATAGGGATAAATAGATCCCCTTATATTATATATTCATATCATACTGGTGATTTCATATACTTAATTCCATATTTAACTTATCTATACAAATAGTTATTTTAAAAGCATATGATTCTTGTACACACATAATGTAATACTGGTCATTTTTACATGTCCTTTCCTTACACATTTAATTTCTCTATACATTTAGATACGTGGGATATTATTTATCACAATTTTGTGTGCCCATTCTTATATACACAACTCTAACCTTTAATTCCTGATATTTCAAAATTTGATTTCTTTTCTTAGTAAACATTGTTGTACCACAGTTCAAGTTAGGGAGTGTCTGAATTGCATCTCATTAGCATATGAGTGAGGACCAATTTGTTTGTAAGTTTATTCACAATAGTTTCTAGACTATTGGACTCCATCTTTTGAGTTGGAACACAGTTCTCTCTGTTCTGTGTTTACAAACAAGCAGGGTTCTTCCTGGCCAACTGGTAATCTTTGGAGACATGTGATCCAAGATAATTTACATTGTTATCTTATGAGTCATGGACAAATGTTTAATTTCCATTGAATTGTGTCTATAAGATAAGGTCCCAACAACAATTTTTAGTTTTCATTAAATGGTGTCTCTGTTAAGAGGTAGATCCTGGACACATGCTTTTGTTATCATCTAATTCATGGGGGGGGGGGGGGGTGTTAAATTCTAGGCAAATGTCCTTGTTCAATTAGAAGGCTATATCCAAAAATGATTTTAAATACATTTCCTGTACCAAATTAATTATTTTTATAATTTGATAAAAATAATTATTTTGATATAGATAGTTCCCCACAGATGATGTAACAACAGGGAGACCTCATAGCCAGACACACAAATCGCAGGCAAAATCTCCAGCAACCTAGCCAGTAAAGAAAAGGAAACCGGGCGCCGTCAGTCCCAGCATGCCCGGCCCCCTTCTTAATACCTGTGACAATTTGTCGAACACAACATCATTTCGTCAAATCCACAACATTCAGTAACTTGAAACGAAAGGCTAAGGCAACTAGCCTTTTATCCACAAAAGACAGAGACAACCCACAGGTGCCTGTCAGGGTGCCAGGAATCAGACTGAGACGAGAAGTGCAAAAATAATCACAACTTTATTAATAGCAAAAAATAAAAAAAAATCCACAAGTCAAATAACAAGCCAGGAGTCAAAATCAGAGCTGGTAGTCAGACGAGCCGAGTCAGGAGCCAAAGTGAATAGTCAGAAGAGCTGAATCAGGAGCCAAAGCGAGTAGTCAGACGAGCCGGAATCAGGAGCAAGGAGAACAGCAGAGTCAGGAACAAGCCAGGGATCAGGAACCAGAAGGAACGTCAGACAGCCAGGTAATACACAGGAACTGGAACTCACAAACAGGTCTGAGACAATGCAAGGGCAAAGCATACTGAACAGAGGCCCTTTAAATAATAAGTGATGACATCACAATTCTGAGACTGCAACCTGTCTCACGTGGATGATGTACACCAGTCTGGCCATAAATGGGCGTGCAGGAAATGAGCAGCATCACATATTATGCACCAGAGTCAGCAAGAGAGGCGAGTAAAATGACTGCCAGCAGCACATGGCAAACAAAGCAGGGTAAAAACCCTGACAGTACCCTCCCCTCAAAGACCCCTCCCCCGCAGGAGGACAAAAGGCTTATTGGGGAAAAGGGCATGGAAGGCACGGAGGAGGACAGGAGCATGAACATCAGAGGAGGGAACCCATGAATGCTCTTCCAGACCATAACCCCTCCAGTGAACCAAATACTGTATGCAGCCCCTGGACATACGAGAGTCAATAATGCTGCTGACCTCATATTCTTCATGGTTGTCAACAAAGATAGGAAGGGGACGAGGCAGCACAATGGTAAACCGATTACAAGCCAATGGTTTCAAGAGGGAGACATTAAAAACACTGGAGATGCGCATTGCAGGAGTAAGGTCAAGAGCGTAGGCCACAGGATTGACTCGTCGGAGTATTCGAAAAGGACCAACATAACGAGGAGCCAGTTTATTGGAAGGCACACGAAGGTTCAAATTGCGGGAGGACAACCAAACCCTCTCACCAACATGGTAGGAAGGCGCGGGCAGACGCCTACGATCAGCCTTGAACTTTTGGCGCTGCATAGAACGATGAAGGCAATCCTGAATCTGCACCCACGTGGAATGTAGTTGCCGGAGATGCTCCTCCAAAGCCGGAATACTCTCAAACATGAATGAATCAGGCAACAAGGATAGTTGAAACCCATAATTCACCATGAACGGGGATAACTTGGAGGAAGCATTAATAGCACTATTACGAGCAAACTCTGCCCATGGTAACAGTTCAGACCAATTATTGTGGTGATCTGAGACATAGCAACGGAGGAACTGTTCCAGAGCTTGATTAGACCGTTCCGCAGCCCCATTGGATTGAGGGTGATATGCCGAGGAGAAAGAATGCTGGATCTCCATTTGAGCACTAAAGGAACGCCAAAATCTGGAGACAAACTGGCTACCTTGGTCCGACACTATCTCCTTGAGTAACCCATGTAAACGGAAGACCTCCCGGGCAAAAATTGAAGCAAACTCCTGAGCAGTAGGCAGCTTCTTCAAGGGAATGCAATGTGGCATTTTAGAAAAACGGTCAACCACCATAAGGATAGCAGTATTGCCATTGGAAACAGGGAGCTCGACAATGAAGTCCATGGAAAGATGTGTCCAAGGACGCTCACCATTAGCAATAGGTTGAAGAAGACCCACAGGAACACATCGAGGAGTCTTATTCTGTGAACAAACTGAGCAGGAGGCAACATATGCAGCAACATCAGAACGAAGACCTGGCCACCAGAATTGTCGAGTGACAGACCAAATCATTTGGTTCTTGCCTGGGTGACCTGAGGCTTTAGGATAGTGGTAAGTGTGCAAAAGTTTAGTTAGAAGATTCTCAGGAACAAAACACTTACCACTGTTTTCTCAGGAGGTGCATTGGTTTGTGCAGCCAGGATTTCCTCCCCCAAGGGAGAAGTCAAATTAGTACGTATGGTAGCCAAAATAGCACCCTGCTGGAGACAATTTCTTAGAGAAGAAACTGCACGGATGCAAGGAACTGTCAGGCATAGGACATTGAGACAAGAGGGCACCTACTCCAGTCTCAGAAGCATCAACCTCAAGAACGAAAGGCAGGACAGGGTTAGGATGAGCCAGAACTGGAGCGGCAGCAAAGGCAGTCTTAAAACTATGAAAAGCCTTAATGGCAGTAGGTGACCAATGGAGTGGATCATTCTCTTTACGGGTCATGTCTGTGATAGGTTTGACCAAGGAAGAAAAGTAATTGGCGAACCCCAAAAAACATTGAATAGACCGAAGACTAACTGGGCGAGGCAACTTGTCAGGATCCATGGAGAACACTGCAACAGAGATAACATAACCTAGGAAGGTTACTTGAGTCTGATGGAACTCACATTTCTTGAGTTTACATAACAGGCCGTTCTCACGTAGTCTCTGAAGAACCCGTGTAACATCAGAACGATGAGCCTCAAGTGTGGGTGAGTGTATAAGGATGTCATCTAAATACACCACAACACACTGTTGCAACATATCTCATAGGATATCATTAATACATTTCTGGAAAACAGCAGGAGCATTACATAGGCCAAAGGGCATTACAAGATACTCATAATGCCTGCTCCTAGTGTTAAATACTGTTTTCCATTCGTGGCCCTTCTTGATCCTAACGAGATTGTACGCTCCTCTCAAATCAAGTTTAGAAAAGACTGTAGCTCCCTTGAGGCGGTCAAAGAGTTCCGTAATGAGCGGAATAGGGTAAGCATTCTTAATGGTAAGACGATTAAGACCCTTATAATCGATGCATGGTCTTAAGTCGCCACCGTTTTTCTTCACAAAGAAGAAGCCAGCCCCTGCAGGAGAGCAGGATTTGCGGATGATCCCCCGTGACAGAGCATCGGCAACATACTCCTCCATAGCAAAATTCTACACAACAGACAGAGGGTAAACCTGGCCCCGAGGAGGAATGGCTCCGGGTTGCAGGTCTATGGCACAATCGTAAGACCGGTGAGGAGGCAACGTAGCCGGAACGCACCCTGTCAAATACGTCTAGGAACTCTCGGTACTCCTCTGGCAATTGAGATACCGAAGAAGTGCACAAGACTTTAACTGGTTTTCGAAGACAAGTGGAAATACATTGCGGAGACCACGACAAAATTTCGGACCTGCACCAGTTGAGACTGGGATTGTGCTTTTGGAGCCAGGGATAACTCAGAACAACTGGAAAATAAGAAGAATTTATCACCTGGAACTGGAGGATTTCAAAATGGAGAGCCCCAACAGCCATGGATAATGGAGCGGTTTCGTGAGTAATGAGTGCGGGCTGAAGGGGCCTGCCATCAATGGCCTCAATAGCAAGCGGAACGGACGAGGCAAAACAGGAATGGAGTGCTTTGATACAAAAACACTGTCAATGAAATAGCCCACAGCAGCGAAGTCAACAAGAGTGACTATGGAGGAGTCCACCCAGGAAAAGACAACCATGACCAAAGGTTTCTCCTTTAGCGGTTCCGGGGAAGAGGATAAACCACCTAAGATCTGCCCCCGACAGGACCTTAGGTGTGAGCATTTTTCCGGCCATGTAGGACAAGACTTCAAAAGGTGGCCCTGTAACCCACAATAGAGGCAGAGCCCCTCCCTCCTCCTAAAGGCCCTCTCCGCCGCGGAGAGGCACGTGAATCCCAACTGCATCGGCTCAGCAGTACCTGGTGACTTGGGACCAGGAGGCATGGGAGGAGAGGGAGGCATGGGTTGGAAGAACACGTAGGAGACAACGGAACAGGAGGCTTCCACAAGCGTTCCTTGAAAGAGGGCCTCTCTCTGAGTCTGATGTCAATTAGGATAAAAAAGACACCAATGCCTCGAGATCCTCTGGTAAATCTCTGGCAGCAACTTTGTCTTTAATCGCATCAGAGAGCCCATGAAAGAAGGCGGCAACAAGGGCTTCAATGTTCCAACCTACCTCTGCGGCAAGCATACGGAACTCAATGGCATACAGAGCAACAGATCTTGTACCTTGCTGAATGGACATGAGTCATTTAGCAGCAGAGGAGGAGCGAGTCGGAATATCCAATACCCTTCGAAAGGAGGCCACAAATTCAGGGTAATTTGAAATCACAGGTTTATAAGTCTCCCACAAGGGATTAGCCCAGGCAAGAGCTGTGTCAGAGAGTAACGAGATGAGAAATCCCACCTTAGCTCTGTCAGAGGGAAATGCCTGAGGTAACATCTCAAAGTAAATGCCCACCTGGTTCAAAAACCCTCTGCACTGAATAGGATCGCCTCCATATCGCTGAAGTAGAGGTGCAGAACTGGACATGCTCCTGGAAGGACTAGGTGCAGCAGCGGAAACAGGAGCAGCCATAACTTACGGGACACTTTGGTCCAAATTTGACCTCACCTGGGTTAGCAGCCCCATATTCAAAATTTTAACAAATGATCATTCCATTTGTTAGATCTTTGTTAGATCAGGTTAGATCAACAGTTTTTTTTGTTAGATCTAGTCTAAAATATGAAATATTAACAATCTTCAGGGGGGGGCTAACCCGTAGCCAGCCCCCCTCAACAAAATATTGACAAAATGTTATTGATTATGATAGCTCCACGTTAGATCAGGTTTGATCAGCCAAAAGTTTTTTTAGATCTAGTCTAATTACGGAGATATTGCATTTTTTTTTTTTTTAATTTGCAATTTTAATTTTTTTCTGAAATAAAAGAGTGATAGATACAACAACTGTACGAGACAATCGTACATCAAATGCAAGAACATCAGGACATACACGTAAGCATTACAGACATAACGTAAATATCTAAGAAATGGGTGTCAGTGTCCAGACAGGACATAGAATAGCATCGAGGGGGGGGGGGGTGGAAGGAAGGGGGGGGAGAGGTAGGGGAAAAAGGAAGGAAAATATTCTGAGGTGACTTTGGGAAAAAGGGGCCAGTTCAGGTATATAAGGGTAAGGTCGGGTCTTCTGCCTATGTAGTTAGGGGTGTACTGTCATCTAGGTGTCGAAGGCGGGGAGCCAGAGAGTATCGAACCTGTTTTTCCAATCGGACCATACCAGTTCGAAGAAATCAGTCCTACCCGAAGTATAATAGATACTCTTCTCCATAGAGTACATGTATGCCATAGTGGATATAATATCCGACCAGGCTGGGGGAAGGGATTTTTTCCAAGATCTCGCTATATTAAGTTTAATAGCTGACAGGAGGTAAATACAAAGTGAACCATGATGTTTGGATAATTTACATATGCCCAAGTGGAACAGAGCCATCTCAGGAGTTCTGGGTAGGTTGATACCTAAACTGGTTAATGTAGAAAAACATTTGTTCCAGATAGGTTTGAGTCTGGGGCAGCTCCACCAAATGTGGATCATGTCCCCTATATGTGATCAGTCTCTCCAGCCGGTGGGAGAGGCCCCAGGGAAGATTTTCGCGAGTCTGGCTGGGACGTAGTACCAGTGTGTGAGCACCTTAATGTAGGTTTCAAGTACTGTAATGCAATGAAGGGTTTTCTTTGTAAGTAGGAGCGTGCGTTGCCACTCAAGGGGGGGTTTCGTGAAGTTTAACTTCCGTTCCCATTTCAAAATATGCTGGGCTTTGTCAGCTGGGGCAGCACCTTCCATAAGGGAATAGTGTAAGGACAGTGTCCTGCCCAGTCTGAGCCCCTGTTGCCATCTAGCTTCCCAGATGGTGAGCTGTCGAGGCAAGGAGGGTTTGAATCCCCACCGAGACAAGAAGCTAGTAACTCTGGAGTATTCAAATTTCATATACAAGGGTGTGGATGGAGTGATATTGAGTTGGGTGTAGATATTGCATTTTTAATGAGGGGGGCTAGCCCCCCTCAACTGAAATCTGGGCCAAATTTTATTGATTTTTATAGATATACGTTAGATCTAATGATAAAAAACAGTTGATCTAACCTGATCTAACGTATATTTATCAAAATCAATAAAATTTGGTCCAGATTTCAGTTGAGGGGGGGCTAGCCCAGTGATCACCCCTCCCCCGCACACAAAATTGGATTGTGAATACCGCCGCTTGCGTGATAAATCTAACGAAAAAAACAGTTGATCTAACCTGATCTATCACGCAAGCGGTGGTATTCACAATCCTATTTTGTGTGTGGGGGAGGGGTGATCACTGGGCTAGCCCCCCCTCAACTGAAATCTGGACCAAATTTGATTGATTTTGATAGATATACGTTAGATCAAGTTAGAGCAAATGTTTTTTTCGTTAGATCTATCACGCAAGCGGCGGTATTAACAATCCTCTTTTGTGTGCGGGGGAGGGGTGATCCCCAGTTTAGCCCCCCCTCAACTGAAATCTGGACCAAATTTTATTGATTTTGATAGATATACGTTAGATCAGGTTAGATCAATTGTTTTTTTTTTTCGTTAGATCTATCACGCAAGCGGCGGTATTAACAATCCTCTTTTGTGTGCGGGGGAGGGGTGATCCCCAGTTTAGCCCCCCCTCAACTGAAATCTGGACCAAATTTTATTGATTTTGATAGATATACGTTAGATCAGGTTAGATCAACTGTTTTTTTTTTTTGTTAGATCTATCACGCAAGAGGCGGTATTCGGTAGCATACAGGAGCGCATGTCCATGCACAGACCAGTCAGTGCTTTTGCACGCACTGTGTCCATTTGGCCTGTGAAGGGCGTTATTGTAACCACGCCCCCAAAAGCTGTACACAAGACCAAGACCAGGTGCAAAGGGTTTCATAAAAAATAATGCGCAATATCTCCTAAACCAAATCAGCACAAACTTTAGTTTTTGCAGCACACATCAGCACAAATGCAGCACAAACAAATGGTATATTTGTTTTTAAACTTTAATAAATTGGGGTGCAAAGTGGGCGGGGTTTCATAACAAATAATGCGCAATATCTCCTAAACCAAAAAAAGGAACCCCTAAGGGAACCGTAAGTGGGGTGCGCTGACAAGTTGATATGTTGATAATAATAAGTGTGAGTGAGTAATGTCTATGGACAAACCGTATTAGTCCAAATGAAGAAAACGGTGCTGTGTCTTTTGATACAGTCAAAATGTGCTGGCGGCAAAGCTCCTCTGGACTTCAGGTGAAAGGTGTCTGGAAATTAAAAATAACAAAGAGGGCGCCACATAGCGTGATATTGTAGATGAATAGCCAAAATGGAAGAATAATGTAAAGGCTTACCAGAGGTGATGGCACCGTATTGTAACCGGTGCTGACATGCAGGCTAACACTTTCAGTGGCTAGCACACTGGGTGGTATCCGGCAAGCTGTGCACAGGTGCTATTCAGCGTTTCTTCGATTGGCGTTTATGCGGCTGAAACTTGAGACACTGCGGTGGAGCAGATACTTTGCTACCTTATCCAGTAAGGCTCAAAGGGAGAACCAAAGTAAAAACAAATGGACAACTTCCGTATGTTTAAAATCAGTGAATTTTAATCCATAAAAACTGCTACGCGTTTCTAGACCATAAACCGGTCTTTTCCTCAGGCATACAAACAATGGATGTTCCATTGTTTGTATGCCTGAGGAAAAGACCGGTTTATGGTCTAGAAACGCGTAGCAGTTTTTATGGATTAAAATTCACTGATTTTAAACATACGGAAGTTGTCCATTTGTTTTAACTTTGGTTCTCCCTTTGAGCCTTACTGGATAAGGTAGCAAAGTATCTGCTCCACCGCAGTGTCTCAAGTTTCAGCCGCACAGACGCCAATCGAAGAAACGCTGAATAGCACCTGTGCACAGCTTGCCGGATACCACCCAGTGTGCTAGCCACTGAAAGTGTTAGCCTGCATGTCAGCACCGGTTACAATACGGTGCCATCACCTCTGGTAAGCCTTTACATTATTCTTCCATTTTGGCTATTCATCTACAATATCACGCTATGTGGCGCCCTCTTTGTTATTTTTAATCTCCTAAACCAAATTGGCAAAAACTTTAGTTTTTGCAGCACACATCAGCACAAACAAATGGTATATTTGTTTTAAAAATTTAATAAATTGGGGTGCAAAGTGGGCGGAGTTTCAGCAAATGTAATTCACAATATCTCCGAAACCAAAACGGGCAGAAACATTAGTTTTTGCAGCACAAACGCAGCACAAACCAATTTATATATTTGTTTTTAAAATGTAATAACATGGGGTGCAAAGTGGGCGGGATTTCAGCAAATATAATGCGCTATATTTTCAAAACTAAACCGGCACAAACGTTTGTCTTTCCAGAACAAATCATCACAAACGCAGCACAAACAAATGGTATATTTGTTTTAAAATTTTAATAACATGGGGTGCAAAGTTGGCGGAGTTTCATTAAAAAATAATGTGCAATATCTCCTAAACCAAACCAAACGTTAGTTTTTGCAGCACAAATCAGCACAAACATAGCACAAATGGTATATTTGTATTCAGTTTTTACAAACATGGGGTGCCAACTTCACAAACGTCTTGCGCTGTGCAGCAGTTACAAGCGTATTTCACTACATGCGCATTTGTTCCATAGGATTACATCGGAAAAAAATTGTGCGTAGTACAAGAAATACACCGTAACTGCTGTGCTGCACAAGAACTGCCGTAGAAGCCCTGCGCGTTCAATGTAATCTAGCCCCTAGTCTTTAATACAAAAAAATGGTGGATAATGGTCTTGGGTTTCCTTCTGTTTTCCATAAGGTATAAACCATCTATTCCGTCCTCCTTACTGTCTAAAACCTTATCTATAAATAAATAAGACAACACACAATTGTTTGGGAGAAAGAACCGGTCACGGTTCACGTTTATTAAATAAACGCTTTAAACTAGTGCTTAAGCGTTATTCTAATTACCCTTAGGCACTTAATCAACCTAACCATGAAACTTGGCATCTCACCCTAACCTAGCCCCTACTAGCAGATAGTCAAGGCCCCTTCCGATACCTGCAGCGTGACACCCGGCTGTCACGCCCCATGGCACGCAGAGAGAGCTGTGATGTTGAGAGATCTTCGGTCCAATCGCGAGGGAGAGGACCCCCAGGCCGGCACCTGGCGGGCATAACCCCTCTCTTTTTCAGGACCGTCACTCTTCTCTCTTTGTGCCCGCTCCCCAGGGCATTGACCACCCGCCTGCTGAGGCATATCCAACCAACCCAGTAAGGCGACCCCAGTCAGCCGAATCGTGCAACCCAACTGCCAGGGGTGGATGGCTACATTAAAGACTCGGTCTTACTGAGGGCTAGCTCAATTAAACCTACCCCAGCCGAGCCAACTCACCCTACTCAGCCGCATCGTTGCCGCCATTCACTTCTTCCAGGGGACGGGTGGGCGGGAAAACCTTCTCCTTGAAGTCTGGAAACCGAAAGAGGCTGAACTCACTGCTGCAGGACCCTATAAAGGTAAGCACAAACACCTCCTCCCCACTTGCAACATTGTAGCAAACACAACTTAGCATTTCTCCAGACTTCAAGTTGGTAATCCCTTAATGTTGTTACAGGCCCACTAGAGGGCCCTCCACTGTCATAAGGTATAAACCATCTATTCCGTCCTCCTTACTGTCTAAAACCTTATCTATAAATAAATAAGACAACACACAATTGTTTGGGAGAAAGAACCGGTCACGGTTCACGTTTATTAAATAAACGCTTTAAACTAGTGCCTAAGCGTTATTCTAATTACCCTTAGGCACTAAATCAACCTAACCACGAAACTTGGCAACAAGTTCGTACTCATCATAAACGTTGGCGGCATCTCACCCTAACCTAGCCCCTACTATCAGATGGTCAAGGCCCCTTCCGATACCTGCAGCGTGGCACCCGGCTGTCACGCCCCATGGCACGCAGAGAGAGCTGTGATGTTGAGAGATCTTCGGTCCAATCGCGAGGGAGAGGACCCCCAGGCCGGCGCCTGGCGGGCATAACCCCTCTCTTTTTCAGGACCGTGACTCTTCTCTCTTTGTGCCCGCTCCCCAGGGCATTGACCACCCGCCTGCTGAGGCATATCCAACCAACCCAGTAAGGCGACCCCAGTCAGCCGAATCGTGCAACCCAACTGCCAGGGGTGGATGGCTACATTAAAGACTCGGTCTTACTGAGGGCTAGCTCAATTAAACCTACCCCAGCCGAGCCAACTCACCCTACTCAGCCGCATCGTTGCCGCCATTCACTTCTTCCAGGGGACGGGTGGGAGGGAAAACCTTCTCCTTGAAGTATGGAAACCGAAAGAGGCTGAACTCACTGCTGCAGGACCCTATAAAGGTAAGCACAAACACCTCCTCCCCACTTGCAACATTGTAGCAAACACAACTTAGCATTTCTCCAGACTTCAAGTTGGTAATCCCTTAATGTTGTTACAGGCCCACTAGAGGGCCCTCCACTGTCATAAGGTATAAACCATCTATTCCGTCCTCCTTACTGTCTAAAACCTTATCTATAAATAAATAAGACAACACACAATTGTTTGGGAGAAAGAACCGGTTACGGTTCACGTTTATTAAATAAACGCTTTAAACTAGTGCCTAAGCGTTATTCTAATTACCCTTAGGCACTTAATCAACCTAACCACGAAACTTGGCAACAAGTCCGTACTCATCATAAACGTTGGCGGCATCTCACCCTAACCTAGCCCCTACTAGCAGATGGTCAAGGCCCCTTCCGATACCTGCAGCGTGGCACCCGGCTGTCACGCCCCATGGCACGCAGAGAGAGCTGTGATGTTGAGAGATCTTCGGTCCAATCGCGAGGGAGAGGACCCCCAGGCCGGCGCCTGGCGGGCATAACCCCTCCCCTTTTCAGGACCGTCACTCTTCTCTCTTTGTGCCCGCTCCCCAGGGCATTGACCACCTGCCACAAGAGCCAGGCGACCTCTTGCCGCCACATAAAACCAACCAGAACCTATTAACCAAATAAACATACATAACCATAACAATGAACAGATTAATTAAATATTTTCAAACACAAACTTTGTTAAATAACCCTCAACAAGGCTCCCCTGACGTCCTTTAGGAACATATCCAGCCCAACATCCGTAAGGTGGACTCCGTCAGGCCTAAATAGGTCCTTTTTGTCGGCCGTGATATTTTCGTGCTTTATCACGAATCCCCCCAGGCCCGTGACCGTCCTTCCCATCTCCCTGTTGACCTTTTTGCGTACATTATATGCAGCCCTCTGTGTGACAATGTGCCGCCAATGCAGTCGAGCAACTACATTTGACCACCTCAAAGTCACATCCTTCAACCAAGTGTGCACCCAATGCACGTCTGCTGCCATTCTTTTGATTAGGTCCAATGCGGGCAGAGCCCCCAAATCATTTCCGCCAAGGTGCAGCACTAAAATATTAGGCCTTCCCCACCTTCTGTGCGCCTCCTGCAAGAGCGCTGGCAAATCAGCCCACAACAGTCCCCTGCGCCCTAACCACCGGAAGCTTGCCTTGGACGTTGGGAATCCAAGTTGCTGTCCTTCCGGCGACCGCAACGCCCTGAGGTGAGCCCAGTGGATGTATGAATGCCCTACAATCCACACACGAACCGGAGGTACATTCACATTAACAATACCTGGTAAAACAGAGTACACCATCATGAAGTATCAACCCCTCACTACATGACCAGTTTAAAGATAACGACCCCCCCCCCGGCAACAATTCCCCATACCAACGTATGCATCCTAACATTGCCCTGTAGGTGGTCTAATATATGTTTTATACTGGGTTGACTTCCATCTACCCAAGCGCTTAATCTCTGCTGTCGGCATACCTTTCTGCGCTGCGCTCGTCGCTGCGCCTATCCTGAATGAATGCGGAACAATCCTGCTCGGATCCAACCTTGCCTGCTTTGCCGTTTTAGTAAGCACCCTGTGTAATTGGAAGGCCCACAAAGCCGAACCATCCTCATGTATAAGGAACAGCTTACCCCCAGATGGCCTTATTTTAAGGTACTGTTCCACACAACGCACCGGACAACAAGCCTCACATTCCTGCTTCTCGAGGGGCAACCATGCCCCTACTCCCTCCTGGTCCGTCTTGGACCTGGGCACAAACAAAAGGAGACAACCATCCGTCACTCGGACATGCTTCAACTGCACTCCTCCAGAGCCATTCGTCTTAGCCGACGCAACTAGCTCATCCACCCGGAGCGCTCCTGCGAACACCTACTGCTAGCGACCGCAGTCTCTCCTGCGTAATAGGCTCCCTCCGATCTTTCGGACGGGGAGCCAGCCTACCCCACCCCTTCAACACCTTCCGAACCAGGAAGGTTCCGGAGTGGTCCACGAAACCCAACGATTTATTAAAGAAGGCTAAAGCCGATAGCCGTCCGCCTGCACCGGCCCTACTGACCCCTTTGCGCCGCAGCTGCGCCAACCAATCTAACACCTGCACCCTTGTAGCCCTTTGTACCTGCACACCCCTGTGTTGACAGAAAGCCTCCCAGCTGTTCCAGTGACTCCTGTACGCTGACCATGTCCTCGGTGCCAAAGATGCCTTAACCAAGCGTAGGATGCTCACCCAATCTTCAACAACTGCCAAAGAGAAGAAGGGCATGTTAGACCCTCCTCCGCCGCCATGGGAGCTGCTTCCCTAAACTGCCCCCATTTAAATCGAGAGAGTGCATCAGCAATAACGTTCTACACACCCGGGACGTGTTTGGCGGTGAAATGGATGTTGCGCTGTAAGCAGCGCAACACCAAATGCCTCAAGTAACACACGACGGCCGGTGAGGCCGCGGAAAGCCTGTTAATGGCGTAAACCACACTCAGGTTGTCCGTCCAGAATACCACCGAGCGATTGGCCAACCTGTCTCCCCAAATTTCGACGGCCACCACTATTGGGAATAGTTCCAACAGAGTTAGGTTTCTTGTCCAACCCCCAGCAACCCACTCTAGCGGCCATGGAGCTGTGCTCCACTCGCCATCAAGGTATGCCCCGTAACCATATCCACCGGCTGCGTCCGTGAACAGGTTCAGGGCTTGGTTTGTTACTGGTTCGCCCCTCCACAAGCACACACCGTTAAAATTCACCAGGAAATTATCCCAGACTGCCAGGTCCTCCCTGACCTCAGATGTTATGCGGGCCCATTTCACATGACCAACAGGGCCCTTCAAAAAAACCTCCAATCGACGGTTAAAAACCCTTCCCATAGGGATAACTTGCCCTGCAAAATTCAGCAGACCCAACAACGACTGCACCTCCCGGATGGGCACCTTGTCCGCACCCTTAAGCTTCCGTACCGCAGCCAACATCTGAGTCACCTTATCCATAGGCAACCTACATTCTGCCTGCACCATGTCTATTTCTATCCCCAGGAAAGTGAGGCACGTGCATGGACCCTGAGTCTTGTCGTCCACCAGCGGGACCCCAAAACGCGTCATCATATCCTGCATGACGCCCATGAGTTGTTCGCAGTCCGCGGAACCATCTCTCCCTACTAAAAGAAAATCGTCCAGGTAGTGAGCCATCGCTCCCCCACCTGAAGCCTTATATACCACCCAATGAAGGAACGAGCTGAAACACTCGAACAATGAACAGGACAGCGAGCATCCCATCGGCAAGCACCTGTCCACATAATACGCCCCTTCAAACTTCATTCCCATTAACCTGTATGCTGAAGGGTGTAACGGCAGTAGCCGGAAAGCCGACTCAATGTCTAGCTTCGCTAGCTGTGCACCCGGGCCACATGCCCTGACCGTGTCCATCGCCTTATCAAATGATTGATAGTGCACGGAACTCAGTCCTGGATCGATAGCGTCATTAACCGACCCACATTTTGGGAAGGACAGGTGATGTATCAACCTGAACTTCCCTTCCTCCTTTTTGGGCACCACACCCAATGGTGAGATCACCAGATCCTCCATCGGGCACGATGAGAAAGGGCCGGACACCCTGCCCAGTGCCACCTCCTTTGCCAACTTTTCCCTCACCACATGTGGGAATTCGTAGGCCGTTTTCAAATTCCGATGCACCGGAGATCCTACCACCCTCCCAGTAGTTGGGATACAAAACCCCCATTCCAACCCCGACCTGAGCAGCTCAGCCGCCCCCCTGTCAGGATAGTTTGCCAGCCATATCAACATGGCCGGCAACCTAAGCGGAGTTGGTGCCCTTGATAGTAACTCCCGACTTAGGAGTGAGTTTATTCTGGGCTTGCTCCTTCCGCTTTCCGTACTCTGATCCTGGGTGTGGCCCTGCACAGAATTTGCAGATGTGACGAAAGGAGCAGCTGCTCCCCCTGTCACACTGCTTATCCTGGAACTTCCAACACTCCCTACCACGCCTGCCAAGCCGTGCACCCTGACGTGGTGGTGCCGGGCGCGTCGCCATGGGGGAGGGTGTACCGCCCTCCAAACCCAGTTTGGACCACAAATGCATATCTTGTGTCCCGAAATGTAACAGAGGGTTACCCACCATCTTTCTTCTAAAGGCCATGTCATACTCCCGCCATGCGCCTTCCTTAAACCTAGTATGGATATCCTCAATGGTATCCTGGTACTTAAACAGGTTGTGCCCCTGCAAAGGCCACCTGTCCACATAGCACGCAGCCAGAACCCGAAAGCATTTCAGCCATTCTTCGTACGTCTCTGGTCTGCGCACTTTCTTCGGGCCTGAACCATCAGCAGCCCTTTCCTTCGCCCTATAAGCATCCAGGGAAAGGTCGAATACATTAATGTATTTGCCCTCCTGAATCTTCTTAACGACCTTCATTTTAAGATGGCCGTAAAGCGAGTGTACCAAACAGGGGTAGGTGTCCCCTTGCGCCGCTACTTTGCGTGGCACTGGGCCCACCGGGGCCATGTCGCCCCCTAAAACTTGTGGCCCCTGCACCTCGATTGCCTGATTCCTAATGCCTGCCCTGTCCTTCGCCTGAGCCGCCGCCATCTTCTTTATCCACCGAAACATCCTGCGCTGCCCCTTTCCCACTAACCCAAGGTCCTCCCCGCTATCAGAACCTGACCCACTCGTGGAAGACCCTGTGTCAGTGTGCATTGTGTCTGGTGCATGGCACTCACCATCTCCTTGTGTCTCTGCTCCTGGAGGAACTGTCGTTGCTGCCGCACTCTGACTACTGCTGGGCCCAGCCACCACTAAGGTACTTGTGGAACCTGATGCCATCTCTGCTGCTGACCTTCCAGGAACCAGGAACCAAAACAACTTGGGGAGTACTCCGGTCTACAGGAGGTGCATCAACAGAAGCCCCCTCCCTCTCACCCCCTTGTCTCCCCCCAGCAGTCATACCAAAAACGTTTGCAACAGCACCTCTGATAACATCCTCCTGCGATGCCCCTTCCCGGGCGTGATCACTAAACCCAGACTGGGGCCTCGCAGTATTTACGTCACGCAGCGCTGCCTCTACTGCCCTCCTAATCATATCCTCATTCACACCCTTCTGGGTCTGAAACCAATCATACTGCTCCTCACACATCCTATCCCCTTGTCTCAAACGGCCCCCAGACCCAAACTGATCTGACCTGTCATAGCCATGCGTTATCCCCGCATGATCCCACCCCCTATGTGGTTCATACATTGATCGTGCCCCAAAATGACTTGGCCTATCATGAAGCCTGCCAGCTACTACAGTATCTGTGTGCCAATTCATCCTCCCAGCATCCGCAATCATGCCATCCTGAGCCGTTATGCCAATTCTACCTGTGCGTCCATCCGCTGCTCCACTCACTCTCAGCACCCCAGCCGCGGGCCTCTGCCCCACTCTATACTGGTCTTGGGCGCGCGCCTGCGCGCTAGTGCAAGGCCGCTCCAATGGCCCCCCAGATGCTCCTCCGTCTCTCTCCACCTCGCCTGCAGTCTCAAGTGTCTGACCGGGATCTACGCCTTGGCGCGCATGCGCACTGGTTACAGGCCTACCTGCCCGCAATTCTCCTGCGCCACTCTCACGCTGACCTGGATCCGGGCCGACCGCCACACTACCACGGGGTAAGTACCCCCTCCCTGTCACTGCCTGCCCCTCCCGTGACCGGTAGCCTCCCCAAGTTACCTGTGGGGCTCCGGTCGCGTGAGGCTGTCCTTCTCTGCTGTAGCCTGTCTCCAAAATGGCGGCCGCGATCCTCCTCCCCCTCCGAACTCTCGGAGGAGGAGATCTGCGCGAACCGCCATCGGATGGGGCAGACTCCGCTGCGCACTCTGCAGCAACGCCGGGCCTAGTCTCTGCCTCCCCACCTCCGGCCGCCCTAACGGCAACCGAGCCCTGCGCGACAGTGACTGCACTAGGGCCAGGACTGCCGCCATGGCCGCCGGAGGTAAGGCCGCAAATTGCCCCACTAAAGCAGCCCCAGCGTCAGCTGGGACCGACAAACCCTGCAAGGCCTCCGGGCTGCGAACAGCCCCCACCTGGCTCCCACTTACAGCTGCACCTGCCCCCCTGGCCTGCTGACCTAAATTGGGGGCTACCTCCAACTCCACACCAGCCTGGGCCTCAAAACTAGGGCCTACTTCTCCTGACCTTCCCCCTGCCTTGCCCTTCCCCTTATTAAATCTCCTAGTAGGGGGGGATTTCTGGGGTGTGGGGGGTACCAGATCCACTGATTCAGGCTCCTGTCTCTGTTTTGCAGGTCCTTTCTTCCTTGCAGTCATCTCCACCACCTCCCTGTATTGTTTGGGAGGCACAGATTTTCTCCTGGATCTCTCCATGCTACACTTCTGGAATCACAGCAAAATCTTCAAAAACCTTCTCCTTGAAGTCTGGAAACCGAAAGAGGCTGAACTCACTGCTGCAGGACCCTATAAAGGTAAGCACAAACACCTCCTCCCCACTTGCAACATTGTAGCAAACACAACTTAGCATTTCTCCAGACTTCAAGTTGGTAATCCCTTAATGTTGTTACAGGCCCACTAGAGGGCCCTCCACTGTCATCAGGAGGGCCCCAGGGCTAGGGTGGTCATGACTCTGCCAACACCAGAGAGGTTGGGAGTCACTTAGATGGGGTAAAGCTGCATTTTGTGATGTCACATAACCCCACCCCTGCTTTGTTGAGCATTACCAGCAGCGAATGTTGGTAGGCATTAACACCAAGGTGAACTGAGAGGTAAGAGATATGAAAGTTAATACTTATTATAATAAAATCAGCAATATTAAATGTGATAATAGAAGATGCATTACTTGTAATTTTTTAGAACACAATACTAAAGAATGTATTTCTTCTGTTATAGGACAAATGTATACTATAAAATAATCCCATAAAGTGTAGAATAATCTTCCATTCCCTGCTTCCTACACCCTGGTGGTATGTGGTAGTTTGTCACTGCTGGATGTCTCTTGGTCTTGTGCAGAGCTTTGGGGCGGGGTTATAATAATGTCCCTCACAGGCCAAATGGACACAGTGCGTGCAAAAGCACTGACTGGTCTGTGCATGGACATGCGCTCCTGCATGCTACCGAATACGGCCTCTTGCGTGATAGATCTAACAAAAAAAACAGTTGATCTAACCTGATCTAACGTATATCTATCAAATTCAATCAAATTTGGTCCAGATTTCAGTTGAGGGGGGGCTAGCCCAGTGATTACCCCTCCCCCGCACACAAACTAGGATTGTGCATACCGCCGCTTGTGTGATAGATCTAACGAAAAAAACAGTTGATCTAACCTGATCTAACGTATATCTATCAAAATCAATAAAATTTGGTCCAGATTTCAGTTGAGGGGGGCTAGCCCCCCTCATTAAAAATGCATATTTCCGTAATTAGACTAGCTCTAACAAAACTTTTGGCTGACCAAACCTGATCTAACGTGGAGCTATCATAATCAATAACATTTTGTCAACATTTTTGTTGAGGGGGGGCTGGCTACGGGTTAGCCCCCCCTGAAAAAGATTGTTAATATTTCATATTTTAGAGTAGATCTAACGAAAAAAACTGTTGATCTAACCTGATCTAACAAAGATCTAACAAATGGAATGATCATTTGTTAAAATTTTGAATATGGGGGGCCTAACCCGGGTGAGGTCTGGGTAATACAGGTCTGTAGATTACACACATGTCAGTCATTACTAAATGTATAGTTACATATACACACAGCTTATAGTAACCCCCAGGGCTGGGTAACACAGGTCTGTATATAACACACATGTCATTACTAAATATATAGTTACATACACACACAGCTTATAGTAACCCCAGGGCTGGGTAACACAGGTCTGAATATTACACACATGTCAGTCATTGCTAAATGTATAGTTACATATACACACAGCGTATAGTAACCCCCAGGGCTGGGTAACACAGGTCTGTATATTACACACATGTCATTACTATGTATAGTTACATATACACACAGCTTATAGTAACCCCCAGGGCTGGGTAACACAGGTCTGTATATTACACACATGTCAGTCATTACTAAATGTATAGTTACATATACACACAGCTTATAGTAACCCCCAGGGCTGGGTAACACAGGTCTGTATGTTACACACATGTCATTACTAAATGTATAGTTACATATACACACAGCTTATAGTAAGCCCCAGGGCTGGGTAACACAGGTCTGTATATTACACACATGTCATTACTAAATGTATAGTTACATATACACACAGCTTATAGTAACCCCCAGGGCTGGGTAACACAGGTCTGTATATTACACACATGTCATTACTAAATGTATAGTTACATATACACACAGCTTATAGTAACCCCCAGGGCTGGGTAACACAGGTCTGTATATTACACACATGTCATTACTATGTATAGTTACATATACACACAGCTTATAGTAACCCCCAGGGCTGGGTAACACAGGTTTGTATATAACACACATGTCATTACTAAATATATAGTTACATATACACACAGCTTATAGTAACCCCCAGGGCTGGGTAGCACAGGTCTGTATATTACACACATGTCAGTCATTACTAAATGTATAGTTACATATACACACAGCGTATAGTAACCCCCAGGGCTGGGTAACACAGGTCTGTATATTACACACATGTCATTACTAAATGTATAGTTACATATACACACAGCTTATAGTAACCCCCAGGGCTGGGTAACACAGGTCTGTATATAACACACATGTCATTACTAAATATATAGTTACATATACACACAGCTTATAGTAACCCCCAGGGCTGGGTAGCACAGGTCTGTATATTACACACATGTCAGTCATTACTAAATGTATAGTTACATATACACACAGCTTATAGTAACCCTCAGGGCTGGGTAACACAGGTCTGTATATTACACACATGTCATTACTAAATGTATAGTTACATATACACACAGCGTATAGTAACCCCCAGGGCTGGGTAACACAGGTCTGTATGTTACACACATGTCATTACTAAATGTATAGTTACATATACACACAGCTTATAGTAACCCCCAGGGCTGGGTAACACAGGTCTGTATATAACACTCATGTCTTACTAAATATATAGTTACATATACACACAGCTTATAGTAACCCCCAGGGCTGGGTAGCACAGGTCTGTATATTACACATATGTCAGTCATTACTAAATGTATAGTTACATATACACACAGCGTATAGTAACCCGCAGGGCTGGGTAACACAGGTCTGTATGTTACACACATGTCATTACTAAATGTATAGTTACATATACACACAGCTTATAGTAACCCCCAAGGCTGGGTAACACAGGTCTGTATATTACACACATGTCATTACTAAATGTATAGTTACATATACATACAGCTTATAGTAACCCCCAGGGCTGGGTAACACAGGTCTGTATATTACACACATGTCATTACTAAATGTATAGTTACATATACACACAGCTTATAGTAACCCCCAGGGCTGGGTAGCACAGGTCTGTATATTACACACATGTCAGTCATTACTAAATGTATAGTTACATATACACACAGCGTATAGTAACCCCCAGGGCTGGGTAACACAGGTCTGTATGTTACACACATGTCATTACTAAATGTATAGTTACATATACACACAGCTTATAGTAACCCCCAAGGCTGGGTAACACAGGTCTGTATATTACACACATGTCATTACTAAATGTATAGTTACATATACACACAGCTTATAGTAACCCCCAGGGCTGGGTAACACAGGTCTGTATGTTACACACATGTCATTACTAAATGTATAGTTACATATACACACAGCTTATAGTAACCCCCAGGGCTGGGTAACACAGGTCTGTATATTACACACATGTCATTACTAAATGTATAGTTACATATACACACAGCTTATAGTAACCCCCAGGGCTGGGTAACACAGGTCTGTATATTACACACATGTCATTACTAAATGTATAGTTACATATACACACAGCTTATAGTAACCCCCAGGGCTGGGTAACACAGGTCTGTATATTACACACATGTCATTACTAAATGTATAGTTACATATACACACAGCTTATAGTAACCCCCAGGGCTGGGTAACACAGGTCTGTATATTACACACATGCCATTACTAAATGTATAGTTACATATACACACAGTTTATAGTAACCACCAGGGCTGGGTAACACAGGTCTGTATATTACACACATGTCATTACTAAATGTATAGTTACATATACACACAGCTTATAGTAACCCCCAGGGCTAGGTAACACAGGTCTGTATATTACACACATGTCAGTCATTACTAAATGTATAGTTACATGTACACACAGCTTATAGTAACCCCCAGGGCTGGGTAACACAGGTCTGTATATTACACACATGTTATTACTAAATGTATAGTTACATATACACACAGCTTATAGTAACCCCCAGGGCTGGGTAACACAGGTCTGTATGTTACACACATGTCATAACTAAATGTATAGTTACATATACAAACAGCTTATAGTAACCCCCAGGGCTGGGTAACACAGGTCTGTGTATTACACACATGTCATTACTAAATGTATAGTTACATATACACACAGCTTATAGTAACCCCCAGGGCTGGGTAACACAGGTCTGTATATTACACACATGTCTTTACTAAATGTATAGTTACATATGCACACAGCTTATAGTAACCCCAGGGCTGGGTAACACAGGTCTGTACATTACACACATGTCAGTCATTACTAAATGTATAGTTACATGTCCACACAGCTTATAGTAACCCCCAGGGCTGGGTAAAACAGGTCTGTATATTACACACATGTCAATACTAAATGTATAGTTACATATACACACAGCTTATAGTAACCCCCGGGGCTGGGTAACACAGGTCTGTATATTACACACATGTCATTACTAAATGTATAGTTACATATGCACACAGCTTATAGTAACGGGTAACACAGGTCTGTATATTACACACATGTCATTACTAAATGTATAGTTACATATACACACAGCTTATAGTAACCCCCAGGGCTGGGTAACACAGGTCTGTATATTACATGCATGTCATTACTAAATGTATAGTTACATATACACACAGCTTATAGTAACCCCCAGGGCTGGGTAACACAGGTCTGAATATTACACACATGTCATTACTAAATGTATAGTTACATATACACACAGCTTATAGTAACCCCCAGGGCTGGGTAACACAGGTCTGTATATTACACACATGTCATTACTAAATGTATAGTTACATATACACACAGCTTATAGTAACCCCCAGGGCTGGGTAACACAGGTCTGTATATTACACACATGTCATTACTACATGTATAGTTACATATACACACAGCTTATAGTAACCCCCAGGGCTGGGTAACACAGGTCTGTATGTTACACACATGTCATAACTAAATGTATAGTTACATATACAAACAGCTTATAGTAACCCCCAGGGCTGGGTAACACAGGTCTGTGTATTACACACATGTCATTACTAAATGTATAGTTACATATACACACAGCTTATAGTAACCCCCAGGGCTGGGTAACACAGGTCTGTATATTACACACATGTCTTTACTAAATGTATAGTTACATATGCACACAGCTTATAGTAACCCCAGGGCTGGGTAACACAGGTCTGTACATTACACACATGTCAGTCATTACTAAATGTATAGTTACATGTCCACACAGCTTATAGTAACCCCCAGGGCTGGGTAAAACAGGTCTGTATATTACACACATGTCAATACTAAATGTATAGTTACATATACACACAGCTTATAGTAACCCCCGGGGCTGGGTAACACAGGTCTGTATATTACACACATGTCATTACTAAATGTATAGTTACATATGCACACAGCTTATAGTAACGGGTAACACAGGTCTGTATATTACACACATGTCATTACTAAATGTATAGTTACATATACACACAGCTTATAGTAACCCCCAGGGCTGGGTAACACAGGTCTGTATATTACATGCATGTCATTACTAAATGTATAGTTACATATACACACAGCTTATAGTAACCCCCAGGGCTGGGTAACACAGGTCTGAATATTACACACATGTCATTACTAAATGTATAGTTACATATACACACAGCTTATAGTAACCCCCAGGGCTGGGTAACACAGGTCTGTATATTACACACATGTCATTACTAAATGTATAGTTACATATACACACAGCTTATAGTAACCCCCAGGGCTGGGTAACACAGGTCTGTATATTACACACATGTCATTACTACATGTATAGTTACATATACACACAGCTTATAGTAACCCCCAGGGCTGGGTAACACAGGTCTGTATATTACACACATGTCATTACTAAATGTATAGTTACATATACACACAACTTATAGTAACCCCCAGGGTTGGGTAACACAGGTCTGTATATTACACACGTCATTACTAAATGTATAGTTACATATACACACAGCTTATAGTAACCCCCAGGGCTGGGTAACACAGGTCTGAATATTACACTCATGTCATTACTAAATGTATAGTTACATATACACACAGCTTAGAGTAACCCCCAGGACTAGGTAACACAGGTCTGTATATTACACACATGTCCTTACTAAATGTATAGGTACATATACACACAGCTTATAGTAACCCCCAGGGCTGGGTAACACAGGTCTGTATATTACACACACATCATTATTAAATGTATAGTTACATATACACACAGCTTATAGTAACCCCCAGGGCTGTGGTAACACAGGTCTGTATAATTACACACATGTCATTACTAAATGTATAGTTACATATACACACAGCTTATAGTAACCCCCAGGGCTGGGTAACACATGTCTGTATATTACACACATGTCCTTACTAAATGTATAGTTACATATACACACAGCTTATAGTAACCCAAAGGGCTGGGTAACACAGGTCTGTATATTACACACACATCATTACTAAATGTATAGTTACAAATACACACAGCATATAGTAACCCCCAGGGCTGGGTAACACAGGTGTGTATATTACACACATGTCATTACTAAATGTATAGTTACAAATACACACAGCATATAGTAACCCCCAGGGCTGGGTAACACAGGTGTGTATATTACACACATGTCATTACTAAATGTATAGTTACATATACACACAGCTTATAGTAACCCCCAGGGCTGGGTAACACAGGTCTGTATATAACACACATGTCAGTCATTACTAAATGTATAGTTACATATACACACAGCTTATAGTAACCCCCGGGGCTTGGTAACACAGGTCTGTATATTACACACATGTCAGTCATTACTAAATGTATAGTTACATATACACACAGCTTATAGTAACCCCCCCAGGGCTGGGTAACACAGGGTCTGTATATTACACACATGTCATTACTAAATGTATAGTTACATATACACACAGCTTATAGTAACCCCCAGGGCTGGGTAACACAGGTCTGTATATTACACAAATGTCATTACTATGTATAGTTACATATACACACAGCTTATAGTAACCCCCAGGGCTGGGTAACACAGGTCTGTATATTACACACATGTCAGTCATTACTAAATGTATAGTTACATATACACACAGCTTATAGTAACCCCCAGGGCTGGGTAACACAGGTCTGTATATTACACACATGTCATTACTAAATGTATAGTTACATATACACACAGCTTATAGTAACCCCCAGGGCTGGGTAACACAGGTCTGTATATTACACACATGTCATTACTAAATGTATAGTTACATATACACACAGCTTATAGTAAACCCCAGGGCTGGGTAACACAGGTCTGTATATTACACACATGTCATTACTAAATGTATAGTTACATATACACACAGCTTATAGTAACCCCCAGTGCTGGGTAACACAGGTCTGTATGTTACACACATGTCATTACTAAATATATAGTTACATATAAACACAGCTTATAGTAACCCCCAGGGCTGGGTAACACAGGTCTGTATATTACACACATGTCATTACTAAATGTATAGTTACATATACACACAGCTTATAGTAACCCCCAGGGCTGGGTAACACAGGTCTGTATATTACACACATGTCATTACTAAATGTATAGTTAAATATACACACAGCTTATAGTAACCCCCAGGGCTGGGTAACACAGGTCTGTATGTTACACACATGTCATTACTAAATGTATAGTTACATATACACACAGCTTATAGTAACCCCCAGGGCTGGGTAACACAGGTCTGTATATTACACACACATCATTACTATGTATAGTTACATATACACACAGCTTATAGTAACCCCCAGGGCTGGGTAACACAGGTCTGTATATTACACACACATCATTACTATGTATAGTTACATATACACACAGCTTATAGTAACCCCCAGGGCTGGGTAACACAGGTCTGTATATTACACACATGTCATTACTAAATGTATAGTTACATATACACACAGCTTATAGTAACCCCCAGGGCTGGGTAACACAGGTCTGTATATTACACACATGTCATGACTATGTATAGTTACATATACACACAGCTTATAATTAGGCTTACCAGAAGTCCCACTTTTACTGGGATTGTCCCGGTTTGGAGGCGCTGTCCCAGTGTCCCACCCAGTTGTTCATTCTGTCCCAGTAGGGTTGCATACCTCCCAACATTTCAAAATTCAAAAGAGGGACACCCCCCCCCCCCCGCAAAAAAAAATAAATATGTGGGCGGGGCTTAAAAAACATCATAAGACCATAGTAATATAAATAAAAAATTTAATAAATTCATAGATTTTAATACACTTAGGCAGCAAATCAAACACAAGCTCAAACCATTGGTATGGCTATGTGAGCTATATATTTAATTATCCTTTGCACAGACATTGCTAAATATTTTTATCTTAATTGGACATTTAATAATAAATTCTTTAAAACTGCTCTCTGCATTCCCCATTAACATTCTAAATTCTGGACTTTAAAGTCAGCAAAAATGCACAGTAGCACAGTACATAGCATACACTTACGCATGCAGATACACACACACACACACACTACATAGCATACACTTATACATGCAGATACACATACACACACACACACTACATAGCATACACTTACGCATGCAGATACACACACACACACACACTACATAGCATACACTTATACATGCAGATACACACACACACACACACTACATAGCATACACTTACGCATGCAGATACACACACACACACACACACACACTACATAGCATACACTTATACATGCAGATACACACACACTACATAGTATACACTTATACATGCAGATACACACACACTACATAGCATACACTTACACATGCAGATATACACACACTACATAGCATACACTTATACATGCAGATACACACACACTACATAGTATACACTTATACATGCAGATACACACACACTACATAGCATACACTTATACATGCAGATACACACACACTACATAGCATACACTTATACATGCAGATACACACACACTACATAGCATACACTTACACATGCAGATACACACACTACATAGCATACACTTATACATGCAGATACACACACACTACATAGCATACACTTATACATGCAGATACACACACACACACACACTACATAGCATACACTTATACATGCAGATACACACACACTACATAGCATACACTTATACATGCAGATACACACACACTACATAGCATACACTTACACATGCAGATACACACACACTACATAGCATACACTTATACATGCAGATACACACACACTACATAGCATACACTTACACATGCAGATACACACACTACATAGCATACACTTATACATGCAGATACACACACACTACATAGTATACACTTATACATGCAGATACACACACACTACATAGCATACACTTGCACATGCAGATACTCACACACACTACATAGCATACACTTATACATGCAGATACACACACACACTACATAGCATACACTAATTCATGCAGATACACACACACTACATAGTATACACTTATACATGCAGATACACACACACTACATAGCATACACTTACACATGCAGATACACACACACTACATAGCATACACTTATACATGCAGATACACACACACTACATAGCATACACTTATACATGCAGATACACACAAACACTACATAGCATACACTTTTACATGCAGATACACACACATTACATAGTATACACTTATACATGCAGATACACACACACACACTACATAGCATACACTTACACATGCAGATACACACACACTACATAGCATACACTTATACATGCAGATACACACACACTACATAGTATACACTTATACATGCAGATACACACAAACACTACATAGCATACACTTATACATGCAGATACACACACACTACATAGTATACACTTATACATGCAGATACACACACACTACATAGTATACACTTATACATGCAGATACACACACACACACACACACACTACATAGCATACACTTACACATGCAGATACACACACACTACATAGCATACACTTATACATGCAGATACACACACACTACATAGCATACACTTACACATGAAGATACACACACTACATAGCATACACTTACACGTGAATATACACACACACTACATAGCATACACTTATACAGGCAGACACACACACATTACATAGCATACACTTATACATGCAGCATACACTTATACATGCAGACACACACACACTACATAGCATACACTTACACATGCAGATACACACACACACTACATAGTATACACTTATACATGCAGACACACACACACTACATAGCATACACTTATACATGCAGATGCACACGTATACATGCAGATACACATACACACTGCATAGCTTACATTTATACATGCAGACATACACACACTACATAGCATAAACTTATACATACAGACATACACACACACACTACATAGAATACACTTATACATGCAGACACACACACACTGCATAGCATACACTTATACAGGCAGATACACACACACACTACATAGCATAAACTTATACATACAGACACACACACTACATAGCTTACATTTATACATGCAGACACACACACACTACATAGTATACACTTATACATGCAGATACACACACACTACATAGTATACACTTATACATGCAGATACACACACACTACATAGCATACACTTACACATGCAGATACACACACACTACATAGCATACACTTAGACATGCAGATACACACACACTACATAGCATACACTTACACATGCAGATACACACACACTACATAGCATACACTTATACATGCAGATACACACACACTACATAGCATACACTTACACTTATACATGCAGATACACACACACTACATAGCATACACTTATACATGCAGATACACACACACTACATAGCATACACTTATACATGCAGATACACACACACTACATAGCATACACTTACACATGCAGATACACACACACACACACACACTACATAGCATACACTTATATATGCAGATACACACACACTACATAGCATACACTTACACATGCAGATACACACACTACATAGCTTACATTTATACATGCAGACACACACTACATAGCATAAACTTATACATGCAGACACACACACACTACATAGCATAAACTTATACATACAGACACACACACACACAGTTATGGATACAGATAGACACACACACTACATAGCATACACTTACACATGCAGATACACACACTACATAGCTTACATTTATACATGCAGACACACACTACATAGCATAAACTTATACATGCAGATACACACACACTACATAGCATAAACTTATACATACAGATACACACACACTACATAGTATACACTTATACATGCAAATACACACACACTACATAGCATAAACATATACATGCAGATACACACAACTACATAGCATAAACTTATACATACAGATACACACACACTACAT